>NC_140956.1:90781777-91099277 GCF_014529385.1 Adiantum capillus-veneris | reverse complement strand
AATCATGATGAGGAATGGAGCAACCGGCTACAAAAATGGGTGTTCTTTTTTGTGTCATAATTTTTAGCCATACATAACGTTTGTACTTGTCATCTTTCATGGTTAATACAAAATCTTCCAATCCTTTCTTAACCATACATGCTACCCCTGCTTGCCCTCTTTGTTGCTTGAGATTCTTTGACCACATCAATGAATGTACATTGTAATCCTCCAAGCCATTCATCCTTTGTGTATCATGCTCCCAAGTTTCAACAAGAAGTAAAGCATTGGCTTTGCTTGTTAGTTCATCAATGCCAACCCCCGCATTCCATGGGTATCCATTGCAATTCCAAAAGCATATTTTCAATTGTAACTCGGCCTCATAGGTCGTGCATCCCTATTTGCTCAAGGGACTTGCCTCCTCCTTGGGCACATTTTCTTCGTGAGAGATCTACTTGTTTTTCTTATTCTTTTCCTCATATGCCTTGTGATGTATATTCTGTTTCTTATAGAGCAATCTTCACATACAAAATATTTTGTATCCCTCAAATAGATCCAACTATTATCAAGGATAATCTTTTGTTTGCTCTCATCCGATATGATGCATAAAATATCCTTCTCTTGAGCGAGGAGCTCCTTGCTTACCCACTCTATGTGCTCCATAGACCATAACTCCAGACATGCCAGTGGATCTTGAAGAAATCTTTAACCCTAATGGCAAGATAAGGAGTCGTTTCTAACTTTTCTTCGAGAATTCCACCAATAACAATGTTTTTGGAACGTCACTCCCGTTCCTTCAACTCCTCCACATACACATTCTCAACATTCTTTGTTTGAGCCATAGCTTGCATGAGGGAGGAATTAGGAAACACATTTGCTATCGCATATATCAGCCCAAGACTTGTTTGTGCATACATTTTTCATGTCGCATGCATCCTTGGTCATGGTGTCAAATTTCTCCTCTTTCAATACATGGTCATGCTCTACTTTTCTCGTGTGCTCCTTCAAAGCATTCAAGTCCACAAGAGAGCGTCTACATTCCTTGACTTCCTCTTCAAGTTACATCAAACATGTTTTTTGCATCTTAAGTGCCCTCTTGAGATTCTCATTCTCAACCATAAGAACCTTAGCATGCCATCTTCCATTGCAAGTGCTCATAAGTCTTCACCTTGTTTGTTTACGATCTCTTGCAAGGATACCAAGTATGCCATGATCATGGTTTTTGATGTTGTTGGTTGAGTGGTTGTGTTGCTATTTCCACACTTAGGAGATTTTGGATTATTTTCTGCAATGGTTGTGGACCTTGTTGAAGAAGAAGATCCCTTGCGAGTGCCGGAAGACATTGTATGCAAAATAAGAGATGAGAGTCAACGTTCCTGAACTTGTTCACTTGAGAAATGTTTCTACAGAGAGGGAGGAAGAGAGAGAAATTCAGAGGGGGTGTATCAAGGGGGAGAGAGAGAGAGAGAGAGAGAGAGAGAGAGAGAGAGAGAGAGAGAGATTGAGGATTTTGCAAGGGAGGGAGGGATGGAGGGGAAGAGAGAGAATGGGTGAGAGAGGAAATAAATAAGTTAAAAGACACGTGGAGGCCAAGGGAGGGAGAGACCAAGAGAGGTACAAAACGGGCAAAGGACATTGCAATGAGATTGAGGGAGCGAGTGAGATCAAGGGTATGATGAAGGGGAGAGAGAGAGAGAGAGAGAGAGAGAGAGAGAGAGAGAGAGAGAGAGAGAGAGGCAAGAAGAGGAAGAGAGAGTAGGAGAGTGAAGGACAGAGGATAGGGAGATTGAGAGGGGATAGGTGGAGGTGGTGGAGGAGGAGAGAGGAAGAGAAAGTAGGAGAAGGACAGAGGGTAGGGAGATTTAGAGGGGATATGTGGAGGTGGTGGAGGAGGAGAGAGGAAGAGAGAGTAGGAGAGTGAAGGACAAAGGATAGGGAGGATGAGAGGGGATAGGTGGAGGTGGTGGAGAAGGAGAGAGTGGGAGATGAGAAGAAGAGGAGGAGAGGGTGGAGGAGAAGCATGGGTGGCTTTGGTGGCCAAGGAGGGCGGCAATGGTGGTGCATTGGCGGCCTTCCCCTCCCTTAAAAAAAAAGCTCGCTCCAACAAGCTCGCTTCATATTCTAACTCTAAGGTGGTTAGCTAGTGCTGATTTGGATTTAAAACTCTAGGAATGTGTGTGATTTGGATACAATACACTTGTACTCTATGGTGTGAGTTGCATAAAAAGTTCCAAGCTTCTTTGGCGAGCATCAAGTTTTATTTCAAGATTTGCAGACTGTGTTATAAGATTCAGAGGAAAGAATGAATTTATAAGCTTAAGTATGGAATCAAATTAAGAAAACTGAATGAATTTATAAGCTTAAGTATGGAATCAAATTAAGAAAACTGAATGTATTTTTCTTGACCATTCTTTTTATCTTTAGCCATGTCCATCAAAAGGGGTGATGGTCTTTTTTTCTTTTTTCTTTTTGCAAAACTTACAATTGTGAGTGGTTGTATTAGAATGCCACCAGGAACAAGACAAATCAGCCTAAAGCTCATCCCAAGCCTTGAGGGTCGAGATGGATACATTAGCCTGTTAGAAGTACCTAGCAACATACTAATACCAAAATCCCAATCCTTTACACAGTAAGCGGCTTGATCGGGTGGCGAAAGTCCCCCTAAGCCAATCATCCTGTTGGAATTAGGGTTGCAGGAAAACACGCACATCTTAAAGAAGACGAAGGAAGCTCAAGGCACACAACAGAGAGTGTATTACTTAGTGTGCAATGGAAAGATAAGATAGCCCTAGAGTGATAGGCGTATATACAATGCTCGAGGTAAACAACCTCCTAGTGAGGCAAAAAATGCCCCTGACGGTCCTAAATGTGTTCACACACATCACTACTACATGTATATGGTAACGAATCCCCCCTAGGAGTGATGTGGTGAATGAGAGCTGGCACATACAGTATAGGGAAGTGCCATGCCCTTAGGACATGATCAGTCCAGAAAGGGGAGTAAGCCCAAAGCTTTGCGGAATGCTTCGAACTCACGAGACAATGCCTTTGTGAAAAGATTTGCAAGGTTGTCTTGTGTTGGC
Organism: Adiantum capillus-veneris; assembly: GCF_014529385.1. Taxonomy (NCBI): domain Eukaryota; kingdom Viridiplantae; phylum Streptophyta; class Polypodiopsida; order Polypodiales; family Pteridaceae; genus Adiantum; species Adiantum capillus-veneris. Next base: position 91,096,215 of record NC_140956.1, on the reverse strand, counting down.
ACATAAGCCAAGCTGATCTATCCTTTTGAGAGCCTATCCCTAACATAGTGGTAATGCACCTCAATGTGCTTTGTGCGAGCATGAAAAACTGGGTTCCTTGCAATTGCCACAATGCACTCTGACTATCAGTGTAGATAGTGCTGGCAGTGTTGTGTCCAACACCCAAATCAGCCATAAGGCATCTGAGCCATACACACTCAATCGTAGCTATGAAGAGTGCCCTGTACTCATCCTCACAACTGGAAGTGGCCATAGTAGGTTGCTTCTTGCTCAACCATTATGCATGAGCTGCCAAGCATGAAACAAAACCACTTGTGGACACCTGTGTGTCAAAACAACTAGTCCAAAAAAGCATGTAAATCTGGCCGCAATGATCCCCCCTTGGGATAAAACAAGCCAAGATGTAAAGTGCCACTCAAGTAGCAAAAAATCCTCTTGACAGCCTGGCAATGTTGCTTAGACCCTGGGCTATGCATGAAGCTGCTGACCTATGAGAGTGCAAATTGAATATACAACCTCGTGTTGCATACATAAATGAGGCAGCCAATTGTAGTTTGGTAAAGAGTGACATTGGCAGGATCACCAGCATCATGAAGACTCAATTTCAAACCTATTTCCATGGGAGTGGCAATAGGTTTGCAATCCTCAAGTCCAAACTTACATAGCAATGTCTCTATGTAACTTTTCTGACACACCATCACACTGCTTAAATTGTATACCCAAGTAATGATGCAACAGTCCCAAATATTTCATCTTGAAAGTAGCTTCAAATCAGCCTTAAATTCAGCAATATGTCTCTCATTTGGTGCAGTAATCAGCAAATCATCCACATAGAGAACCACAATGAGAAGTGCATCACCCTCACACTTTACATAAAATGTGCTTTCTGTTGGACTATTACGAAAGCCTCGTTTGACCAAATGAGTGTCAACCTTCTCATACCAAGCACGAGGAGATTGCTTCAACCCATACAAAGATTTCTTACATTTGCACACTTTATCCTCTTGTCCTTTCTTGACAAAACGGCGAGGCTACGTTACATAAACTTCCTCAAATATGTCACCATTCAAGAAAACAGTAACAATGTTTGACTGACGTACATCTCAACCAAAATGACATGCCAATGCATATAGAAAACGCACGCCAAGTGGCAGAAAAAGTCTCTTTTCATAATCTATGCCTTTCTACTGTGCATAACCTTTTGCAACAAGTTGAGCGCTATAGCAATCAATCTTAGTATCCGGCTTCTGTTTCAACTTGTTAACCCACTTTGTACCAATGGCCTTTTTGCCAGGAGGCAAATCACATAAATTCCATGTGTCAGTTTCTATAAGTGCATCATATTCTGATTGCGTGGCAGCCATCCAATTTTCTAAATGTTGTGCTTCATCAAAAGAGAGAGGTTCCTCAACATCATGTAAGCTAGACACAACCAAAGCATAACAATCTGATGCATAAGATGCATGGCGAGAACCTAAACGAGTACAACTAGACAAAGGTGCATCCAATTTACTGTCACAGAATGTATGCACCAGCCATTTAGGCATACGTCTAGCCTGCTCTTTCTCAGCCCTTTCCTCATCAAGTACAACATGTACATCTGCATCAGTAATAGGCTGATCTATGACATTTTCAGAAAACCCAATAGGTTGTATATTTTCCTCATTGGAATTTACATTTGAACTTCCACTAATGAAAAGAGGCAATAAACTGTCATAAATGTCCTATAAGCTTACATTACTATCTCTAGTACATGACAGCAAGGGCTGAACAGAATCGTCCACAAACACAACATCCCGTGAGACCAAGATACGCTTTGTTTGTGGATGATACAACTTGTAACCTTTTCTTTCAGCACTATAACCAACAAAAATACATTCGACAGTCTTATCATCCAATTTCCTGCACTGCATTTGTGGCACCAAAGCATATGCCAAATAGCCAAAAACACGCATGCACACAATAAAAAGGCTTTCTATAATGCCATGCTTCATATGACTCCATATGCAGTCATATGGAGTCATAGGCTGCAAAGCTTTTGTAGGACATCTGTTTAGTACATAAGTGACACACATGATGGCCTCAAGCCAAAACAAATGCGGCAAAGCTTGACTCTTGACCATACATCGTGCCATTTTCAGAAGTGACCTATTTTTCCTCTCAGTAACACCATTTTGTTGAGGCATATAAGGCACTGTACATTGGTGGTTTATCCCACGACTAGTGAGAAATGAATTAAACTCATGAGACGTTATACTCTCCCCCTTGATCGGAATGAAGGGTGCCCATAGTACATTTTGAGACATTTTCAGCCATAACTAGAAATTGTTTGAAGCACATAAATACTTCAAACTTCTCTTTAAGCGGATATACCCATGCATGCCTAGAGTAATATCAATGAAAGTCACAAAGTAAAGGTAATTGCCCAAAGACGGAGTTTGTATGGGCCCACAAACATCACTATGCACAAGCTACAACCTGCATGCGACCCTAACTGGCGACCCTAACTGAACCATCCTTTGGAAACTTCGAACACTGCATCTTAATATCCAAAATACAACCTTCACAAACATCTTTGATAGGTGCTTCAAGAGGCGGCAAAGAAGCAATCATATCAGATTAATGCAAACAAAGCAAACTGGCAAAATTCAGATGCCCAAAACATGGATGCCAAATTTTGCATCTAAAATAGCCTTAGAATCCAAAACTATATTTGTAAAAATCTGCCCACAATTGTCATATAAAGTGAGCTCATATAACCCACAACATAAAATGCCAGATGCAACAGTTTCATCACCGAAACTAAGATCATGTACTGTACTTCTGTCATCCACAAATTTGACTACAAGACCAAGTCTAGCAATTGCAGATACAGAAAAAAGATTCTTCTTAATCCCATGTACATACAATGCATCAACAACTGTGAAAGAACTACCATTTGCAGTAGTAAGCACAATCTTTCCAACTCCCTTGACCGGATAAGAGACATTGTTGGCACAAGTGCTTGAATTCCCATGAGGGACATCCTCGACATGGTAAACAAGTCACGATGAGAGGTAATGTGCTTTGTAGCACCACTATCAAAGTACCACACTTGAGCATCTACGACAACTAACAAATATGCATCATGGAAATTATTATCATAAGTGGAATCTGCAATAAAAGCCCATTCTGCATCAACATCAACATCACATTCTCCTTTCATAGAAGACTCAACAATAGTTGCATTTGTAGTGGAACTAGCATTTGCAGTGGAACAAGCCTCTTTCTTCTTAGCCTCTTTCGCCTTCAACTTAGGATACTGCTTGATCGAGTGATCATTAGCTTTACAATAATGTCAATGCATCTTCTTTTTACTATTATCACTAGAATTCTGAGAAGAATTGCTGCTAGCAGAAGCATTGGAAACATGTGATTTACAACTTGAAAGAGAACCATGAGAAGTGGCTACATTGTTGTTATCACCTTTTCTTTGAGCAGCTATAAAGGCTTGTTCAAGTGCATGTTGTCTAGTCCTATTTTTTTTGTTTTGAAGATTTTGTTGAATGAATGTGGGGAGTAATAGTGCACTTCATAGAAAACACAATCAATGCATGAGCATGCACATAGTTTACGTCCCAACGAGCTTGCTCAGTTGTAGGAAAAACAGCTCTAACAACGACTAGACCTGTTACATCCTCAACATCGCATGTATCCTCACAATCAAGATGTACATCGATGCCCTACACAATGTTCCAAATGCCCTTTGACACAAGAACATGTTGCATCATATAATCCCACATAGGGTAATTATCCCCATGCAATCTATCCTCAATAGCAAACATCTTGAACACATCTGTGTTGTTGTCAGCCATGGTAAATACTGCACGTGATGTGAAAACTCCCCAAAAAGAGGAGAAATAAAGCAGGATCAACACGTGCTATATAGCACAAACCGTAGAAGACTATAAGGGACCTGTTATGCTGAAAATAGCACTGATAAAATTTTTGCACAAAATAACAATATAGCCTATGTAGTATTGCCTATAGTGGAAACGGAGACCAAAATGAGCCCGAATAAACAATCTGAGTCGATTAAGCTTTTTGAGCTCTTCCAAAATATTTGTTGACTTATGAATGCCCACCAAAGCTCACAAACATCTGAGAAAGTGAGCAGGTGTGTGTTGGAGCTACTATGTCTAAGCTCGGGAGGATGCAACCTGCCCTGATACAACCTTTTGGAATTAGGGTTGCAAGAAAACACGCACACCTTGGAAAAGATGAAGGAATATCAAGGCACACAATAGAGATTGTATTACTTATTGTGCAATGGAAATATAAGATAGCCCTAGAGTGATGGGCGTATATACAATGCACGAGGGGAAAAAGCCTCATAGCGAGGGAAAAAATGCCCCTGACGGTCCTAATTGTTTTCACACACATCACTACCACATGTATATGGTAACACATACGAGTTTTGCCTTTTACCTATCACAAATATTAACTTCTTAATTTCTTGTATAATCTTTGAGAAGTTAGCCACGGAGAGGTTGCTATCAAAGACACAACAGTTCCTAGTTTTCCATACATTGCTGAAGAAACAACTTGAGTACAAATTAGAAGTGTAGGACTTCAAAACTATTTCCCCCCAAGGCACAGATCCTTCTTGAAAAACCCTATCCTCCATGTTCTTTGTTTCCATTTGCACACCTCCCCTACCAAGCCTCTAATTGTCGAACATTCCATGAAGAGGCGGGCTAGGTCTTTGCTAGCCAATCTGTACCCTGAGACCTGATACCACGTGTGTGAATCTTGACACCCGTCGGCAAAGCCCCCCACAACATCTTCCACTAAAATATCTTCATAAAATGAGGCCACTGTGGATTGAGATGTTCTTCGTGTGACCTTGATCCATCGAGATTCCAACCATTGTTTCTTTTGTTGTTTGTTCAAAGGGGCGAACCAATCAGCCTCATGTATCAATGCTTGTTAAATGCCCTTGGTATGAGGTTTAGAAAATTGGCTACTCATGAGCCATTTCCAAGCTTTCCACTCAAAAGTGGATTCCCAAATCGGCATCAAAATGTTGTCCAGACCTTCAACAACTCTATTGACAAGTAGCTTCTCAATGCCATTGAGTTGAAACTGGGTAGCCAACAAGTCAGAGGATTTCCAACACTTGTTGTTGTCTCCATCCCAGAAGTGGCTCAACTACAGGAGTCCTTTATTGTTTGTCCTTCTTGCAATTTCTCTCCACTATGGGTTCAAAATTACACCAGAAACTTTAGACAGCCAAAGGGGACCAGTGTGTGATGGAGTTTTGGAAGTATTTGGTTACTTCACCCCATTCCAATATCCATGTTCTCTATTGCAGTTTTGCACCAGCTCACTCGTGATGCCACCCAACCTCAAGCTAGACCATCTTGGGGCTAATAGTTTGTCATGCACCTCGATCCCTTTCCAATGACCACCTTTAGAGTAAAGTTTTGCTTTGTCTATCATCTCCTTGGTCATGATAGCCCAAGCCTGGTCTTGTTTTATAATTAATACCATAAACTTGGCACACGGGTCCTGGACATGAACGAGAGGGTTGAGAATTCTGAGGCCTCCTTGAAGCATCAGTCGAGCGACAACTTTCCACTTTGCCCATTGCCATGGCAAGATGAGGCCGTAGTGTTATTCCTCCAAGGGTGATGGTATTTTTAAACTCTTATAGCCATTTCCATCAAAAGGGGTGATGGAATATTGATGATAATAAGGAGTCAAAATACCACTTTTAAAACTTTATCTATATCTCCTTTCAATGACCAAAAAAATCTTGTGAAAGAAATGCAAAACGAACTCTCCTTTTTTTTTTTTGTGTGGAGTACTCACAATAGTTAGTAGTAGATATATTTTGTAATTCTATTGTCATTCTATTTGTTAGGAGAGTATCTTTTCTACTAATTTTTAAGTATAACAAGAATAACAACTAAATAGGTTCTTAATAGGTTCTTTGACACTAGTAGTAGATATATTTTGTAATTCTTTTGTCATTCTATTTGTTAGGAGAGTATCTTTTCTACTAATCTTTAAGTATAACAAGAATAACAACTAATAGGTTCTTTGACACTTGTCAAATGTTTCCAACGCCAACAAATTTGATGTCTTGTTTATATGGATGCGGGTGAGAATTCTACCTTTACTCAAAGAAGTTTAGCTTTGCTACAACCCCGACCTTGGAGATGAAGACGCATTTCATCCTCGTAAATTGATGTAGTCCTGATGTATAAAATAATATGAATATTATTTTAATATGATCATATTGTACAAAAGTGAGTCAAATACAAACTTGTTTTTGTGCAAACCACCTTCTTAAGGTCTAAAGCCAATTGTTTCTTTTTTTCAAGTGTTGACAAGTCAGCTTTTTTATTCCACCAACATAGTGCATCAGGCAGGGCACCCATGACCATCCTTTGCCTTGAGATACCGCCAAGGGCGCTTAGTGAGGGTTGAACCCACCACCTTGGTGATGCAAGTCCAAACTAAGCTAGTCACTTTGGGTAAATTCTAATTGTATCTTGAACAAAATGTTCTTTTGTGTATAAGTAGTATCTTAAATAATAAAGCAACATATACACACACAATAATAGTAAGTGCAAGGTGCGGAACAACTCCATGGTCATAACCACCCAACTATGCCATATAAAGGCCCTTAGCCTATTGAATATAGGTCCCCTTTAGCACATGAGTGTCCTAACCATTAGCCGCATGTCTAACCTTGGGCGTGACATTACTTCCCCCTTAGAGAAGCATTTTTTTCCTTGAAAACAACAGTTTTGATAGTTTTGTAAGAACACTAATATTTTTCACAATGGCACCCCTCATGGGTCCATCTGTCTATTTTACCAATACACAGTTCAGTAGGAGGCTTGATGAAATAAATAAAAACATTTTGATTTTTCACATTGTTGTCCCTTTGCAACCGTTTTGAGTAAGCGGCCTATATCCAACATAGTGCGTAGACTCAATTTACTACTCACTTGAGTATTTTATCAGTTATCACAACTAAGAGGTGTCTAAATGAATAACCATGTTTTAAACTTTTTGAAGATACTCGAACATTACCTCTGCTCAATTTTTTATGAAAGTGACATGCTAACATAACTCATCAACAAAGATTAAGTTCTTGACTTGCTATCATTTCTCATCAGTAAAAAAATCCACCATAACTAGTGATCGAGGTTGAGAACCTAATTTAAACATGAAGGGACTAAACCTAATTGCAACATGCTTTGCCTCATGGTAAGCAAACTCCAGGTAGAGAGATAATCTTTTGCTTTTCACTAACGTACGCTCTTATTATATCCTCCAGCACGAGATTAACATTGTAAATTGCCTATTTGTCTCTGGATAACTTGCAATACTAATATTGAGTTGTTTTTCCCCAACCGTTTATAGATAGTCTTCCAAAAATTACTAGTAAACGTAGTGACAATGACTTCCACTATTTCTAAGTAATGTATGTAATCCATATATATTATAAAAAACCAACTTGGTTAACTTTTGAGATTGAATAGGGAACTGAATAAACTTTACAAACTTTAGTCAGCTTACCTACAAGTAACCAAACCAAGCCATGACCTTTGATGGTGATTGGTAGATCCGTGGTCGAGATACTGCATATAGAGTGTGAAATGCTTTATAAGCTATCAACATCATGAATTTTCATGCCTATCCAAATATGCCTTTGTGAAACACCAAGGCGTCCCATAACACCTAGTGTGCACGCATTTAGCAAAAATTGATCCGAACCTACATTTTCATGACTATGAGTGCCAATGCTAATGGCCAATGTTATGCTCATAGCACACATGGATCAAGGGGTAAATAGCTTTATAAAAAAAACTAAATACTTTCAATTGTAGTCACTTGAAAGCCTTGCTAAATCGTTTGAACAATAATAGAATGTAAAAAATAAATCACAGCTAGGCACAAACAATGAAACATTTTTGTTAACAATACATAATCTTTCTATATTCATAAACAACCATCCATTGATGTTATTTAATAGTACTTGTCACCTTAATAAGTCTTACTAGGTCTTGGTCGACAATTTTTGGCCACTAAAATTGTTCTTGATACGACGTGCTTGAAATGGTTGAACAAACAAATTTGACCAACACCTAGGGACTCTATCACGACACATAATCAAGGAAACATGCACCAATGTCAGTTCCAGAGAGTCATATTCTCCACATGTGGGATATTTCTCATATGATGATGTCAAAAAAATTGACATCCATCAAGTACACGATGTACTTGTGTGTGGAGGTAATTGTAAACACTTAGTGACATGAGTGAGAGGGACCCTTATAAAGCTTGTAACACGCTGGCTAAACTAAACCTTGCTACACAGTGGCTAAACTAAACTCCATCAGTTTCTAAACTGTGTTGCACACCTTGTGACTATCATACATATGACAAAGGAAACCCTACCATGTAGGTCTAGAAGTGCAGGGTGTAGAAATATACCTGGTACATTACTGTCTCAAAATGCTTTGCTCCTACATGACCTTGTCATGTGTCTGAAGAGAAAAATGGATAAATTAAGCCTCCTGGCACATGCATCCCAATTGAAAAACTTAATCAAATCATATATAAAAATGAAGCTAAATCGGGGGTGGAAAAAGAAATTTAATATTTACATAATTACCTAAAATTTTATGTGATCACAAGGTCTTATTTACATATTTACATAATCACACTTAACATGATTAAAAAAAAGCCGATTAAGAGAAACCTAAAAATCCACAAAAAGCCCGCTGGGCAAAACAATTTTCCCTGTGGGCCCGCCGGGCAACAGTGTTTTTCCTACGGGCTCACCGAGAAAACCCAAATGCTCGATGGTCCCGAAACATAATATATATAGGGGCCCGATTGGACCAGTTGGGTGTTATTTCTTGAGCCACTGTGTGTGTGTGTGTGTGTGTGAGAGAGAGAGAGAGAGAGAGAGAGAGAGAGAGAGGGAGAGAGAGAGAGAGAGAGAGAGAGAGAGAGAGAGAGACAACTACCTTTGTAGGCACAACAAGAGGAGAGAGGGGGTTGTGTGGGAGCGTGCGTTGCATTGTAGTGCACGGCAATAGCGGAGTACCTAACCACACGACCTGGGTGTGTGTTGTACATCACGATGCATATGTCTTCTAATTGTTTTTTTTTTTTGAAGTGCTAACGTGCAAAATAAAAACTCACGTCTTATGCTTTATCAAAATATTTTGAAATGTTTTGGGTTTTTAACCTGTTTTGTTGGATTTGGATGATTTTCTTAGGAGTTACTCATTTTTATTGCATTTTACACAATTAAACATAGCATGTTAAAGTAAAAATGATAATCAACCTGAATGAATATAATCTTGAACAATTTTTTGAAGTCTTTAAGTCAGGGTATGGTTTTTTTGAACTAGTGTGAGAGTGCAACATGCAAAATATAAACTCATGTCTTATGGCTTCCAGACAATATGCTAAAATGTTTCAGGTTTTTAACCGGTATTGTTTAATCTGGATGGTTTTCTTAAGAGTTACTTAAATTTTTTTCGCATTTTACACGAGTAAACACAACATGTAAATTGAAAATGGTTTTCAATTTGTATCAATATAATCGTGCACATTTTTTTGGTGTCTTCAAGTCACAGTTATGGTTTGTTTGAACTTGTTGAGAGTGTTAGTGCACCCATGAGATTGTATTTGATATGTTGTTTTTTATTGTCCAATGCAAAAATGATGCAAGATCAAAAGAAAATTATTATACGTGCCATTAAAATAGAATGTATTTTGGCAATATCATCATGTGCAAATGGTCGCATACAGTAGATTAGTGAAAGTGACGTCTTCATTAAAGACCTCACTAGTGCTATATGGGAGAACACAGAGCACAGGTTGCGAGGTGAAGGCCAGTATGAGTTGTTGATTCCTATAAGGATCCGAGAATTCGACCCCCACCACAAGGTCACGACAGTGTTGGGCAATATAAAAGTCTGATGCAGAGACTTAAAAAAAGATATCCCTCCCACCTGCGATATGGAAAAAATAGAGTTGTGGGACAAATTATGGGAGTAACAGAAGGTCAAGATGAAGTGGTGAAATCTCAAGACCAAGCTTTCTTACCCAAGAGCTTGAAGATGGCCCAAGATGCGCAAGCAGCTGTGGGTGTTTGATCAGATGCCAACGACACTGGCACAATCATGTGCACGACATTGAATGCCAAGTGTGCTCATTTGATTGGCATTCCCCACGAGGCCCTGGTGGAAGGTGCAAGGGTTAGATCAGGCTCTTTTGGTGTATGCACATTATACATCTCTTTCTTTCTAGAGCACATTACATATGTAGGAAAATGCTACAAGGGAGCGAGTGAGGCAAAATTTGATAGCTTTTAGACAGATCAAGGAATGCAAACACTTCACCTCTCCATTGTAAGATGCATTGGCTTTACCACAAAGGCTCCCTGGATCACAATCTTTCCATACTACAATGGGGGCACCTTGGGAGGGATGATGTGCCGCCTGCCATTTGCCCACGAAGCGTTCACATGCTACACGCATAGGCTACAACATGGCTAGAGGTCTCTGCCACCAGCAAATCATCACTTACCAGAGATAGAGACTGCATAAATCAAAGCAGTGATTGAGAAGATGCCAACAATCTTACATGCTTTAGTTGATAGCATTGCGGCTACTCACTCAACTAGTATAGTGCACAACAACCTGCACCCTTTGAACATATTACTCGCACAAATAAACCCCACGTTTACATCATTGATTGGGGCATGATGCTTAGAACGTGAGCCAAGCACGTATCAAATAATTATTTGCCTCTGAGCACTCAATCAGACTTTGCAATTTTGGAGGCCCAATCAACAGGGGAAGGAGAGATTGCAAAGCGATTGTGGATTTCTCTAGAAATATATAATCCACGGTGCATAGATGCATGCACAAAAGCAAGCGACATTTATGCATTAGGTTTTCTAATGGACATGTTGTTTGAATTTTGGAGTGCAGCTAAGAAAGTTTATTTCCTAGAAGAAGTATTTTACCACCCCAATCAAGATGCCATGAGGGCTATTCATATAAAAGTGGACTGTTGGATGAAGTTAAGAGAGCGAGAAGCTAGAAGAAACACATCAGATATTATGATCTTTTTCAAAGAGCATCTAAAGACAGACCCTGATCCTGTCGATCGCTTGTTGAACTTGCGTTGTCTTTTTACCCACTCTGAACATTTTGTACATCGTACTTTGTCTTGTTGTCTGGGTATTTTATTTACATTGAAGTCTAGTATGTGGGTTTGGGGTGGTTCACCTCATTAAGTCATTTGAAGTATGTTTGAATCTATATGTCTTTAGTCAATCGTCTTGTGGTTCAGTTGGATCAGTTGTGATTTTGTTTTTCGCATCAATTATAGAATATTTGATTGAACTAAGATATGACATGTTGTTGTATCTTTGAGACTACTGAATTGTGAGAATAAATTTTTGTCAAAGATATTGAATATTTTTATATTTGTCCATTTCAGTTCTAAGATACTATGGTTGATGAAGAACAAGCTTGTGGTACCCAAACCGTGCCAAATGATCAAGAGCAAGTGGCTTTTAATGCGTTTCAACGCATGAAATCTATAGCGCACGATATGCTGGTACAATAAGCAATGTGCACTGCTTGACGACTATCAAAATGGAAAAATCCAAACCATTTGTAATGGAAAGATATCAATAAAGAAGTGACTAAGGATATGATTAAAACAATATGGCCATGTGAGGACACGGAGATAAAGAAAGGACGGTGGAAAGTTATTGAAGTGTCTTCACAAAGAATCACAGAGAAACATTGAGAGGATCTACTTGGAAGTTTTTGGCCATCCATTACGCAATGCAGATTGTGTGTTATATTTTGCAAAATGTGTATGTAGCGACAACCAATAGACTTTTCGTCGAAGGAGACAACTGTAGCCACCCATGATATCAAGAAGAGTTGTGTCACATTCACTCGGGATGGGTTGGCATTGATAGTTGAAGGGGCCGACATACAATTTAAAAAGGAGAAAGCTATTTTTAACAACACAATCATAAAAGAAAGATGCAAAAATAACACGGCTATTTGTAGCAACCCAAACACCCAAGCATCCCAAGTCTGAATGGAGAAAAGTATTCATCTCTTAAGCTAAGATGTTTTAGGGTTTGACATAGCGAAATGAATCCTCCACTTGTACAAGGGACACACATTGTCACCTTGTCTTGCATCTAAATTTGATTCCCATGTCACAATCGGATACATATTCATACTCCCAATTGTCCACCTTGCTACAAGACTTTTGATGGATTGAGTGGATTCTATACATTGGCATGTGGTCATTATTATCACCTCGTGTGTTTTAATTCATTTAATGAAAAATAGTAGCCGATGTGCAATCTATCACAAGATATTTCACAAGGAATATATTATATGTTTGGCATGGCAAATGAGTATAAATTCAAGCAAGCCCACCAAGACACCCCTAGCACAATTAGAAATCTATTTGGTAACAAAGATGCAGGTTCTGAGCAAAATAATTGAGATTGACGAATTATGTATAATCGCTACTATAAAGCATTGTAAATGATCAAAACACATTGAATACAAGCTCTTTAATAATGTTTTTGACACAATCTTCATTCTAATCTCAAGCTATATTGAATCTGTGAAGTTGTTATCTTGTTGTGAGTCAGAGTATTGTGGGTCTTCTTGTAATTCAACTTCCACTTATATTATCAAATTCTCTTCTATTTTGTCTATAGTGCATTGAGATACATTGACATTGAACTCTTCTTCGTCTTTGTTTTGACAATCATACACTAGAGACTGGCATTTCCTCGTAGCCATCACTTTTGAGTGATGCAATATCTTTTGTTGCAAAACATATACACTAACTTTTTTGCTCTATCTGCTAATAATCTGTTGTGAATAGTGCTATGAATATACTTGTACATACTCCATTTTCTCTCCAAACTTGAGTTTGTACACATTGCATTAGTACTTTTATTGCAAGTGAATGTAAGGTCGAGTAATGCTCTCCACCATTCATCATCCACCACTTCCATGCAGGTTGTTGTTTTGTCATTGAATGTACAAAAATGATCATTTGCAAAAGGACCTTCTTTTAGTCTAAATGCACTCATTTCTTTGATACAATCATTTCGGTCATGAACAATGGAGTAGAATGTGTTGACCACGTGATAAAAATTGTTGACCACCTCTGTATTGGACATTAGATCTAAATTCCAATACTCTGATCGAGTATGTAAGCCACACTATGGAGTGTACTATGAGCGCTCTTTCATCTTGCATGAAAATACTTGGCCAAAGTTCTTCATTGTTTGACAGAGAATGGTAGTCGGCACTCCTTCTCTACTACAGACTCTTTTAGCTCCTCAAGATTTTCAGTACTGTGTTGGACTGACCACCATGTCATCCACACTTTGCCCATATTTGGCACCTTATGATCAAGGTTGCAAATCGCAAACATAACGGGCATCACTACATGGTATGCATCTATTACACTCCTCCACCAAGCAGCCTTGTTTATGGACCCACATAGACATGTCATTTTCATAGAAGACTCAACAATAGTTGCATTTGTAGTGGAACTAGCATTTGCAGTGGAACAAGCCTCTTTCTTCTTAGCCTCTTTCGCCTTCAACTTAGGATACTGCTTGATCGAGTGATCATTAGCTTTACAATAATGTCAATGCATCTTCTTTTTACTATTATCACTAGAATTCTGAGAAGAATTGCTGCTAGCAGAAGCATTGGAAACATGTGATTTACAACTTGAAAGAGAACCATGAGAAGTGGCTACATTGTTGTTATCACCTTTTCTTTGAGCAGCTATAAAGGCTTGTTCAACTGCATGTTGTCTAGTCCTATTTTTTTTGTTTTGAAGATTTTGTTGAATGAATGTGGGGAGTAATAGTGCACTTCATAGAAAACACAATCAATGCATGAGCATGCACATAGTTTACGTCCCAATGAGCTTGCTCAGTTGTAGGAAAAACAGCTCTAACAACGACTAGACCTGTTACATCCTCAACATCGCATGTATCCTCACAATCAAGATGTACATCAATGCCCTACACAATGTTCCAAATGCCCTTTGACACAAGAACATGTTGCATCATATAATCCCACATAGGGTAATTATCCCCATGCAATCTATCCTCAATAGCAAACATCTTGAACACATCTGTGTTGTTGTCAGCCATGGTAAATACTGCACGTGATGTGAAAACTCCCCAAAAAGAGGAGAAATAAAGCAGGATCAACACGTGCTATATAGCACAAACCGTAGAAGACTATAAGGGACCTGTTATGCTGAAAATAGCACTGATAAAATTTTTGCACAAAATAACAATATAGCCTATGTAGTATTGCCTATAGTGGAAACGGAGACCAAAATGAGCCCGAATAAACAATCTGAGTCGATTAAGCTTTTTGAGCTCTTCCAAAATATTTGTTGACTTATGAATGCCCACCAAAGCTCACAAACATCTGAGAAAGTGAGCAGGTGTGTGTTGGAGCTACTATGTCTAAGCTCGGGAGGATGCAACCTGCCCTGATACAACCTTTTGGAATTAGGGTTGCAAGAAAACACGCACACCTTGGAAAAGATGAAGGAATATCAAGGCACACAATAGAGATTGTATTACTTATTGTGCAATGGAAATATAAGATAGCCCTAGAGTGATGGGCGTATATACAATGCACGAGGGGAAAAAGCCTCATAGCGAGGGAAAAAATGCCCCTGACGGTCCTAATTGTTTTCACACACATCACTACCACATGTATATGGTAACACATACGAGTTTTGCCTTTTACCTATCACAAATATTAACTTCTTAATTTCTTGTATAATCTTTGAGAAGTTAGCCACGGAGAGGTTGCTATCAAAGACACAACAGTTCCTAGTTTTCCATACATTGCTGAAGAAACAACTTGAGTACAAATTAGAAGTGTAGGACTTCAAAACTATTTCCCCCCAAGGCACAGATCCTTCTTGAAAAACCCTATCCTCCATGTTCTTTGTTTCCATTTGCACACCTCCCCTACCAAGCCTCTAATTGTCGAACATTCCATGAAGAGGCGGGCTAGGTCTTTGCTAGCCAATCTGTACCCTGAGACCTGATACCACGTGTGTGAATCTTGACACCCGTCGGCAAAGCCCCCCACAACATCTTCCACTAAAATATCTTCATAAAATGAGGCCACTGTGGATTGAGATGTTCTTCGTGTGACCTTGATCCATCGAGATTCCAACCATTGTTTCTTTTGTTGTTTGTTCAAAGGGGCGAACCAATCAGCCTCATGTATCAATGCTTGTTAAATGCCCTTGGTATGAGGTTTAGAAAATTGGCTACTCATGAGCCATTTCCAAGCTTTCCACTCAAAAGTGGATTCCCAAATCGGCATCAAAATGTTGTCCAGACCTTCAACAACTCTATTGACAAGTAGCTTCTCAATGCCATTGAGTTGAAACTGGGTAGCCAACAAGTCAGAGGATTTCCAACACTTGTTGTTGTCTCCATCCCAGAAGTGGCTCAACTACAGGAGTCCTTTATTGTTTGTCCTTCTTGCAATTTCTCTCCACTATGGGTTCAAAATTACACCAGAAACTTTAGACAGCCAAAGGGGACCAGTGTGTGATGGAGTTTTGGAAGTATTTGGTTACTTCACCCCATTCCAATATCCATGTTCTCTATTGCAGTTTTGCACCAGCTCACTCGTGATGCCACCCAACCTCAAGCTAGACCATCTTGGGGCTAATAGTTTGTCATGCACCTCGATCCCTTTCCAATGACCACCTTTAGAGTAAAGTTTTGCTTTGTCTATCATCTCCTTGGTCATGATAGCCCAAGCCTGGTCTTGTTTTATAATTAATACCATAAACTTGGCACACGGGTCCTGGACATGAACGAGAGGGTTGAGAATTCTGAGGCCTCCTTGAAGCATCAGTCGAGCGACAACTTTCCACTTTGCCCATTGCCATGGCAAGATGAGGCCGTAGTGTTATTCCTCCAAGGGTGATGGTATTTTTAAACTCTTATAGCCATTTCCATCAAAAGGGGTGATGGAATATTGATGATAATAAGGAGTCAAAATACCACTTTTAAAACTTTATCTATATCTCCTTTCAATGACCAAAAAAATCTTGTGAAAGAAATGCAAAACGAACTCTCCTTTTTTTTTTTGTGTGGAGTACTCACAATAGTTAGTAGTAGATATATTTTGTAATTCTATTGTCATTCTATTTGTTAGGAGAGTATCTTTTCTACTAATCTTTAAGTATAACAAGAATAACAACTAAATAGGTTCTTAATAGGTTCTTTGACACTAGTAGTAGATATATTTTGTAATTCTTTTGTCATTCTATTTGTTAGGAGAGTATCTTTTCTACTAATCTTTAAGTATAACAAGAATAACAACTAATAGGTTCTTTGACACTTGTCAAATGTTTCCAACGCCAACAAATTTGATGTCTTGTTTATATGGATGCGGGTGAGAATTCTACCTTTACTCAAAGAAGTTTAGCTTTGCTACAACCCCGACCTTGGAGATGAAGACGCATTTCATCCTCGTAAATTGATGTAGTCCTGATGTATAAAATAATATGAATATTATTTTAATATGATCATATTGTACAAAAGTGAGTCAAATACAAACTTGTTTTTGTGCAAACCACCTTCTTAAGGTCTAAAGCCAATTGTTTCTTTTTTTCAAGTGTTGACAAGTCAGCTTTTTTATTCCACCAACATAGTGCATCAGGCAGGGCACCCATGACCATCCTTTGCCTTGAGATACCGCCAAGGGCGCTTAGTGAGGGTTGAACCCACCACCTTGGTGATGCAAGTCCAAACTAAGCTAGTCACTTTGGGTAAATTCTAATTGTATCTTGAACAAAATGTTCTTTTGTGTATAAGTAGTATCTTAAATAATAAAGCAACATATACACACACAATAATAGTAAGTGCAAGGTGCGGAACAACTCCATGGTCATAACCACCCAACTATGCCATATAAAGGCCCTTAGCCTATTGAATATAGGTCCCCTTTAGCACATGAGTGTCCTAACCATTAGCCGCATGTCTAACCTTGGGCGTGACATTACTTCCCCCTTAGAGAAGCATTTTTTTCCTTGAAAACAACAGTTTTGATAGTTTTGTAAGAACACTAATATTTTTCACAATGGCACCCCTCATGGGTCCATCTGTCTATTTTACCAATACACAGTTCAGTAGGAGGCTTGATGAAATAAATAAAAACATTTTGATTTTTCACATTGTTGTCCCTTTGCAACCGTTTTGAGTAAGCGGCCTATATCCAACATAGTGCGTAGACTCAATTTACTACTCACTTGAGTATTTTATCAGTTATCACAACTAAGAGGTGTCTAAATGAATAACCATGTTTTAAACTTTTTGAAGATACTCGAACATTACCTCTGCTCAATTTTTTATGAAAGTGACATGCTAACATAACTCATCAACAAAGATTAAGTTCTTGACTTGCTATCATTTCTCATCAGTAAAAAAATCCACCATAACTAGTGATCGAGGTTGAGAACCTAATTTAAACATGAAGGGACTAAACCTAATTGCAACATGCTTTGCCTCATGGTAAGCAAACTCCAGGTAGAGAGATAATCTTTTGCTTTTCACTAACGTACGCTCTTATTATATCCTCCAGCACGAGATTAACATTGTAAATTGCCTATTTGTCTCTGGATAACTTGCAATACTAATATTGAGTTGTTTTTCCCCAACCGTTTATAGATAGTCTTCCAAAAATTACTAGTAAACGTAGTGACAATGACTTCCACTATTTCTAAGTAATGTATGTAATCCATATATATTATAAAAAACCAACTTGGTTAACTTTTGAGATTGAATAGGGAACTGAATAAACTTTACAAACTTTAGTCAGCTTACCTACAAGTAACCAAACCAAGCCATGACCTTTGATGGTGATTGGTAGATCCGTGGTCGAGATACTGCATATAGAGTGTGAAATGCTTTATAAGCTATCAACTTCATGAATTTTCATGCCTATCCAAATATGCCTTTGTGAAACACCAAGGCGTCCCATAACACCTAGTGTGCACGCATTTAGCAAAAATTGATCCGAACCTACATTTTCATGACTATGAGTGCCAATGCTAATGGCCAATGTTATGCTCATAGCACACATGGATCAAGGGGTAAATAGCTTTATAAAAAAAACTAAATACTTTCAATTGTAGTCACTTGAAAGCCTTGCTAAATCGTTTGAACAATAATAGAATGTAAAAAATAAATCACAGCTAGGCACAAACAATGAAACATTTTTGTTAACAATACATAATCTTTCTATATTCATAAACAACCATCCATTGATGTTATTTAATAGTACTTGTCACCTTAATAAGTCTTACTAGGTCTTGGTCGACAATTTTTGGCCACTAAAATTGTTCTTGATACGACGTGCTTGAAATGGTTGAACAAACAAATTTGACCAACACCTAGGGACTCTATCACGACACATAATCAAGGAAACATGCACCAATGTCAGTTCCAGAGAGTCATATTCTCCACATGTGGGATATTTCTCATATGATGATGTCAAAAAAATTGACATCCATCAAGTACACGATGTACTTGTGTGTGGAGGTAATTGTAAACACTTAGTGACATGAGTGAGAGGGACCCTTATAAAGCTTGTAACACGCTGGCTAAACTAAACCTTGCTACACAGTGGCTAAACTAAACTCCATCAGTTTCTAAACTGTGTTGCACACCTTGTGACTATCATACATATGACAAAGGAAACCCTACCATGTAGGTCTAGAAGTGCAGGGTGTAGAAATATACCTGGTACATTACTGTCTCAAAATGCTTTGCTCCTACATGACCTTGTCATGTGTCTGAAGAGAAAAATGGATAAATTAAGCCTCCTGGCACATGCATCCCAATTGAAAAACTTAATCAAATCATATATAAAAATGAAGCTAAATCGGGGGTGGAAAAAGAAATTTAATATTTACATAATTACCTAAAATTTTATGTGATCACAAGGTCTTATTTACATATTTACATAATCACACTTAACATGATTAAAAAAAAGCCGATTAAGAGAAACCTAAAAATCCACAAAAAGCCCGCTGGGCAAAACAATTTTCCCTGTGGGCCCGCCGGGCAACAGTGTTTTTCCTACGGGCTCACCGAGAAAACCCAAATGCTCGATGGTCCCGAAACATAATATATATAGGGGCCCGATTGGACCAGTTGGGTGTTATTTCTTGAGCCACTGTGTGTGTGTGTGTGTGTGTGAGAGAGAGAGAGAGAGAGAGAGAGAGAGAGAGGAGAGAGAGAGAGAGAGAGAGAGAGAGAGAGAGAGAGAGAGAGAGAGACAACTACCTTTGTAGGCACAACAAGAGGAGAGAGGGGGTTGTGTGGGAGCGTGCGTTGCATTGTAGTGCACGGCAATAGCGGAGTACCTAACCACACGACCTGGGTGTGTGTTGTACATCACGATGCATATGTCTTCTAATTGTTTTTTTTTTTTTGAAGTGCTAACGTGCAAAATAAAAACTCACGTCTTATGCTTTATCAAAATATTTTGAAATGTTTTGGGTTTTTAACCTGTTTTGTTGGATTTGGATGATTTTCTTAGGAGTTACTCATTTTTATTGCATTTTACACAATTAAACATAGCATGTTAAAGTAAAAATGATAATCAACCTGAATGAATATAATCTTGAACAATTTTTTGAAGTCTTTAAGTCAGGGTATGGTTTTTTTGAACTAGTGTGAGAGTGCAACATGCAAAATATAAACTCATGTCTTATGGCTTCCAGACAATATGCTAAAATGTTTCAGGTTTTTAACCGGTATTGTTTAATCTGGATGGTTTTCTTAAGAGTTACTTAAATTTTTTTCGCATTTTACACGAGTAAACACAACATGTAAATTGAAAATGGTTTTCAATTTGTATCAATATAATCGTGCACATTTTTTTGGTGTCTTCAAGTCACAGTTATGGTTTGTTTGAACTTGTTGAGAGTGTTAGTGCACCCATGAGATTGTATTTGATATGTTGTTTTTTATTGTCCAATGCAAAAATGATGCAAGATCAAAAGAAAATTATTATACGTGCCATTAAAATAGAATGTATTTTGGCAATATCATCATGTGCAAATGGTCGCATACAGTAGATTAGTGAAAGTGACGTCTTCATTAAAGACCTCACTAGTGCTATATGGGAGAACACAGAGCACAGGTTGCGAGGTGAAGGCCAGTATGAGTTGTTGATTCCTATAAGGATCCGAGAATTCGACCCCCACCACAAGGTCACGACAGTGTTGGGCAATATAAAAGTCTGATGCAGAGACTTAAAAAAAGATATCCCTCCCACCTGCGATATGGAAAAAATAGAGTTGTGGGACAAATTATGGGAGTAACAGAAGGTCAAGATGAAGTGGTGAAATCTCAAGACCAAGCTTTCTTACCCAAGAGCTTGAAGATGGCCCAAGATGCGCAAGCAGCTGTGGGTGTTTGATCAGATGCCAACGACACTGGCACAATCATGTGCACGACATTGAATGCCAAGTGTGCTCATTTGATTGGCATTCCCCACGAGGCCCTGGTGGAAGGTGCAAGGGTTAGATCAGGCTCTTTTGGTGTATGCACATTATACATCTCTTTCTTTCTAGAGCACATTACATATGTAGGAAAATGCTACAAGGGAGCGAAGCAAGCCCACCAAGACACCCCTAGCACAATTAGAAATCTATTTGGTAACAAAGATGCAGGTTCTGAGCATAATAATTGAGATTGACGAATTATGTATAATCGCTACTATAAAGCATTGTAAATGATCAAAACACATTGAATACAAGCTCTTTAATAATGTTTTTGACACAATCTTCATTCTAATCTCAAGCTATATTGAATCTGTGAAGTTGTTATCTTGTTGTGAGTCAGAGTATTGTGGGTCTTCTTGTAATTCAACTTCCACTTATATTATCAAATTCTCTTCTATTTTGTCTATAGTGCATTGAGATACATTGACATTGAACTCTTCTTCGTCTTTGTTTTGACAATCATACACCTAGACTGGCATTTCCTCGTAGCCATCACTTTTGAGTGATGCAATATCTTTTGTTGCAAAACATATACACTAACTTTTTTGCTCTATCTGCTAATAATCTGTTGTGAATAGTGCTATGAATATACTTGTACATACTCCATTTTCTCTCCAAACTTGAGTTTGTACACATTGCATTAGTACTTTTATTGCAAGTGAATGTAAGGTCGAGTAATGCTCTCCACCATTCATCATCCACCACTTCCATGCAGGTTGTTGTTTTGTCATTGAATGTACAAAAATGATCATTTGCAAAAGGACCTTCTTTTAGTCTAAATGCACTCATTTCTTTGATACAATCATTTCGGTCATGAACAATGGAGTAGAATGTGTTGACCACGTGATAAAAATTGTTGACCACCTCTGTATTGGACATTAGATCTAAATTCCAATACTCTGATCGAGTATGTAAGCCACACTATGGAGTGTACTATGAGCGCTCTTTCATCTTGCATGAAAATACTTGGCCAAAGTTCTTCATTGTTTGACAGAGAATGGTAGTCGGCACTCCTTCTCTACTACAGACTCTTTTAGCTCCTCAAGATTTTCAGTACTGTGTTGGACTGACCACCATGTCATCCACACTTTGCCCATATTTGGCACCTTATGATCAAGGTTGCAAATCGCAAACATAACGGGCATCACTACATGGTATGCATCTATTACACTCCTCCACCAAGCAGCCTTGTTTATGGACCCACATAGACATGTCATTTTCATAGAAGACTCAACAATAGTTGCATTTGTAGTGGAACTAGCATTTGCAGTGGAACAAGCCTCTTTCTTCTTAGCCTCTTTCGCCTTCAACTTAGGATACTGCTTGATCGAGTGATCATTAGCTTTACAATAATGTCAATGCATCTTCTTTTTACTATTATCACTAGAATTCTGAGAAGAATTGCTGCTAGCAGAAGCATTGGAAACATGTGATTTACAACTTGAAAGAGAACCATGAGAAGTGGCTACATTGTTGTTATCACCTTTTCTTTGAGCAGCTATAAAGGCTTGTTCAACTGCATGTTGTCTAGTCCTATTTTTTTTGTTTTGAAGATTTTGTTGAATGAATGTGGGGAGTAATAGTGCACTTCATAGAAAACACAATCAATGCATGAGCATGCACATAGTTTACGTCCCAATGAGCTTGCTCAGTTGTAGGAAAAACAGCTCTAACAACGACTAGACCTGTTACATCCTCAACATCGCATGTATCCTCACAATCAAGATGTACATCAATGCCCTACACAATGTTCCAAATGCCCTTTGACACAAGAACATGTTGCATCATATAATCCCACATAGGGTAATTATCCCCATGCAATCTATCCTCAATAGCAAACATCTTGAACACATCTGTGTTGTTGTCAGCCATGGTAAATACTGCACGTGATGTGAAAACTCCCCAAAAAGAGGAGAAATAAAGCAGGATCAACACGTGCTATATAGCACAAACCGTAGAAGACTATAAGGGACCTGTTATGCTGAAAATAGCACTGATAAAATTTTTGCACAAAATAACAATATAGCCTATGTAGTATTGCCTATAGTGGAAACGGAGACCAAAATGAGCCCGAATAAACAATCTGAGTCGATTAAGCTTTTTGAGCTCTTCCAAAATATTTGTTGACTTATGAATGCCCACCAAAGCTCACAAACATCTGAGAAAGTGAGCAGGTGTGTGTTGGAGCTACTATGTCTAAGCTCGGGAGGATGCAACCTGCCCTGATACAACCTTTTGGAATTAGGGTTGCAAGAAAACACGCACACCTTGGAAAAGATGAAGGAATATCAAGGCACACAATAGAGATTGTATTACTTATTGTGCAATGGAAATATAAGATAGCCCTAGAGTGATGGGCGTATATACAATGCACGAGGGGAAAAAGCCTCATAGCGAGGGAAAAAATGCCCCTGACGGTCCTAATTGTTTTCACACACATCACTACCACATGTATATGGTAACACATACGAGTTTTGCCTTTTACCTATCACAAATATTAACTTCTTAATTTCTTGTATAATCTTTGAGAAGTTAGCCACGGAGAGGTTGCTATCAAAGACACAACAGTTCCTAGTTTTCCATACATTGCTGAAGAAACAACTTGAGTACAAATTAGAAGTGTAGGACTTCAAAACTATTTCCCCCCAAGGCACAGATCCTTCTTGAAAAACCCTATCCTCCATGTTCTTTGTTTCCATTTGCACACCTCCCCTACCAAGCCTCTAATTGTCGAACATTCCATGAAGAGGCGGGCTAGGTCTTTGCTAGCCAATCTGTACCCTGAGACCTGATACCACGTGTGTGAATCTTGACACCCGTCGGCAAAGCCCCCCACAACATCTTCCACTAAAATATCTTCATAAAATGAGGCCACTGTGGATTGAGATGTTCTTCGTGTGACCTTGATCCATCGAGATTCCAACCATTGTTTCTTTTGTTGTTTGTTCAAAGGGGCGAACCAATCAGCCTCATGTATCAATGCTTGTTAAATGCCCTTGGTATGAGGTTTAGAAAATTGGCTACTCATGAGCCATTTCCAAGCTTTCCACTCAAAAGTGGATTCCCAAATCGGCATCAAAATGTTGTCCAGACCTTCAACAACTCTATTGACAAGTAGCTTCTCAATGCCATTGAGTTGAAACTGGGTAGCCAACAAGTCAGAGGATTTCCAACACTTGTTGTTGTCTCCATCCCAGAAGTGGCTCAACTACAGGAGTCCTTTATTGTTTGTCCTTCTTGCAATTTCTCTCCACTATGGGTTCAAAATTACACCAGAAACTTTAGACAGCCAAAGGGGACCAGTGTGTGATGGAGTTTTGGAAGTATTTGGTTACTTCACCCCATTCCAATATCCATGTTCTCTATTGCAGTTTTGCACCAGCTCACTCGTGATGCCACCCAACCTCAAGCTAGACCATCTTGGGGCTAATAGTTTGTCATGCACCTCGATCCCTTTCCAATGACCACCTTTAGAGTAAAGTTTTGCTTTGTCTATCATCTCCTTGGTCATGATAGCCCAAGCCTGGTCTTGTTTTATAATTAATACCATAAACTTGGCACACGGGTCCTGGACATGAACGAGAGGGTTGAGAATTCTGAGGCCTCCTTGAAGCATCAGTCGAGCGACAACTTTCCACTTTGCCCATTGCCATGGCAAGATGAGGCCGTAGTGTTATTCCTCCAAGGGTGATGGTATTTTTAAACTCTTATAGCCATTTCCATCAAAAGGGGTGATGGAATATTGATGATAATAAGGAGTCAAAATACCACTTTTAAAACTTTATCTATATCTCCTTTCAATGACCAAAAAAATCTTGTGAAAGAAATGCAAAACGAACTCTCCTTTTTTTTTTTTGTGTGGAGTACTCACAATAGTTAGTAGTAGATATATTTTGTAATTCTATTGTCATTCTATTTGTTAGGAGAGTATCTTTTCTACTAATCTTTAAGTATAACAAGAATAACAACTAAATAGGTTCTTAATAGGTTCTTTGACACTAGTAGTAGATATATTTTGTAATTCTTTTGTCATTCTATTTGTTAGGAGAGTATCTTTTCTACTAATCTTTAAGTATAACAAGAATAACAACTAATAGGTTCTTTGACACTTGTCAAATGTTTCCAACGCCAACAAATTTGATGTCTTGTTTATATGGATGCGGGTGAGAATTCTACCTTTACTCAAAGAAGTTTAGCTTTGCTACAACCCCGACCTTGGAGATGAAGACGCATTTCATCCTCGTAAATTGATGTAGTCCTGATGTATAAAATAATATGAATATTATTTTAATATGATCATATTGTACAAAAGTGAGTCAAATACAAACTTGTTTTTGTGCAAACCACCTTCTTAAGGTCTAAAGCCAATTGTTTCTTTTTTTCAAGTGTTGACAAGTCAGCTTTTTTATTCCACCAACATAGTGCATCAGGCAGGGCACCCATGACCATCCTTTGCCTTGAGATACCGCCAAGGGCGCTTAGTGAGGGTTGAACCCACCACCTTGGTGATGCAAGTCCAAACTAAGCTAGTCACTTTGGGTAAATTCTAATTGTATCTTGAACAAAATGTTCTTTTGTGTATAAGTAGTATCTTAAATAATAAAGCAACATATACACACACAATAATAGTAAGTGCAAGGTGCGGAACAACTCCATGGTCATAACCACCCAACTATGCCATATAAAGGCCCTTAGCCTATTGAATATAGGTCCCCTTTAGCACATGAGTGTCCTAACCATTAGCCGCATGTCTAACCTTGGGCGTGACATTACTTCCCCCTTAGAGAAGCATTTTTTTCCTTGAAAACAACAGTTTTGATAGTTTTGTAAGAACACTAATATTTTTCACAATGGCACCCCTCATGGGTCCATCTGTCTATTTTACCAATACACAGTTCAGTAGGAGGCTTGATGAAATAAATAAAAACATTTTGATTTTTCACATTGTTGTCCCTTTGCAACCGTTTTGAGTAAGCGGCCTATATCCAACATAGTGCGTAGACTCAATTTACTACTCACTTGAGTATTTTATCAGTTATCACAACTAAGAGGTGTCTAAATGAATAACCATGTTTTAAACTTTTTGAAGATACTCGAACATTACCTCTGCTCAATTTTTTATGAAAGTGACATGCTAACATAACTCATCAACAAAGATTAAGTTCTTGACTTGCTATCATTTCTCATCAGTAAAAAAATCCACCATAACTAGTGATCGAGGTTGAGAACCTAATTTAAACATGAAGGGACTAAACCTAATTGCAACATGCTTTGCCTCATGGTAAGCAAACTCCAGGTAGAGAGATAATCTTTTGCTTTTCACTAACGTACGCTCTTATTATATCCTCCAGCACGAGATTAACATTGTAAATTGCCTATTTGTCTCTGGATAACTTGCAATACTAATATTGAGTTGTTTTTCCCCAACCGTTTATAGATAGTCTTCCAAAAATTACTAGTAAACGTAGTGACAATGACTTCCACTATTTCTAAGTAATGTATGTAATCCATATATATTATAAAAAACCAACTTGGTTAACTTTTGAGATTGAATAGGGAACTGAATAAACTTTACAAACTTTAGTCAGCTTACCTACAAGTAACCAAACCAAGCCATGACCTTTGATGGTGATTGGTAGATCCGTGGTCGAGATACTGCATATAGAGTGTGAAATGCTTTATAAGCTATCAACTTCATGAATTTTCATGCCTATCCAAATATGCCTTTGTGAAACACCAAGGCGTCCCATAACACCTAGTGTGCACGCATTTAGCAAAAATTGATCCGAACCTACATTTTCATGACTATGAGTGCCAATGCTAATGGCCAATGTTATGCTCATAGCACACATGGATCAAGGGGTAAATAGCTTTATAAAAAAAACTAAATACTTTCAATTGTAGTCACTTGAAAGCCTTGCTAAATCGTTTGAACAATAATAGAATGTAAAAAATAAATCACAGCTAGGCACAAACAATGAAACATTTTTGTTAACAATACATAATCTTTCTATATTCATAAACAACCATCCATTGATGTTATTTAATAGTACTTGTCACCTTAATAAGTCTTACTAGGTCTTGGTCGACAATTTTTGGCCACTAAAATTGTTCTTGATACGACGTGCTTGAAATGGTTGAACAAACAAATTTGACCAACACCTAGGGACTCTATCACGACACATAATCAAGGAAACATGCACCAATGTCAGTTCCAGAGAGTCATATTCTCCACATGTGGGATATTTCTCATATGATGATGTCAAAAAAATTGACATCCATCAAGTACACGATGTACTTGTGTGTGGAGGTAATTGTAAACACTTAGTGACATGAGTGAGAGGGACCCTTATAAAGCTTGTAACACGCTGGCTAAACTAAACCTTGCTACACAGTGGCTAAACTAAACTCCATCAGTTTCTAAACTGTGTTGCACACCTTGTGACTATCATACATATGACAAAGGAAACCCTACCATGTAGGTCTAGAAGTGCAGGGTGTAGAAATATACCTGGTACATTACTGTCTCAAAATGCTTTGCTCCTACATGACCTTGTCATGTGTCTGAAGAGAAAAATGGATAAATTAAGCCTCCTGGCACATGCATCCCAATTGAAAAACTTAATCAAATCATATATAAAAATGAAGCTAAATCGGGGGTGGAAAAAGAAATTTAATATTTACATAATTACCTAAAATTTTATGTGATCACAAGGTCTTATTTACATATTTACATAATCACACTTAACATGATTAAAAAAAAGCCGATTAAGAGAAACCTAAAAATCCACAAAAAGCCCGCTGGGCAAAACAATTTTCCCTGTGGGCCCGCCGGGCAACAGTGTTTTTCCTACGGGCTCACCGAGAAAACCCAAATGCTCGATGGTCCCGAAACATAATATATATAGGGGCCCGATTGGACCAGTTGGGTGTTATTTCTTGAGCCACTGTGTGTGTGTGTGTGTGTGTGAGAGAGAGAGAGAGAGAGAGAGAGAGAGAGAGAGAGAGAGAGAGAGAGAGAGAGAGAGAGAGAGAGAGAGAGACAACTACCTTTGTAGGCACAACAAGAGGAGAGAGGGGGTTGTGTGGGAGCGTGCGTTGCATTGTAGTGCACGGCAATAGCGGAGTACCTAACCACACGACCTGGGTGTGTGTTGTACATCACGATGCATATGTCTTCTAATTGTTTTTTTTTTTGAAGTGCTAACGTGCAAAATAAAAACTCACGTCTTATGCTTTATCAAAATATTTTGAAATGTTTTGGGTTTTTAACCTGTTTTGTTGGATTTGGATGATTTTCTTAGGAGTTACTCATTTTTATTGCATTTTACACAATTAAACATAGCATGTTAAAGTAAAAATGATAATCAACCTGAATGAATATAATCTTGAACAATTTTTTGAAGTCTTTAAGTCAGGGTATGGTTTTTTTGAACTAGTGTGAGAGTGCAACATGCAAAATATAAACTCATGTCTTATGGCTTCCAGACAATATGCTAAAATGTTTCAGGTTTTTAACCGGTATTGTTTAATCTGGATGGTTTTCTTAAGAGTTACTTAAATTTTTTTCGCATTTTACACGAGTAAACACAACATGTAAATTGAAAATGGTTTTCAATTTGTATCAATATAATCGTGCACATTTTTTTGGTGTCTTCAAGTCACAGTTATGGTTTGTTTGAACTTGTTGAGAGTGTTAGTGCACCCATGAGATTGTATTTGATATGTTGTTTTTTATTGTCCAATGCAAAAATGATGCAAGATCAAAAGAAAATTATTATACGTGCCATTAAAATAGAATGTATTTTGGCAATATCATCATGTGCAAATGGTCGCATACAGTAGATTAGTGAAAGTGACGTCTTCATTAAAGACCTCACTAGTGCTATATGGGAGAACACAGAGCACAGGTTGCGAGGTGAAGGCCAGTATGAGTTGTTGATTCCTATAAGGATCCGAGAATTCAACCCCCACCACAAGGTCACGACAGTGTTGGGCAATATAAAAGTCTGATGCAGAGACTTAAAAAAAGATATCCCTCCCACCTGCGATATGGAAAAAATAGAGTTGTGGGACAAATTATGGGAGTAACAGAAGGTCAAGATGAAGTGGTGAAATCTCAAGACCAAGCTTTCTTACCCAAGAGCTTGAAGATGGCCCAAGATGCGCAAGCAGCTGTGGGTGTTTGATCAGATGCCAACGACACTGGCACAATCATGTGCACGACATTGAATGCCAAGTGTGCTCATTTGATTGGCATTCCCCACGAGGCCCTGGTGGAAGGTGCAAGGGTTAGATCAGGCTCTTTTGGTGTATGCACATTATACATCTCTTTCTTTCTAGAGCACATTACATATGTAGGAAAATGCTACAAGGGAGCGAGTGAGGCAAAATTTGATAGCTTTTAGACAGATCAAGGAATGCAAACACTTCACCTCTCCATTGTAAGATGCATTGGCTTTACCACAAAGGCTCCCTGGATCACAATCTTTCCATACTACAATGGGGGCACCTTGGGAGGGATGATGTGCCGCCTGCCATTTGCCCACGAAGCGTTCACATGCTACACGCATAGGCTACAACATGGCTAGAGGTCTCTGCCACCAGCAAATCATCACTTACCAGAGATAGAGACTGCATAAATCAAAGCAGTGATTGAGAAGATGCCAACAATCTTACATGCTTTAGTTGATAGCATTGCGGCTACTCACTCAACTAGTATAGTGCACAACAACCTGCACCCTTTGAACATATTACTCGCACAAATAAACCCCACGTTTACATCATTGATTGGGGCATGATGCTTAGAACGTGAGCCAAGCACGTATCAAATAATTATTTGCCTCTGAGCACTCAATCAGACTTTGCAATTTTGGAGGCCCAATCAACAGGGGAAGGAGAGATTGCAAAGCGATTGTGGATTTCTCTAGAAATATATAATCCACGGTGCATAGATGCATGCACAAAAGCAAGCGACATTTATGCATTAGGTTTTCTAATGGACATGTTGTTTGACTTTTGGAGTGCAGCTAGGAAAGTTTATTTCCTAGAAGAAGTATTTTACCACCCCAATCAAGATGCCATGAGGGCTATTCATATAAAAGTGGACTGTTGGATGAAGTTAAGAGAGCGAGAAGCTAGAAGAAACACATAAGATATTATGATCTTTTTCAAAGAGCATCTAAAGACAGACCCTGATCCTGTCGATCGCTTGTTGAACTTGCGTTGTCTTTTTACCCACTCTGAACATTTTGTACATCGTACTTTGTCTTGTTGTCTGGGTATTTTATTTACATTGAAGTCTAGTATGTGGGTTTGGGGTGGTTCACCTCATTAAGTCATTTGAAGTATGTTTGAATCTATATGTCTTTAGTCAATCGTCTTGTGGTTCAGTTGGATCAGTTGTGATTTTGTTTTTCGCATCAATTATAGAATATTTGATTGAACTAAGATATGACATGTTGTTGTATCTTTGAGACTACTGAATTGTGAGAATAAATTTTTGTCAAAGATATTGAATATTTTTATATTTGTCCATTTCAGTTCTAAGATACTATGGTTGATGAAGAACAAGCTTGTGGTACCCAAACCGTGCCAAATGATCAAGAGCAAGTGGCTTTTAATGCGTTTCAACGCATGAAATCTATAGCGCACCATATGCTGGTACAATAAGCAATGTGCACTGCTTGACGACTATCAAAATGGAAAAATCCAAACCATTTGTAATGGAAAGATATCAATAAAGAAGTGACTAAGGAGATGATTAAAACAATATGGCCATGTGAGGACACGGAGATAAAGAAAGGACGGTGGAAAGTATTGAAGTGTCTTCACAAAGAGATCAAAGATAACATTGAGAGGATCTACTTGGAAGTTTTTGGCCATCCATTACGCAATGCAGATTGTGTGTTATATTTTGCAAAAATGTTGTATGTAGCGACAACCAATAGAATTTTCGTCGAAGGAGACAACTGTAGCCACCCATGATATCAAGAAGAGTTGTGTCACATTCACTCGGGATGGGTTGGCATTGATAGTTGAAGGGGCCGACATACAATTAAAAAAGGAGAAAGCTATTTTAACAACACAATCATTAAAGAAAGATGCAAAAATAACACGGCTATTTGTAGCAACCCAAACACCCCAAGCATCCCATGTCTGAATGGAGAAAAGTATTCATCTCTTAAGCTAAGATGTTTAGGGTTTGACATAGCGAATGAATCCTCCACTTGTACAAGGGACACACATTAGTCACCTTGTCTTGCATCTAAATTTGATTCCCATGTCACAATCGGATACATATTCATACTCCAAGTGTCCACCTTGCTACAAGAATTTTGATGGATGGAGTGGATTCTATACATTGGCATGTGGTCATTATTATCACCTCGTGTGTTTAATTCATTTAATGAAAAATAGTAGCCGATGTGCAATCTATCACAAGATATTTCACAAGGAATATATTATATGTTTGGCATGGCAAATGAGTATAAATTCAAGCAAGCCCACCAAGACACCCCTAGCACAATTAGAAATCTATTTGGTAACAAAGATGCAGGTTCTGAGCATAATAATTGAGATTGACGAATTATGTATAATCGCTACTATAAAGCATTGTAAATGATCAAAACACATTGAATACAAGCTCTTTAATAATGTTTTTGACACAATCTTCATTCTAATCTCAAGCTATATTGAATCTGTGAAGTTGTTATCTTGTTGTGAGTCAGAGTATTGTGGGTCTTCTTGTAATTCAACTTCCACTTATATTATCAAATTCTCTTCTATTTTGTCTATAGTGCATTGAGATACATTGACATTGAACTCTTCTTCGTCTTTGTTTTGACAATCATACACCTAGACTGGCATTTCCTCGTAGCCATCACTTTTGAGTGATGCAATATCTTTTGTTGCAAAACATATACACTAACTTTTTTGCTCTATCTGCTAATAATCTGTTGTGAATAGTGCTATGAATATACTTGTACATACTCCATTTTCTCTCCAAACTTGAGTTTGTACACATTGCATTAGTACTTTTATTGCAAGTGAATGTAAGGTCGAGTAATGCTCTCCACCATTCATCATCCACCACTTCCATGCAGGTTGTTGTTTTGTCATTGAATGTACAAAAATGATCATTTGCAAAAGGACCTTCTTTTAGTCTAAATGCACTCATTTCTTTGATACAATCATTTCGGTCATGAACAATGGAGTAGAATGTGTTGACCACGTGATAAAAATTGTTGACCACCTCTGTATTGGACATTAGATCTAAATTCCAATACTCTGATCGAGTATGTAAGCCACACTATGGAGTGTACTATGAGCGCTCTTTCATCTTGCATGAAAATACTTGGCCAAAGTTCTTCATTGTTTGACAGAGAATGGTAGTCGGCACTCCTTCTCTACTACAGACTCTTTTAGCTCCTCAAGATTTTCAGTACTGTGTTGGACTGACCACCATGTCATCCACACTTTGCCCATATTTGGCACCTTATGATCAAGGTTGCAAATCGCAAACATAACGGGCATCACTACATGGTATGCATCTATTACACTCCTCCACCAAGCAGCCTTGTTTATGGACCCACATAGACATGTAATTTTCTATTTCACTTTTTCTTTCTGCTCAAGCTGCCATTCATTAAAGGCCGTGCAATTGAAAGTGTGAATCACAACGAATTTATTACGGAGAAGTGATTCCATTGTATAAAAGTGTATGAAAAAGTGAGTTTCAACAGGAAGTTTCAACATCACTAACATGCACGTTCTATAAAAATCGAGCACTCTTTGTCGTTTCAAGATAAATTTCACAACTTGTTGCATTGTGTCAATTATTTTCGCAAATCGTGTGGTGTCTTCACTAGTGTACCAATCCTTCAGCACCAAGTTTAAGCTGTGCGTATTACAACCATTGGCAAAAATGTCTGGTAAGCACTTTTTTATAAATTTTCTAGCATTTTTACAGTTCTTTGGATTGTCCATGACTACTTGAATGACATGTTCAACTCCGATTTCTTTAATTACACTAATCAAGACCTCAAAAATATATTTTCCACTTTTAATTGCACCAGAGCTTCCCTTAGACAAATCAACATTACATTGATCAATGGTCTTCTTTGAACATTAGACCAACCATCACTCACAATTGTGCATCCTGAAAGCACAATATTCCCAAGTATTATTTTGGAATGCGCTCTTTGACTTCAATGTAACATTTGTCCAAGAGATCATTTCGTATCGTGTGACACAAAGGGGCTAAAATCCTGGGCCAAACTCAGCAATTTTCTTCTAGGCGGCCTTCTAATGATTGTTGTCTACCATGATTAAAGCACTTTAAGTGAAGAAAATCGCTTTGGCGAGTGCGGTTTGTGCTTCTTCTAGAGACTACATTTGAAAGCTTTGCTGCAATGATTTTTGACGCATTTACCCAAGTCCACCTTCATTGTGATGCTTAAAAGGAACGCTGCTTGACATTTCCTCTCCCTGCACAGGATGTTCTGCAAGGTTAGTTGATGTCACCACAGGATCGGTAGAGTTAATGTTTGGCTCTGACTGCTCTTGACATGCATCCATAACAGAGCTATGTATCCGCTGTCTCTTGCCACCCTTTTTGGCGAGCTCTTCTCTCAAACGCTTTGCAATTGCAGGTGCATACGGATGTTCACATTTCTTACCATTCTTTTTAATGCTGCTCAAAAAATGGTCCCTAATACGTGGTGCACCACCTGATTTTGTAGTGAAGCAGAATTTACATTGCCACTCCATATACCAACTGCATATGTTGTGAGCATAATCCCACTCTTTGCCAGGGGATTTTTTGTTCTTTGTCTTCTTCCTACCACTTGTGTCGACATTTTGTTCCATTGCTTTCAATTTAATATTGAAGGCATAAGAACTAGATCTTCAGTTTTTTTTATATAATATTCTTTTTAATATATATTAGAAAGACATTCACTAAGAAAGTAATCAAATCTGCATTGTATGAGAATTGCAATGCACTCTAGTCAATCCACATTTCGATCGCATATGTTGTGAGCAAAACACACACATTGCAATGCACTCTCTACACGGCATTATGAATACAACAATGCTATGAATTTTTCAATGCAATTATAAATATGATAATTATTAATACATAATGCACTCCCTATATAAACCAATGCATAAAACAACGCAATGAAATCTTCAATACAATCACACAATTGAGGACTACTTGTACCCAACCAAGGATTGTAGCCCCCTTATGCATCCAATTCAATATATAAAAGCTATTTTCATCGAATTAAGGTTTATAGCTCTTATATTGTGGAGTGAAAATTTATATCAACTCAAATCTATGATGGTGAAAAATGCAAGACTTCAACGATCTTTATATACCAAGTACACTAGTACAGGGCATCCGATCCTTGATTATCGACTCGTCATTTACATATGCTCATCTTCTAAAACCAACTTCGGTCTTTTTATGGACCAATTTCTTCGCTGCAATGAGCATGACTCTCCAAATTCTCAATTGTTTTGGTTTCATACCTTTATGTTTGGTGGAGGATTTAAATATTTTTAGAAGTGGTTACCGAATTAAGAATCAGGTTCGGCCCAAAAAAGTGTGACTCTGTAACCTTACATCAATTCACAAGAAGATGATTGTACTCGGCACTCAAATACACTCCCCAGGGATTTCCCTAGTCAGAGCACCACGATTAGAATGGGATTTACTTTATATGATTACAACCATCGGGAATTTTTTATTTTTCGGCGAGCACGGAGGGAAAATGTTTAAACTCGGCGATCTAACTGGCTCTATTGGTTTTTGTAGGTCATCATCACAAACACGTTAACAATTAACATGATCACATCTTTTTCTTGTGTAATTAGTGATGTTATTAACGTAATCACACAATTGTGATCACGTCAGTAAAATACCTGGGTAGAAAATATCTTACACTTACTCAAAGGTCCATTTCACTTTTCAGACTTGAAAGAGACATTACCCAAAGTGTATCCTCAAAAGGCCCAATATTTCTTTGACATGTGAAACACTAAATGAGAGATTAGTGAAAGTAAATCAATACTTAACTGATAATCTTGGGTTTTTACTTGGCAATCCAAACCCCTTGGTTAGAATCTGCAATTTCAAACCCTTGGAAATTACTTAAACTAGCAATTAACTGTGACCAACATAGTCTACTGTGTCACCAATAATGATTGTAATCAATTTGAGAAGTTGAACTTATCCACTACCCCTTGGAAGATTCAGGACTTATTTCCTTGAAAGTACAATTGTGAAGAGGCCAATCTATGATCCTCAACCATATGGAGTGAATTTGCATTAGATGGGTCATACCCCTAAAAATACCACTCCTATAGATACAACCAATGTTATAAATTAAGGAGCAGATCCTCTCAAGTTGAAATCTTTTTGACAATTGAATCTTTAAAATAATCATATCTCCCCATTTTAAACAAGAGATTACATGCCTTAAGTCTCTCTTAGTAAAGTCGTGTCATCCCATGAATTAATTGCTTGATCGTGAGGCCATACCTACTTGCTATTAACGAAAACCATCATCGGTAGCTCATGGACCTTTTGCATAGAACCAATGATATAAAGTACCCACTGCTTCCATCATATGCAATGAACACAAGCAAATATATGAGCCACAACTCATCCTTGATAAAGTATCGAGTGTTATATCAAACGCGTAAACAATGATAGGGTGGAAGTTAATCCACCTTACTAGCATGCCATGCATGCAAATGAGAAAATAAAGTGATAAGCCCTTGGCTACAATGATGGCCTCAATAGTTTGAGTCGATACCATAAGTGCCTTGCACAATCTTTATTGGCATGAATGCATCACAATGTGACGTTGCCAAACATAAAATGTGAGCTTATATCCTCTTAGTGCCAATGCTCCAAAATTGTGTGCTAATGCCCTTGATCCAAAATCAATGGGCAATACCTTGGCATGGGTTAGAAACCTTGATTCTCATTAAGTTATTCAAAGCACTTTGCTTTGCACAGTAGGAAATCTTCTCCAAGTGAAAGGTTAAAACAAAGAAAAACAAGAAGAACTTGAACTTGTCTAACCCTGTCGCCCCTCGATGGCCAGTTGTCCTAAAATTCAAAAGTAATTGCTTGCTTGAGAGTAAATTTTAGTTTTCTTTTTTTGTCCTTGCTTGAATCTAGCTCATAGCCATATATGTTGCTAGGGTGCAAGCTATCATATGTATCATGTATGCCCTTTTGGCCTGGTGCATACTGTCACCCAATAAAATAATATTTGGACATGTTGCACAGTGTCCCAAGTTTATATACTGATGGCATATTCAAAATTTAAAGCCTCTATGCAAGATGCCAAAACTTGAAGCCTTGCTTCACATAATTACATCGGAAGGAGAAAACATGATAGAGCCTTTGTACTCATAGCCAATGGGTGCTCTTGCCAATATATAGATATCATGGAAAAATGAAATCAACCTTGCCGATTATGTACAGATAATTGACCTTATTGAATTGTACATATTTGAGAACCATAAAAGGACCTGAGGTTACCCAATGTTGAAAAGAGATAGCCTAGGAAACTTAGCTATCAAACTTCATATGACGGCAAAACCCTTCTCGATCAAAGCAACTTTGCTTGCCAAGCTAGCGTTGTAGAACATTCTGCAAAATGGAATAAGTTCACAATTGTAAACTTTGATTTTAGTGTGCTTACATGAGCCTTGCTTTTGTCAAACAAAGGTATGATAGTAAGATCTTCCTTTCAAGAAATAGGTAGTGCCTTATTGTGTCTTACTGCAAATAGATGAGTTACGAGTTTTTGTTGATTATGTTTGACCACCCTAGAGTGAGATCTTCCCCTTGGATATTCTAAAACCTTGCTAGTTTTTGGTTGACTTTGCATGTTACAGTTCAGCATAAGCTCCAACCTTGTAGCCCAACTTTGGGTATCCATGCGCGTTCAGCTTTACTCAAGGCTTGAGCCCTCTCCTGTTGCTTGTCAAAATTGTAATACTTTCTTTGCATGGATTTTTCTTTTCGCTAAGTTCACGCTTATTCAAACTCCAAATTGCACAAGCACAATTTTAAAGCAGTCAAATGATCTAGAAGAAGATTTTTCTTGCAAAAAATTGATGCAATTTTCTATAGCTTTGCGTATAACGATTCGTGGGTGTCGGTCTCACAAGACTACGACCATAACTTTCTTCTTCTTGCCAAAGACCTTGCCTAGATCTCAACCCAAGTCAATGCTTATTCAAGTAAACCATGTTGATTTTTATCTTGGGGACTATGTAACTGTGAAGATCTGTAGCTCTACTATAATTGATTGCTTTGACATTGCCATGGCCAGGTAGGGTGGGTGTGGGAAGCAAACCCAACTAACCAAGGCCAACCTTGGAAGGGTTAAATGGCCTTTGAGTGTGAAATCAAAGGTCCATTGCTTAGCCATGGTGCAAGTTGCAGAGCTGTGAGTCAAAGGGGAAGGTATAGTGTCAAACCAGTGCTCTACTAGCAGCACCAAAATGACGTAAAATTCCTCCACCCTAGCACGTATCCATCAATCTCTTTTGTATGCCCTTTGGTGCAATTCCTATTTGGTCCTCCTCTATGCACATAAGCATTCCCATGGAATCTTCATCCCATCTCAGCTCTGTAGGGACAGTTTCCCAACTGAGAGAGAGAGAGAGAGAGAGAGAGAGAGAGAGAGAGAGAGAGAGAGAGAGAGAGAGAGAGAGAGAGAGAGAGAGAGAGAGAGAGAGAGAGAGAGAGAGAGAGAGAGAGAGAGAGAGAGAGAGAGAGAGCATGCATGCATAATGCCAAATCTTCCACGCATTGCTTCCCTTCTCCTCAAAGCTTTGATACAAATGTGATGTGGGGGACAACTCCATGCTCATAGCCACCCGAATTAACCATATATAGGTCCTTAGCTTGCTAAATATAGCACCCCTTTATTGCATGAGTGCCCTCGACCTTGGCGACCTTGGCTTGGCCCGTCATACCCTAGGCCTAATAGTAAGTCTAATGACGAGAAAATTACACATCAAGGAGCTCTATGATAAGAACACAACAAAGAGAGTGCACACATACAAATTAAGACTTGCATTGCAACTAATCTGCAAGCAAATTATTGATAAAATTGGATGAAATACACATGCAAGCAACTAATCTGCAAGGAAATTATTGATAAAATTGGATGAAATACACATGCAATTAGGTACACATTAAGAATTGTTCATGGCTTAGTCATTAATTGATAAATATTGAAAGTATGACAAGTTACATCAAGAGAAATAAAAAAGAGAGTGTTGATGCACAAAGTAGGTAGTGTTAAATGTTTTTTTTCATGGAATCAAGGTAGATGCCGACTTTGTAATCAAAAAGTAAAAGAAAAGCCAAGCTGAGGGAAGAGATTTTTTTTCAATTTATCCGAAGATGGTACTCATCTCTAGTGTTGGAACACCCACTCTACATTGGACTATGTATTGAACCCCTCACATTCTCATTCGCAAACAAATATATATGGAGTGTACTTCCCTGCAACTTGTTCCACTCAATACCCACGTTCATACAATTTTTGCACTTCTTCTATAGAAAGGTTTATGCCAATTTGCAATGGCAAACTGGTCAGTATTGTCTGAGGTTGTGTGTCAATATTGATATCCAAAATATGACAATGTAAAACACGCTTGGGATAGACCCAAAACCATTGGCGGTTTTGATCTTGCTCTCCTTTACCATAGACCCCGCATGATTGACGACCCTTGACTTGCAAAATTTATTCTCTTTGGTCGTCCACCAATCCTCTGTGAGACAGAATTATACTTTGGTTGATTCATCCTCAACATTAATCACCTCTATTGGAAACCTCTCATTTTGAGAAGTATCCCTTGTTAGTAGAGTTGATGGTTCCTTGTAGCACGACACTCCCTTGCATTCATAAGAGATTAGGGTCTAAGAGGGCCTCTTTATTTAGCAATTTAAGGAAGCCAAACACGTAAAATTAAGAAAGCAATCAAAGGATAGCTTTTGAATTCAACGAGAAAAACGGCTAGTTTATTTGAATTCAAATTTTCTCCCCAAAATGAAATTTAAAATCTAGTGGGAAAAACCATATCGTGTAACATATTTATGGAGAGAGTTTGACGTGTAGAGTATAGATATATAATCTCTACTCAAATGGAAGATCCTCTGTAGGAATTATGGAAGGCCAAAAATCATAAAGTCATCCACCCCCTTTTTGGGGGGGAAAAGTGCATCCTTTGACCACTCTTACACCTCCCTTACACACCCACCATTCATGGACACATGGTGTGCATCTATTCATCAAAATGCTGATCGTCTCCATAGTCTCATTGCAAATAAAGAGGCCCTCCTAGACCCCATCCTCTTCCTAGTGGTAGCTTCATTCACACGAGGCCTGTGACATGAGATGGTTGATTACTCAGTTCAGTCTGCAAACCTTTGTAAGTACGGGCCCTTTCCTACATGTTTTCACTACAAGTATGAAATAGTCTTTATGCTTTGTAGAAGTGGGTTTGTTAAGTCAATGATACACGCATCATACAATGATATCTCTTGAAACCCTCTCCCACCAGCCAGTTCCCCTTTCAGCAAGATTTGTTCCCGGGGTGTTGGGACCATCCATGTTGTTTCCAATGGAGGTCATGATGCTATCACAATGCGGACCTCCCGCCATTTTATCCATGAATCCATGTCTCCAAGGTTTTTGTTGATACAATTTCCTAGTCGCCACCATTGTTGTATCAATCAGGCTTTTGAAGAGTGAGCGTGCACAAATACGTGTGTGCGGTGCGGATGTGGTGCGGTGTGCGTGCAAGAAGGAGAGAGGGAGAGAGCACATTGTGTGTGGGTGGAGCAAGACTCAAACAAGGAGCTCCTTATTCTTGGTATATGTACAAGAATAATGTGAGTAGTGGGTGGGTGCCCATAGCGTGGGTGGTTGGGCAAGGCATAGACGCCTTTACCCTAACAATCTCCCACTTAAAGGCGAATGTGCCTATAAGTGGGTCCTACTACTAGTATGTACAAGAAAACAAGTGAAAGACTCTCTCAACCTACACTCATTGGCTCTCTCAATTGATCTACATGTAGCCGTATCGGCCCTAGTGGTAGCAGAGCGTGCATACCCATGTTAGAGCCCGCATGTAAATCTCGCAAACAACTATGTATGGTTTGCAAAACTCCACTATGCATCATGCTAGTGCTAGTCACTGTATGACTAACAATCCCTACTGCAAATGCTACACAAACTTGGTTGTGCTTGCCTCCCTTGTGCTATCTACAATCACTTCATCATCAAGGCTATCCATCATGTATGGATGTGTCAATGCCGACACTGAGATGGCTACATCCCTCTCACCCATAAGAAAAACTATGCATCCTAGCACCAACTCATCAGTCTCTAGCATGAGCGTATGAAAGAACTCAATGTCTGTTATCTCTGTCTGTGTCTCTAGGGAGAAGACCCGCTCTACCTCTGCCTACCCAATGATACCTGATGTGTCTCACTAGAGCACTGTCACTCTACCTCTGTCTCTACAGAGTTTACTGGCAATGATCTGTCTCATGAGCTTGGTGAAGCTCACCCGCAAAGGAGATCCGTCTCGTCTCTCGCTCAAAGCATGCCAGCAACAAAACCAAGACTATGTCATCTCAAACCTTAGACACATGCATAGGATATACTAAGCCATTGCGGGCTCCTATGGCAATCACTAATGAACCGTAATGCATCTAGAAAGACTGCTCTATAAGTAGTATTTGACACCCAAAATCTCCTAACTGTCTCACTAAGATCAAAATCTATCTCAGTTGTTGAGGAACAAAGCGCACATGTCGTAGTGTATATGATGCACCATTCGGCAATGGAAAGCAAACATATTCTACACCCTCTATGTCAAATGTTGAACCATCAGCCAAGTGCACACAACCAAAGCTCCCACTAGGGATGGTGTTAATCCAGTCATGATGCAGTGTGACGTGGAAGATTGCATCCTCATCTACCAACCAACGGGGAGAAGTGTCACCTCTAAAAGACATGTTATCAAGAGGAACGCTAAAGGCAAATGTGACATCACTGTCACTAGCATATGAATCCGCTACTCTAGCATGTGTCAAAACCTCATGTGTATCACATATAGATCTCCATTGCTGCCTCATACGCATGAAACAACAATGCCTAA
The DNA here is from genome assembly GCF_014529385.1 of Adiantum capillus-veneris. Lineage (NCBI taxonomy): Eukaryota > Viridiplantae > Streptophyta > Polypodiopsida > Polypodiales > Pteridaceae > Adiantum > Adiantum capillus-veneris. The sequence goes on along the minus strand of NC_140956.1, from coordinate 91,055,346 downwards.
TGTGTCGTGTCACCACAATGCCAACATTGCATGTATTGGCAACTACAAGATTGCCGTCTCTCACGAGTCATCATTTTTTACTCTAAACTATCACACACATCTGCAAACTGGATGCCAAGAAACCAAACTATGGCTAGAATTCTTGGGAGAAATTTGGCAAAGTCTCCCCCGTAAACTATGCAAAACCTCAAGTACAATTTCTACCATAAACCATGCCAAACTAGCAACAAAGTGAGAGATCAGTTGACCACTACAAGAACATGATCAACTGCATCAAAACCAATGCTCACATATTCATAAAATAAATTCCACAATATGCTATATCTTCAAGCATACAACCTAGGATGAACAGGTCAACTAAGCATAAAGCACATAACCATATACACAAATAGTGAGCAAACTAGCTCATAACGCATCCCACAAGAGAAACTGCTTTCAAAAAAATCTATGAAACCTTTGACTATCTATCTATAGCCACACAAGCATACACAATCCTCACTCCTGTGAGAGTGGGTACAAGAACACTGAATTGTATCCAAGCTGACGAAACCTGTCAAGGTGGGAGTAAAACTTGACCACTAAACCATCAGATAGTAAAAGTGAAAATACGTATAGAACATGGCAAGCATTTGGAAAAAATTCAACAAAGTTTCCCCTAAAAATTCAGTGAAAACTCAAAAAAATCTCAATAATACCGCATAACAAATCCACAAATGGTATACATGCTCACTCCTGAATGAGTGGCTCTAGGGACTTGTATCTGTCCAAAAACATTGCAAACATGTGAACCTCCTATTTGCGAGCTTTACCTAGCTGAAGCTATATTCGCATATGCATACATGGCATAAGCTGCACAAAACCGTGCTAAAACCACTTTCTGAAATGACCCATGATGCATGGTTTTTAGGACCCCTTCTGAAGATGCAATAAAGGCACAGCCAGTTGTTGGGGAGATGAGGATACTCTAGTCCAAGGGATCTCGAAAGAGAAGAAAAATCTACTTCACAAGCACCAAAGAGTAAAAAGTGCCATGGACAGAAGATACGTGGGAACGAGCTCTTATGCATGCCTACAACCTATATCTTACAGAATAGCCCATTCTAGGTGTGAATTTCTAGTGAAATTTACACGAGGATGTTCGTGTGGACTCACAGCACAGCATACTCCGTTTTCACTTTTTTACCGACAGTAAATATTTTTTACCACGGTAAATATTTTTTACCTACAGTAAATATTTTTCACCTACATGGTAAATACAAATCACTTTTTACCTACAGTAACTTTTTTTACCCATGGTAAATATTTTTTACTGCACCATAAGTATTTGGTAGGTAACAGTTCACTGTTACTAGAAGCAGTGATTGGGCATCAACAATGCAGTTACAGGAGGAGAAAAAGGGAAAATCTTATGGTAAAGGTGAGTCAACAGGGATAAAGAATTTTGAGTTGAAAAGAGACATGCTGATTTTTTCAAAGAACACATGTCAAAAGAAGCCATGGTTGAGGATTTTTTGAGAATTTGATATTCAGGAGGACCCAGCTGCCACCTCCCCCCGCAGGTCCCCCCCTGACATGTGCAGAACCTCCAGTTTCAACAACCACCTTACCTGCTCTTAAATGCTGGTCAAGGCCTTATCCCCATGTGTCACAATCAGAAAAATCAGCATTTACCCTCCCCTCTCACATCACTCTAGAGAATATCTTGATGGTGACATATCAGGTGACCTCAATCTGTTGACCACCCTAAGCAAAAAGTAACCCCAATCAGCGGATTTAAGCATGTTTATCCCTAATCCTAAACCCTCTCAGAAACCTACATAAGAAGGCCTTCTCTCACTCAAAACAACACTTCACCCACTTCACCAAGCAATGAAGCTATGACGACATTGCTCACAACGAGGAGCTATGGATGGAGCTCTACTCTCTCTCCCTCTCTCTCTCTCTCTCCCTCTAGTATGCTACATTACTAGCCCTAAAACCTAAATAAGGAGTCTTCTCTCATGCTCCATGGCCACCATCCTCGCCATCATTCTCTAAGGTATTGATGTGTTGCTAGTAGGATCATACCTACTTGCTAGGTTGATTGTTTTTGACAAGGGATTATGCCATCCTTGGCTTGCTTCTCTATATCCTTGTTATGTATGATCAGATGCCGTTGTATTGTTAAGCTGATGTCTTGTGTATATATATGCTACATAAGGTCCCTAAGCTTTGTTTCTATGTGTTTTGCCATATGATGCCATCATAATGCCAGAAGTCTCACTTGCCTATGTGCACTATGTGTGAGGTCCCTAAACCTCTTAATTTAGGGTGGTGCCCCCTTTGTTTTGTTCTTTGCTTGTTTGCATGAGGCGTGGTTTGTGGAGTGTGCACGAGTACAGAGGCCACCCGATTGCACTGCTCTTTTTCCCGCTATCATTTTGGTGCCCCCACGGAGGAGGGCTACACAGACCTTGAGTCCACAAGCAATGAAGATGTGCAATCTACAACATGGACGAATGGCATGAGGAGTTTGCAAATTGGAGAACAGAAGAGGAGGAGGCTTTAGAGGCCTTAAAAGCTTTCATCGAGGTCTTGTTACCAGGTTGCAGTGTCATTGACATTCAAGAAGTAAGTTCTTCTACATGCCTTGTTTGTGATCGTCGCCAACGAAGGAGAGTGAGAAGAAGATCTTGATATACCTCTCCTCTCAACCTATGAGTGCTCCAGAAACCTCCAACGCACACGAGCTTGAAATATTCTACATCAACATACACGAAGGTACTGTGACACACATTAAGGGAAGAGAAAGCATCACCAGACCTCTCTTTCCTGAGGAGCCGACTAAGAGGAGAAAGATCACCTCTACACCTAAGTGGCCCAAGGCCGCAGCGCGTGCTCAAGCGTAAGGTAACATTTGGCTTAATATCATTAATAAGGGATTACATGACCACTACAGGCATGAAAAAGGCTAGTGAGCAACCAACTTCAACCTCCAACTTGCAACCACGACTCTCACCCCTAAATCCTCCTGAAGCAAAGAGGCGAAGGCTTGCCTACAAGATTGCCGCCCGTCTGCGAGTGCTCCCAGTGCACTTTGTGAATCCAGACACCACCAATCCCAAGCCAACCTCCTGTCCGCGTGAAGATCACTTTGGATATTGTCCAAAGTGCTTTGGAGACCGGGTGAAAAGCCTCCCTGCCCTACCTTTGCTGCTAATTTTTAAGAAGTTATCTCAATCTAAGGAAACTATCTTAGTTGATGATGTGCTGCACATTAATGGTGTCACTTTCATTCGTCATGATGATTATGGTAATAGCATCCAATTGTTGCTTGCTAAAAGGCTCAGCATTGTACAAAGTGTTGCCATCACACCTTACGTCTTCACAGATGCATCAGGAAGAGTCGAAGTGATCCGAGGTGCTGACCTTCTGTGGATGATCAGGCTCATTGGTCCCAAGGTGGTGCAACTAAGCTAGGCTCTTGTGTGTAAGTATGGATGCCAATAATGAGAATGATGATCCCCCCATGTTTCCTTTCCATTTTGTGCGTCATATCCGTGTGAATATTTGTATTGATAGAAAAATCTTTTATCAGCAAAGAATAGCCCTGTTGTTTGGAGCCGAGAGACTTGGGGAAATCTTGCGCTCTCCTCATCCTGTCATTCTACCCTTACTAGACTATTACCATTCCTTTGATGTGTCGATCTTCATCCTATTTTGAGCTAAGTTGTGCTAAAGCTCCAAATTGTAATTACCATACTCTATTTTAAAATAAATTGGAGCTGTTTGTGTAATTGTTTACTCTCTCACTTATGGCCTTCCCTAATTTTTATGGTAAGCCTGGGGAGGTTGCTCCAGACTTTTTGGATAATTTGGAAATGGCCTTTCTGGTATCGGGAAGGGATGAAGAAGCTACTAAGTTAAGGGCCTTTCCTTTGGTCTTGAGGGAAGGTGCAAAATTATGGTATCAAACTTTGGCACCTGAAGAAAGAAGAGACTGGGAGTCCTTAAAGATGGCCTTCATCGAAGAATTTCGCCGCCATGAGCCTCCAGAGGAGATATGGAGACAGCTCTTAGAGCTACGCCAAACATCACCCAATGACTATAGAAGCTATGAAGGAAAGTTTTCCAACCTGTGGGAGAAATGGCGTGCATCACTAGGTTTTCTCAATTTGTTGCCTCAATTGCTCAATTCCCCTTCTCATGATTCCGTGCAATGCCACGCAATTCTGTGTGTGTGTGTGTAACACCACCACACACCCAAGCTTTCCTCTATCTTACAACTGATAACTACCAAGGTCGTGGCTTAAATGCTCCCAATTTTTACTCAACTATATGTAGCCCAATTCTCCACGTTAATGCCCATGAGCTTCAATATGTGTATGTGTGTGTGTGTGTGTGTGTGTGTGTGTGTGTGTGTGTGTGTGTGTGTGTGTGTGTGTGTGTGTGTGTGTGTGTGTAGCAGTTCTAAATATATATATATATATACCTATATATACGCAAACGAACACTACAGTTCACAGACCACTAATTCTAGGATAGTACAATGGAATTTGTACAACAACTTATTTGCAGTTGAAAATAAATTTTGTACAAGGCAGTAAAGATATCAAAGTAAATCATGGAATGCAATCGTCCCCAATTTTGGAGTAATGTTGCTTCAAGGTAAGCGAACATCCACAGTCATCAATATCATAGAACTGAATGCTTTAATCAAAGAAGGTAGCCCTCACCTGCACCCATAGCCACAAGAAAACAATTCGTTAGCACGTGACTGTACGCAAGTGATGCTGGGCATCCCAGTTGTTATCCATGTCACTTTAAAAAAACACAGCTCTTAACTAGTATCTTGTTTTTAATGAAATAATATTCTTGGATCGCTGCCAATCCAATAAGGAAAGTGAAATCCCCATAGTGTAGTTGTTTAATTTTTGGATTAAAACTTTTTAATTTTTTCTTTGCATAACCATAGTAGGTTTTATAGGTAGATTATCAAAGCCTAACATGAACTACTTTCAAAATCAGACATGAGAGAACTACATACTATATGCCATCACGGGCCAGCTTTCTGTTACGGACAACACCCCCTTCGAAATTAGAAGTATAGAAAAAATCTGACTTTCGGACTGGTTCTTAAACCAAAAAACTTTCCATATATATATACATATATATATATTAAAAAAAAACTTTGAGATAACCCATTATCTAATTTTCAGATCACGGCCATTTCTAATTATTATCAAAACCTGCCTCTGTCAATATGCAACGACTGACAAACTTTTGTCCAAGCTGGTAATAAAAATAGATATCATACCATAGTATTTTAGAAAGCTCCTTTACTAGAACAAGTCAAGTCCTCTTCCGAGAAAGTATCGAAGTAGACAGATCAAGCCAAGAACATCTATATACTTTCCGTAGTATATATTGCAAACTCGTAGGCCAAGAAAAGTTCAAAAATATAAGAGAGAGAATATCCGAAGCGAGTCAGATGCATAAAGTTTATCTTATTTGTATAACTCATGGTCAACACAGTCACAGCTAGAAGAAATAAGTTGAATCAATGATTCTCAAACAGACCCTTCACTAAATTACCCATCTTGTGTTGTACAATGGTACAAACAAGCGAGAGAGACCAATTTCCACAGAATTAAGGTATGTGAAGTCATTTAATGCATTCCGAGCATCATCCAATTTGGCAACATCACAGAAATACGTTTTCATTTCAGTCGGAGTCTCTGTAGACTATTGACAATATTAGGTATATGTACTAAAGACCGAGTCAGCATGAGGTCAGTAAATGTACCCTGCGTAAACCGAACCAATAGTTTTACCACTAACCAAGGACTCCGACAAACTCTGCTTACAGTTTTTGGGCATTATAAATTATTATTTTTGAATCATCAGCCAGATTCAAATCACAGCAGTATCAGATACATACTTACCTTCTTCCACAAAATACGCATCCTCAGCCAGTCAGAACCACCATTTCTTTTTTAGATATAATGCCTTCCACAACACAATACAGCTATACAAGAGAACTGGCATTTCTAATCCCACAGGGTCAGCTTAATCACATCCCAAAAAATACCCAGAATATAGAACCAGAAAGTTGTTCCCACAATCCGTTTATACGGAAACCTTCAACTTTAGTCAAAGAGACTCAAATCTTCCAGCAGTCCAGAGGTAATCATATAACACAAATCAGAGAAAACAGTTCCAGAATAGGGACTTGGTTTTTAATTTAAACCAAGTCAACTTACCTTCAGTCTGTATAGTAAGCTGGAGAGAGGAAAATTTTCATATTCTTGCTGATAGGTGCCCATAAACCCAAGTACAGATCAAAGCGAGAAGGAAAATGTCAACCTTGAAATAACCTTTTTTAGGGTTTCTTACCGTTGGTGAACCACTACTATTCCTAAACAAATTGCATTTAGCCTCAAATTACAACCAGTAAGCAACAACACTGGCAAAAACTATGTCAGTAGACACTTTCCACTTTTATAAGCTTTCCATTTATTGATATGCATAACTCCAATAACCTCATCATATTAAATCAAACTTTGGCTGCCCTAAAGTCACCAGCTCGAGTCAAAATCTTTTATTCTCTAAAACTGGTAGCAATATGCCCTAGTCAAGTTACCCAAAAAGTCATCCAGTAACCAGTCGAAACACTTCCTCAAGCGATATATCCAATTGAAAAAGCAGTTAGTTTTACCAATGTTCATCCGTTATCGACAATCATTTATTCGAATCAACATTTTCCGTTAAGCAAAAAAAGGCAGAATCAGATTCACTCCCCTCTTTTTTAAAAAAAATTAGAAACCGGCAGAAATAACACCTGTAAATTCAATGCAGAAACCTCCATGATAGCTTTCTCTTTTTTTTTCCACATGATGAAGTCACACATCAACGCAGACTTGAATGCAAAACAGAGGTAACAAATCACGGTGCTAAGTGAGCATAGGTGCTCACCTTATGGGTTTTTTATAGGCGAGATACTGTCATGCTTCAGCAAGGTTATGAGATCTCCACGCTTCCCCCCATCGAGGCCGGCCTTCAAGACCATCCACTCTGGGATTATACTCAGCGCGAGATCCGAGAACGTGAAGCCATAATAGAGCTCAAAGATGTATCAGCACAAGAAAGCTACAACATTCCGTACAAGCGGGAGAACGCCAGCGTGCTATGGACACAACATAGTACTGCAGTGAATACGACATCTAATACAGGTGGAAGCTTTAATAGGTAAATTTTTTTTCTTTTTCCTTTTATGTACAAGGCAGTCCCCACCTTCAAAAAATAAAAACACTACAAAATACCAAAACACATTATGTGTTTAATTGAAAGTGGCCGTAGATAGCAAGAGTTTTTTTCGCCAGTAGTCGTAATACCGCTACATGGTCTTCAAACGAGCCAGTGCTCTCGACCTAGGGTGGGTACCAGCCGACAGTAACCCATAAACCTACATCTCATCAGATTCTATGGTAAGAGATCCTTCCCCTAGGACAGATTTAGAGACAGATGCCACAGCCTACTAGATGAGGCATCCAAAGTAAAGTTCTTTTTTGTTTTTTAAAAAAACACAACCATTGGGTTCTATCACCAATATGTCTATAAAAGACGAGCATCTTTTAATCAAACCAGTGCATAGCAATTGTCGAGAGTAGCTATTTGAGAGTTAAAATCAAACATCTAAAATTGTCATCAGGTGTATTCTACACATTTAATCTGCTATGGCTCATAATGGGGATCAGGTTTTAGCTATATCTATCGCACATCTTCAGCAGTCAAGTGAGACTACTAAGCGAGCCACACTCCTCCGTTATGAACGGCTTTTATTTCCGCACTTAGGCACATCTGTGTCTCAGACGAAGTGGTGGACATATCAGAACCGAGTGACAAGGGGACTCTTTGGGGCCGAGAGCATTTTATGAATAACATTCGTCTTGCGATGGTAACTGAAGCAATGGGCATAGGGCCACGATACTATTATGTAGAATATTCAATGAAGCGAGGTTTTTCAGAACGATTATATCTGCTAGCGCAGTTTATTCCATCGCAAAAGATTTTTTTGTATCACAGCTATGGTCAGCCACTCAGAGGGTATTTCAACATCACTTCATGAACCTTGGAGTATGGAGTAATCTTATCTACTCGAATCCTACCTTTGTCAGAACGTCCAAACACCTGTTTTTACTGTGACAGCTGTTTGTGTGATCATGTAATGGATGGTCTACTAGACATGTAAAGGTGAAGAGCAAGGAGGAGGGTTTTTTTTTGTAAAAAACCAAGTTTTTTTTTACTAAATAAAGTGGTGAACCTTGAGTAACGACTCATGTATTTTAGTGTGTGTGTGTGTGTGTGTGTGTGTGTGTGTGTGTGTGTGTGTGTGTGTGTGTGTGTGTGTACCCGGCCTTTCCAAGGCACCAAATTCTATGAGGTAGCAGACCCATAGAATAAGGGCCTACTACCTCAAGAAATATTAGATCCATCTTATTCTGGTTCAATAAGATTAATCAAATTCTGTAGGTCAAACTTAAGACCGGTCCAGTTATGCTTTTTCAATGAGTTACTGATACATGCAACAAGGTCTTTTTTAGAGAACTCGTTATTAATAAATTTGTTAATAAGGGTAGTGGAATTCAAATGCTATAAAGCTGTTAGACGAGGCATATACAATAAGAAAAAGCATACCTAGACGGGTAGGAAGTGATTTTTTGAAAGGTCTATTACTTTTTCTTTTTGTAAATTCAGAGGATAAGAGTTTGAGATTTTCTCTTTTCCAGAAGAAACTCGTATAAAAATTACCCACAAATGGGGAGGTAAGCGTAAACTCAATACTCGGGAAGTGAGTCTTGGAAACGACCCATTTGTCCTGCCATAAAACTCTATCGGACTACGTTGGTTCGATGTTAAGACAAGTCGGATAAATATCTTTAAGTGTATCCTTGAACACTGGATTGTTAAGGCTACATAAGTCATCCATAAACCTAAAGGAGTGCCGAAAGTGTTTAAGTAACAACGTATTAGCTGGGTTACTAATCATTTTAAAGATCCATTGGTATTCGAAGTGACATAGATAAAGATTACACATAATCGGAGAGCATGAAAATCCCATCGGGATACCTAAAATTTGTTTGTAGCAGGTAGCACCTACTTGGATGCAGCAGTTATTAAGGAGCCAAGAGATATATTTATTCAAATTATCCTCTTTAAATACGAAAGGAGTGGATTTATTCGATTTTTAAACCCAACCCTTATGTATTTTTGTTGAGATACATGTAAATCCGATTTCTTTCCTGTGAGAAAAAGCTAACTTTATAAGAGTAGATAGAGTATTAAACAGACCTTCAGGTCCTCTTAGAGGAATATTCTCATAACATTGTGTTATGTCTGCCGTAAAGATAGAGAAAATGTTTTCTGGGAGGTTAATAGAAACCTCAGCAGCGCTTTTTATGATCCAAAAAGGGCAGCAATCTATATTTTTGAATCTTTTGAGATCATTGCGTTTGATGGCCCAAATAGCCTCAATTTCTTCCAAAATAAAATTTAAGCAGTAAGTGATATCATTCGTAATCCAAGAAAAAAGACTATTGGAGGCGTTTGAAATCCATCTAAATTTATGCTTATGATAGAACAGGAATTTTCAGAGAATCGGGACCATAACCTAGTCCAGAAAGTTCAATATTTAAAAGTGTCGCAGTTTCCAGCGGAGATGTGTCCATTTTTAAAAATTCAAGACCGTTGAGCCTAGAATATGCGGATTCAAATGCTAACCTTTTACAAATAAAGGAAGCAGTATTAGAGGCTTTATCAAGTCCAATAATGAACCATTTCTCCTTAATATCTGAAATGGAAGTCTTAAATTTAGGGGTAAGCCAGGTAGTATCAGAGCTAAGCCATTCTTGCGGCATAAGTCTAATCTTATTCCAAAAAAGATTTTTTAGTGTTGAGGTAAGTAGAATGTTAGCTTCTTCCTCCAGTTGGAGTTTTAAGGCCAAGTCGGCCAGGCATTCAAGAAGAGCCACTAAGGCCAGCTGAGGATTTAGTGGAAAAAGAGGAAAATGATTCAAGCCTTTTTTCAAGAGGTTCCTTATAGGAATATCAGATATGAATTCCCACCTCAGTAGTACACACATGAGAGCCAAAATTAGCAAAAGTCTTACAAAACTTCGGAAAAAGATGACAAGAGCAGATAGGAACTTTCTCATTATGTAGGAAATCATTTGAATAAAAACGATTCTTGATAGGTGGCAAGTATTTCCATCTGAACATCACTTCATTTAGTAAAAGAGTTGATCCAAAAACATGTCCAAAACATTTTGAAAAGATAGCTTGGGGAGTAAAGAAATCCAAAATCTTGCTAGTAAACAAGCAATGTGAAAATACTCTATTACAAGCTTCTTCCTTCGGCGGTAGGTAAAGTCTGCCACACAGGCGTTCCTCTGTACCTGCATATTACATATTCAAGATATTTCTGATTGGTAGGTTTCTTCCCCGGCCTCTAACATAACTTCTACCTCTCCCTCTCCCAAAAACAACATCACTCGAGGAGGGAGTCAAAAAAGATGTGTAAGAAGCAGCCGAAGAGATGAGAGTGTGAGGGCGTTTGGAGACTTGAGATTCATCATCATCCATATTAGGTTTGATTTGCCTCACAATACTCTTTATTCCTTTGTAACTTCCATATGTGGTAAGATGGGTGCCACACTCATCTGACCCAAGCTCCTGGAGGGTGTCACACATAATTGATCTGTATTGAATAAAAGCGATCTGAGCAAGGACTAGCTCCCTAGCTTGACCACCAAGCCATGAGCAAAAGAGGGAGAGATGGAATTCTTCCGCTTTGTCAGGAAAAAGACTCGGTAGATTGTTGAGTGCAAACCAAATTGCATGGTCAAACCAAATGATGCTTGACTCGCAAGAAGCTTTAGGGTCTAAAAATCTGCATACACACTTAAGGTAAGGCCTGAATACATTCCATACTGTTTCAGTATAGTAATCTGCATTGATTTTATTAAAGGTCATCACACCTTTGGTTCTTGCATATAACCCAGTATTTGAACCGCATTTTTTATCATCCAGGAAATTCATATTGAACGAAGCTTTAATCAAATCACCTTTATCCAACAGCTGAATTCCTTTGAGGACTTTAAGTTTGCATTCCTCAATAGTGGCCGGCGCCAAGTTGGCAAGGAAGACCCAAGTTTCCATAGAAATAGGTGCAAGAAACCCTTTATTTGGGAACAGCCATAGTTTGTGCTCTACCCCCAAGGATTCTACCTCAATCTGTCGTGAAGGTAAAAAAGGAAAGGCCCTTGATACTTTCGGCACCATATCCAAAAGGGAAGCTTCACTAAGTGAGCAAAGGTCCTTCTGAAACTCTTTTACTGCTTCCAAAGCAACGGAATCCCTACAAAATAGGCTGTTAGGAGGAGGGACTATAGGAGTGGAGGGAGCCATAATAAAGATGGGACTAAGCCTACAAAATTTTCTGAGGAGATTGGATAGTTCAGATCCTTTAGACGAGAAGGAAGCTAGGTCTTGCATATGGGCTTTGGAAATACCAGCCAGATTAGAAGAAAACCCCAACAATAGGTTGATACCATCCGATTTATTCTTAACAAGGAGAGCAAGAACCTTCATCCATTGGTCAAAAGAAATAAGCTAGACAAGAGACAGACTAGACTCCTTCGAGGTATCACAAATTAAGGCTGAAGCCTCACAATCTTGAACCGTACCATACAAGAGAAGTTACGTAGCATGTTGTCTAATGCAAAGTTACCTAATGGATTTTGGGCGGAAGTGTTAGCAACTGTTGTCCATCTTATTAATAGATCTCCTAACAAGGCTTTAGATGAGAAGGTACCTGAAGAGCTTTGGTCTGGGAAGCCCCCTTCTTACAAGCATCTTAGAGTATTTGGCTATGAAGCGTATTGCCATGTTCCAAAGGAGTTTCGAATCAAGTTGACTCCTAAGTCAAAGAAATGCATATTTCTTGGCTATGGCAATCCTGACGAGATGGGATTTCGATTATGGGATCCTGAAGCTAAAAAGATAGTTCGCAGCAATGACGTATACTTCAATGAAGAAAAGATGCATAAGAAGACATTGCATACAGTGGAGGTCAGGAGAGTTATCTTCCAAGAAGATGGAATTGTCCACAATAGGGCTGAAGTGCCTAATGTCAGGACAACAAGTGCAAAATCCTCCTGTAGTACAAGATGTTGCTGAGGGACAACCGGCTCAAGCAGTTATTAGAAGGTCTACAAGAGTTTCAAGGCCTCCTGATAGATTTACTCCCTCATTGGACTATATTATGTTGACAGATTGCGGAGAGCCTTCCTGCTATAAGGAAGCCATGTCAATGGATGACAAGGCGAAGTGGGAGAAAGCTATGCAATTAGAAATGGACTCGTTGCATAAGAATCAAACTTGGAAGTTGGTTCGGTTGCCTAAAGGTAAAAAGGCATTACCATGCAAATGGGTGTATAAGCAAAAAATTACACCTCATGATAATAAACCCGAGTACAAGGCACAGCTTGTTGCTAAAGGATTTAAGTAGCAGCAGCAAGGTATTGACTTTGATGAGATTTTTTCTCCGGTTGTCAAGATGACTACTCTGCGGTGTGTACTTGCATTGGTTGCTAAAGATGACATGGAACTTGACCAGATGGATGTCAAGACAGCGTTCTTGCATGGTGATCTTCAAGAAGAAGTTTATATGCAGCAGCCAAAAGGTTTTGTTGAGAAGGGCAATGAAGACTTGGTGTGTTAGTTAGAAAAGACTCTTTACGATCTAAAACAATCATCAAGGGAGTGGTATCGTAAATTCTACTCGTTCATGCTCTCTCAAGGCTACAAACATATACTCTCAAGTCTATTTGTCTCAACCTGAGTACATTGCTAAAGTGATCAAGCGTTTCAATATGGACACGGGGAAGACATTGAGTACTCCATTGCCTCCATATGTGAAACTTTCTAAAAATGATTGCCCTAATCTCTGAAGAGGAAAAGGTTGAAATGGCAAAAGTGCCTTATTCATTTGCAGTTGGAAGTTTGATGTATGCTATGATTGCTACACGTCCTGATATTGCTTTTGTAGTGGGAGTTGTTAGCAGATATATGTCAAATCTAGGCAAGAAACATTGGGAGGTAGTGAAAGGGTTATGCTATATTTGAATGGTACAAAAGACATGTGCATTTGCTTTGGAAGAAAGGAAGCATGTGTAATTGGTTACACGGATGGAGATTATGCAGGAGACTTGGACAAGAGAAGGTCCACTTCAGGCTATGTTTTTGAATTCACTGGAGGTGCACTTTCATGGCGATCTCGTTTGCAAGCTTGTGTTACCTTGTCTACTACAAAGGCTGAATATGTTGCAGCTTCAGCCTCTGTCTACTACAGAGACTGAATATGTTGCAGCTTCAGAAGCTTGCAAGGAAGCTATATGGCTTGGTTGGCTGGTGGGAGACTTGGGATCAATGTTGAGATGCTTGTGTTACATTGTGAAAGCCAAAGTGCTATACAATTGGCAAAGAATCCAGTGTTTCATGCAAAGACAAAGCATGTGGATGTGAAGTATCACTTCATTCGTGAGGTGCTTGAGGACAAGCGATTGCAGATTGACAAAATTCACACCACTGAGAATCCTGCTGATCTTTTAACAAAGGGCTACCTTCAGAGCGGTTTGCACATTTTCGGGCACTCATGGGCATTGGGTAGATAGGCATGGTCATTGTCTACCTGTATTGTATGTATATATACATTATCACCCCAACTTAAAGGCACATTGTCCTTTAAGTGGGAGGTTATTGGGGTGGTAAAGCCCAATGTGCCACGCCTGAGTGTTGGGTAGCTGGACACTAATCGGGAACTAACACTGACCATTCATTCTATACAAAAGAATAAGGACTCATAACCCTAACACTATTGTGTTTGGAGTCCACCCAAACCTGTGTCTCCTCTCTTCTCCATTGCTGCACACACACAGACACTCTCGCACGCACTCTTCATTAAGTACCTTGGCCTTGAGGTTCCAACCAATCACAAGTGGCATGAATGTGCTATGCGTCATTTGGAAGCGATAAAGAGAGCTATTATGCATTTGAGAACATGTGTAACGCAGGAAACATCAAGTGTTGGATTCTCAAGAAGTACCTTTTTGACACAATGGTGACACCGATTCTTGTTTATGGAGTTGAAGTGTGGGGCAGGAGCATCTCAAAGTCTACTTGGAAAGAGTTTGACAATGTCCAAAAGCATTTTCTTACAAACTTTCTCCAAGTTAAGACACAAACACTATATATGCTCCTACTTCTTGAGTCGGTATCTCTTCCAATTGAGGTCATGGGCATGGAAAGGGTTGTGGAGTACATGATTAAGATACGTCAAAACCCCTCACATCGACTTCCTACAATTGCATGGGAAGCAAGAAAAAAAGTTCTAAAGACGCATAAAAGCAAGATCTTGAGCATGGGATGGATGCAAAACATAAAGAAGTGGTTTGGGAGATGGGATGCATTACACTTGCTACATGATGCTTCAATTGACTCCCAAGTGAATGAAGCTTTTCTACAACACCAATGTATTATGGATTGGGAGAAATCAAACCGTACTCACCCTTACATGCTTAAGCCTATCCCCTCATCCACAATACGCACTATCGCAGCAATTAGGCTTAGCTCCCACTCCCTTCTTCGATGCGAGACAAGGTGATGGGGCAATGGAGAAGAGTCAAATTGATTGTGCACATTATGCTCACTGCAAGTTCAAGAGTATGATTACCACACACTACTAGAGTGCTTAGCTTTTGGTCACATCCAAACTTGCTTCCCTTACATTTTTAGCCATGACTTAGACCTGCAGACTTTCCTCTCCCAACCATAGTGTGGGCTCTCCATTGCGACTCTTATCACCACAATTTTGGAGCATCAAGAGTCACTCATCAGCTATACACATACTACATCACATGTAACTTTGGTCCCATAGGTCATATTTGACCTTCGAGGACGATAATAAAATCTCTCTCTCTCTCTCTCTCTCTCTCTCTCTCTCTCTCTCTCTCTCTCTCTCTCTCTCTCTCTCTCTCTCTCACACACACACACACACACACACACACACACACACACATATCCGTAAAGTATCTCCAATTGCAACCAAAGTTATGGACCAAACGGGATCTCTATCAATACTTTTTAGTTAATCACTACATTGAGATCATACAAAAATATATAAACATGATGTCATGTGTGATTCTTTGAGAAGAATGCCAAAGATTATTGCTATTAGTTTAGTTTAGAAAGGTTTGAAAAGGGATACAATGTGTCATGTGCTCATGTTTGTTCCATAGCCACCCCTCTTTAATGCACAAAGACGAGAGAGAGAGAGAGAGAGAGAAAGAGAGAGAGAGTCAAGACAAGGGCAAGGCCAGAAAGTCATGGACTACGGCCATGCGGCCGGGCTAGACAATGTGGACAGGGGATCCGTTGTTGGGAAACAAACAAACTGAAACACCTCTATAGTGATGTCACCCAAGAGCGTTGAAAGAGAACTACAAGACACCAAAAGCTTCGCAAAATCCTTTTGAAAAACCACAAGTCCAATAGGAGTAGACCCTTGGGAATTTACTAGCCGTCGCCCACCTAAGAGACTATGTCACATAGGAGCAAAACCCTGCCAAAGCATGGATTTACAGCACACGCCGACCAATGCATATGAAGACAAGAGCCTCTCCTTTCACAATCAAACATCACAAACCGACAACTTCAACATCAATTCCACAATTCATAGATACATGCCCTCCGAATCTGTCTACACACAATTTGCCACTAGGCTGCCATAGCCATAACCCTGCAGAGAACTAGTTGTAACCTGATGAGCACAACTCCAATTGGGGCACTTTATAGCTTGAGAGAAAGCTTGAAAAATGACTGGCGAGAAAGATGAATATGACTAAAATTGATTCCATACGCCCCCATGAGCAAAATTGACGCGAACAGAGAGCTGTCCCAGCACGACTATACGTAGAGAAGGCTAGTCGGAGCAAAAAACTGCATCCAAGGGCACCAAGGAGACAGAACGAGCTAAAACCTGCAAATTTCTGATCTTTGGCTGAACTTTTTTCAGTTTGTACATGAGGTAAAGTTATATACAAGGCTCACTTCAAAAAACTCACTCACGGGCACTTACAGTAGCCCGACAGCTGTCACTAGACTAGCGACTTGCAGTGCATGTACATGTGCTTGCTAAAGCAAGCTAAAAAACCCACAAAAAGAAAGCCCACACGCCCTTTTGACATCGTGCGTCATGTCCGTATGTAAAAATTTACAAAAAACGGAGTGTCAGAAATGCGCCCAACATAGTTTGCCACACCCCAACCTGCTAGATCATTCATGATCAGCAGCACGAAAGAGATCCTGTAAACCACATGAGGGAGTCTTCACCTCATCTTCATCATTAACCACATGATCAGAAAATTCTTCAAAATAAGGCTCATTCTCAATCACAGTCATCAACCTTGCAATATACTTCTTCAACCTATAGCCATTCACACGTGCTTTATGCGGGGTACCATCCAAGTCAGCAAGCTGATATGTGCCATTCGGAAACTTGTTTAAGACCAAGAAAGGACCTTGCCACTTGATTTGAAATTTCTTTTGAAAAGTGCTATCAAGCTTACTATTGTAACGAAGCACCATGTCACCCTTCTTGATGTCCTTGTTCTTTACCTTCTCATTTGCCTTTGTTTGATTCTTCTTCAAGACCTTCTCATAATGCTCAAAAGCTAACACCCTATCCAATTGTACACATTGCAAATATAAAAGTATTTCCTTGAATGCATCCTTGGGATCTTCTTCAAGCTTTAGCATCATCTTCAAGGATGGTATCTCCACCTCAATAGGAAGTAAAGCCTCTTTGCCAAGAACTAGATGGAAGGGAGAAAAACCAGTACCTTATTTGATGGCAGTCCTATAAGCCCATAGAGCACAAGGTAGCTCTAAATCCCAAGTCTTCACATTGTTTCTTGTCATCTTTTTAAACATCCTTATGAGCTCTCCATTAAACCTTTCATTCATGCCATTGCATTGGGGATAATATGGAGTAGTAAACCTGCGATGCACATGAAGCTTCTCACATAGATAATCCACCAGCTCTCCCCTGAAACCTGGACCCTTGCCAGAAAGTAACTCCAATGGCATGCCAAATTTGCAGCAAATATCTTCATATATAAATAAGGAAACATCTTTACTCGTGATGTGCTTAACAGCTTTGGCTTCGGCCCTTGGTTTCGGCCCACCTGGATAGATAGTCAACAACAGTAAGTATGTAACATTTGCCTCTAGCTGTCATAGGTAGAGGACCTATTGCATCAATACTCCACTTCTCAAACACATCATAAGTCACAATGGTGCCTCTAATTTCTGATTTGAGAACCCTATTTGCCATGCTTTGACACTCTTTACAAGACTTGCACCAATGATGAACATCACGTTGAACACTTGGCCACACATAACCCTCCTGCAAGACTTTATGCAAAGTGATCTTTGCAGCAAAGTGACCACCACAAGAACCCTCATGATTCTCCTCTAAAATTTTGAAAATTTTCTCTTTCCAAGGCACTTTTCTCATCACAAGATCAGCCCCCTTCATATACAAGGCATCACCAAGTAGAACATACCTTTTGGCACGACGTAGGAAGGTGTACTTTTTTGGCTTTTCCAACTCTGATGGAAGCATACCTGTTTATAGAAACTCTTCCTCCCTCTGTAAAGCTTCCCTTCCCAAATAAAGAGGAGAATCAGCCCTTATCACATATAATTGCCCAATTGAAGCTTGTGCTGCACCATGTGCTTCTTCATTTTGAGATCTGTCCACATGCCTTAAACTCCAAGCTTCAAAATGCTTAAGCAGATTCTTCACTTGAAAACACATATTTTTCAGCCTTGGATTCTTACTTTTCCACACCCCAAGTACTTGCTTAACCACCAAAAGAGCATCACCTCTTACCCTCACACGACGGATGCCCAGCTCAAGGCAAAGGTTGAGACCTTTCTCCAAAGTAGCATACTCAGCTTCATTGTTGCTTTGTGCTGTAAGCTTCAAACTCCTTTTAGTTACCAAAGCACCTTGAGGATCATAAACTACCACACCTCCTGAAGCTTCACCATGCGCTTTCCTGTAAGAGCCATCAAAAAACAATAGATAGGCATTGTCTATGTCAGGAGCTTCCATGTGTTGCTTCTTCACTGCATCCTCTTTAAGAAGAAGAGGGCTTTCCTTATAGGTAAGAAAATCAGCCAATGTAGCCCTTGTACTCTCCTCAAAAAGAAAAGAGAATTGGAATTCCTGTAGCTCCACAATCCACTTCATGAGCCTCTTTGACAAAGTAGGGCTATTCACCAATTGAGGTAGAAGAGTGTAGCTAGTGAGGAATGTGAATGGTTTAGGGAGAAGGTAGTGCCTAAACCTTCTACATGCATAAATCACACTCACCATAATGAGCTCCACCTCAGTATAGCCTCTCTCCACCTCTAGCTTCACCCTGCTAGCACAATAGATAGGCTTCATGTAGTCGGAATTGTTACCTCGTTGAAGAAGCATAGCTCCAATAGCATCCTCACCTACTGATGGATTCATATAAAACTCCTTATCCCAATTAGGAGCTTGCATAGCAGGAGGAGAACCAAGAACCTCTTTGATACCTTGAAAAACCTCTTCACATTCATTTGTCCATTGTAGAGGATCCAACCTTGCTACTTGTTGTAGAGGATAAAGAAGTTGAGAGGACAAAGGAATGAACCTTGCCATATACTTCACCTTTTGAATAAAAGTAGAAAGCTGCTTTGTATCTTTAGGTGATGGGAGGAGCACCAAAGCCTTCACTTTGTCAGGATCCGCTTCAATCCCATTCTCTGAGATCATATGCCCCAAAAACTTCACTCTTGGTTGAGCAAGATGACATTTATTTGGGTTGAGTTGACCTCCACTTTCATCATATTGCTTCAATGCCATCCCAAGCTTTGCACAATGATCCTTTCTAGAGCTATAAACACAAAATTCATCAATAAGATCCTTCACAAACTTGCCAAGAAAGGGAGAGAACACCTTGTTGACGCACTTTTGATACCACGCACGGACATTCATAAGACCAAAAGGAAGTACACAATAACAAAAGCATCCCCATGGCGTGATAAATGTGGTCTTCTTTTGATCTTCCAAAGCCAAGGTGAGCTGAAAATATCCAGAGAATCCATCACATACGCTATACCTCTCATGCCCTGCAATAGAATCAAGTATGTCATCTATGAAAGGAAGAGGGTATGGATCCCTCTTCATGGCTGCGCTTAGAGGCTTAAAATCAACACATATCCTCCACTTTCCATCCTTCTTGGGTGTGACCACAACAGGACTCGCCCATTCTGCAGTGCTCACAGGACATATGAAACCTGCTTCAAGAAGCTTGTCTACCTCTTCCTTTAAAGCATTAAGTTGTACCTATCCCATTCTCCTTAGCTTTTGGCGTACGGGCTAAGCTCCTTCTTTGATTGGAATGTGGATTTCCTCTCCCTTAAAGCCTCTAATTTCCTCATAAGAAGTGATGAATAAATGGGGAAATTGTTGTATCATATGTAGGTACTCACCCTTCTCATGACTAGTCAAGTCGGAAGACAACATACCTTGTATCAGCTCCTGTTTGACATTAGGTTGAACTTTGGGTTGCATCAGCTCTTCAATTTGCTCATAAGGACCAGAGATATCCTCATTCTCCATAAGGCCAAGAAATCTTTGTTTCTCATCATGCTCTTCTTCAAGAAACAAGGAGGAAACATCTAGATCACTATCGCTGCTATCTTCCACTTCACTGCCCTCATCCCCATTGTCTTCTTCTTCACTTGAGTACTCTTCTTCATCACTTTTCTCATCAAAATCAGCATCCAAAGATTGCTTGCTAGCCATGTCAAACCTCTTCTTATCACCCCTTCTATTGTAGAGAGTGATGGTACCATGTCCCCAATCCTGTATAGCTTTGGTTGCCTGTAACCATGGTCTTCCAAGGATGAGAGGGAAAGCACCAATACCCGCGGGCATAACATGGAAATTGACCAGCACTTTAACATCAAATACATCCACCTCCAAGTCCTTTACAACTCCCAAGCACCTCACCCTTGATTGGTTGGCAAGCTTTATGCGAAAACCTGAATTCTTCACCATGTTGAGTCCCAACTTTGATACACAAGCTTGAGTAATAACACATACCTGTGCACCTCCATCAATATAATACTCTCCAATGCACTTCCTCTTATGCCATGCATCCATAGTAGGACATATATCAGGTATCTCATTCAAAGACAAGACTCTCACTGACCCCCTTGCAGGCTCCTTCTTCATGGGGTTGACTACGTGCTTCCATTGCCTCTTTAACTTGGGACACATCTCCATGAGTTGCCCAAAGGTAACATCAGCCTTTCTACCCACCAAATCAGCCCTTAAACTATAATTTGGTTGCCCTTCCCCCAAAGGAAAGTCAGATGCATTGTAATGTTTCCTGGGCTTTCTCTTCTTCTTCTCTTTACCTGTACCTGTTTCAACCTGTTTCCCTCTTTTATGGCTGGGACTTGCATCACTCATGTCATGATCTCTTGTAACCCTCTTACCTACAGGCATGACCATAGCTCCCAAATCATCCTCTTTCTTCTCCAAACAGATTATGCTTACCACTTTTGTTTTTCCCTTCTCTTCTGCTGTCAATCCACTTGGTCCTACTTCCCCTTTAAGCTCAATACCATAATCTTGAGCTCGAGAAGGAATTTGTGGAGGAAGAGGAAACATGTCGCCACCCATTCTCTTTGGCTTGTCACATTGAGGGCTTTTATGACCCCATTCACCACAATTGTAGCATTGAAACATATCCCCTCTTCCAGCCATGCCTCTTCCTCTACCACCTGTATAATCCTCATTGCTTCCATAACCACGTCCATATCCATAACTTTGACCTCTTCCACCTCCCATCATATGCACACTAAGATTCTTCATAATATCTACCACCTCTTGCATATCCTTGTGAAAGGCATTCACATCATGAGAAGCTTGTTGATCATAACCTGGCTCCCTGATGAGGACCCTTGGTTGCTCTACCGCTTTCACTTCAAGCTTTGGCTCCACATTGATTCCAAGTTGATGAAGACGCTCTGCTTTCCACTCTTTATTCTTTGCAATTTCAATTGCCTCCTCAAAGGTCCTTGGCTGCTTAAGCTCTACCTTCAAGCGTAGGTTACTCCTCAAGCTTGCAAGAAACCTGTCCTTCTTCAACATGGCTGGAGGAATTTCAGCCCCCAAAGATGTACACCACTTTGCCCATAACGCATTGAATGCCTTGACAAAGTCTTCTATGGTTTGGCCTTCATCTTGTACTAAGCCTTGAATAGACTGCCATACCTTTTGTGGGTCTTCCACCTGTTGAAAGTGTGTAAGAAAAGCATGCCTTACCATTTCATAAGTCATAAATTGAGGAGGTTGGACTGATTGTAGATCCTTTTCGTAGCCTTCCAACCATTCCCTAGCATCTCCCTTCAAACAGAAGTAGAAGATTCGTAGCACCAACGCTGGGTCTTGCTTGTCAGCAAGAAGGCAAGCAAACTCCATTCTCTCAATGAAAGCTTTGGAACTTTCATTTAATTTCCCACTAAACTCCGGAAAATTAAACGCCATGTCTTCAAAACCTGTAAACTGAAGGTAACTTGAAGCGATTCCTCGATGGCGGGCACCAAAACACTGTTGGGAAACAAACAAACTGAAACAACTCTATAGTGATGTCACCCAAGAGCGTTGAAAGAGAACTACAAGACACCAAAAGCTTTGCAAAATCCTTTTGAAACATCACAAGTCCAATAGGAGTAAACCCTTGGGAATTTACTAGTCGTCGCCCACCCAAGAGACTATGTCACATAGGAGCAAAACCCTGCCAAAGCATGGATTTACAGCACACGCCGACCAATGCATATGAAGAAAAGAGCCTCTCCTTTCACAATCAAACATCACAAACCCACAACTTCAACATCAATTCCACAATTCATAGATACATGCCCTCCGAATCTGTCTACACACAATTTGCCACTAGGCTGCCATAGCCATAACCCTGCAGAGAACTAGTTGTAACCTGATGAGCACAACTCCAATTGGGGCACTTTAAAGCTTGAGAGAAATCTTGAAACATGACTGGCGAGAAAGCTGAATATGACTAAAATTGATTCCATACGCCCCCATGAGCAAAATTGACGCGAACAGAGAGCTGTCCCAGCACGACTACACGTAGAGAAGGCTAGTCGGGGCAAAAAACTGCATCCAAGAGCACCAAGGAGACAGAACGAGCTAAAACCTGCAAATTTCTGATCTTTGGCTGAAAGTTTTTTAGTTTGTACATGAGTTTAAGTTATATACAAGGATCACTTCAAAAAACTCACTCACGGGCACTTACAGTAGCCCGACAGCTGTCACTAGACTAGCGACTTGCAGTGCATGTATATGTGCTTGCTAAAGCAAGCTAAAAAACCCACAAAAAGAAAGCCCACATGCCCTTTTGACATCGGGCATCATGTCCGTATGTACAAATTTACAAAAAACGGGGTGTCAGAAATGCGCCCAACACCGTCTAGGGCAAGAGGCTAGGAGTCTGCCTATATAATGGGAGGTTGGGAGGAGGATCTCAAGGTCTAGCACCCCTAGGTCTTATACTGCTATCAAGAGACAACCACTAGTTTTGGGACACAAAGGAATGGAGATCCAACCATATTTTTAGCTTTTGCATGTGCATGAGGCGTGAAGCCACTCTACACAGGGCCGCCGGCTGCGATCACTGTGTGGGAAACCCCGCTTGCGAGGAGGGAAGGCGGCCGGATCACCTACGCAAAACCGCCCATTTTTGGCCTTGAATAGAGCACGAGCCCCGAGCTGAAGGGAGAGCGTCACCGTGGCGGGCACAATCGACCACCTCACGCGACACAAGGAGTCTTCCTCGCCTCTCGGCGGCTCTGCAGAGCAGCACGCCATCACCTCTTTGGCTTGGCTTTTCAGACAGTGCCCTAAGGCCAACGAGCTTGGGAAAATTTGTTAACATAGGGTGCATGCCCACCCCGGCATACACCCCATACAAGCCAAACACGCCTCGGTATACAAAGTTGGGCAAGCCTTGATTCTCGGCATACCTTTCAACAAGCCAAGAGTAATTAAAGTTGCAAAAGTTTGCACGCAGTTACTGTACGGTAATACCTCCAAATTGAACATCGATTTTGTAGTCGGCCAAGGGCAACATAACCTTGCCGACAAGAGCCAGAACTTATTCAACAGGCCGTCCATTTCTTGCAAATTCTCCAAACTTGCAAAAATTTCAGCACTACATCAATGTCAATTTAGGACAACTTTAAGGTTTTCAAACAAGTATCCAACACCACTTGTTTCTTTGGAAGCTCAAATTGACGGCGACGTGTTCAAGCGGTGTAAGTGAACGGGTGGACTTACGGTGTCGAGAAATTTGCGGTCTTGCCAGGAAAGCACCGGGCTTATGGCTGTGAGAGTTTGTGAGAGAACTCAACAAAAACTATATGAAGGAGTTAAACCATAGATGCCATGAAGGCTAGGGTTTGGAAAGAAGTTCAACCAAAGAAGACTCACTCTTTCTCTCTTGCATTCACACACACAAAGGAAGAACGCAAAAGAGAATGTCAAAACAATACGAAGATGAAAACATCAAGGCTATGGTCATAGCGTATCATGGGTAATATGAAAGGGTTAATGGATGAGTTAATGGCATTCAATCTTGACTGACCAAATAGGCTACGAATTGTTCTTTGGAATTGTAATTTTGTGCTTACCATAATATAGATATTTTGTCTAGTGATTGGGATTAATTGTGTGTACAAATCGCTTACATCAAAAGAAAAATTATAGTCTATGAGAAGTAGTATGATGGGATCCGGTGATAGAAGTATTTCATTGAGCCTTTCAGGGCCGAAGAGAAACACTATACGTTGTTGAAAGTGTATTTTACGGCTAATCCATACGTTAATTCTAATAGATCGTACAGAGTGAAAGCGATAGAAATGATCATCATGTGGGTTATTCATCTAGGAAAGTATGTGAGAAATGTAGATATGAGAGAAGTGAAGAGATGAGAAGTTTCCCTCCCAAGCCCTATTCTTGCCCGTAAGCAATAAGGATACTGCGGGGAGAGATGTACCTGTAGCAAAGAGAACCTAGAGAGGATGAATTACTAAGAATGAGAGAGATAGGTTTGGTTAAGGAGATGAGATTAGATACATATATATATGTTGGATTAGAGATGAAAATGAAAACAACAAGAAATCAAGAAAACATCAATGTAGAACACATCTTACTTGAAACCCTTCGGCACCATTATTGATGGGAGAGAGAAGAAGAGTGGATAATTCCACTTTGATTGATACACCAAGTGCAAGACCTTCTTTGATTAGAGTTGATCTTCCAAGGTTAGCTTGTTGCAAGAATGGCTAGTCTCCCTCTAGGAGAAAGTGTAGGCTTGGGCTTATGTTAATGGCTAAGTACAATTAGGCATTACTACTCACTCCCTCGAGAATTCCTCTCATCAATGGCTTGAATGCTTGAGTTCCTTCCAAGGAAGAAGAGGTCCCCTTTTATAGGTGAAGGGAACCCACAAGGGTTTACACAAAAAGAGAGGAGCCAGTGTGAACAAGAATTGGAAAAGTTGGAAATGAGCTGTCCCTGCATGATGTGGGCAGACTGGGGTCCAGTATTTTTATCATATCTCCTCAACCGTAGCTCCAAATAAAAAAGTAAAAATATGGGCAGAAACTTCAGCTCATTAGCTACGATTTTCATTTTAAAATCATTTTCCAATTCGGATTGGAACCTTGTGTAAAAAATTCATCAAAATAGGGTCCATTTATGGCAGCAAAAGTCTTCATGTGGTCTCCTTAGCCTTGACTTTCATTTAATTCCCAAGGACACCTCATGCCATATGAAAGCATGACATTTCTCCTTGACAAAGTTTTGTAACCATGCTTGCAATAATGCATTAAAATAAGTGTATCTTTGAAATCATGCCACCTAGTGTCCCACTAGGACTTGATTCTCTCCTAATAGCTATTTAAAAAGAAATATAAGAAAAGTATAAAAAATACATAGAATATATATATATTGGAGTTTACCCTAGATATAGGATCTAGATAGGGTGTGAGATGATAATGAAGTAGTAAAAATAAAGAATCAATGCTTTTTGTCCCAAGTTAAAGAGGCGGAGCTATTGACACTTTTCCCATAGTATTTTTTGATGGTAAAGTAAGAATACATTACCCTTGAGATAAATAATAAGATGAGATAGAAAGCTTATTTTTATACTTACATATGCATATGTACATTATAGGAAATATAATTATGTATCTAAAAAGTTACAAGATAACTCTTGTAGCATGTGTTCCCCATATGTACATGTCACAGCACGACATCCACCCCCTCTAAACCTGCACATCCTCCGGTATGTGCCAAATTATTTCTTTGTAAGATCAGCCCTCTTGTACATCTTCCTTGCTTTCATCTTCACTGGATGATTCCAGAGCTTCATTTTCACTTTGATCTTCACCTGTGTTTTGCTCTTCTTCCTCATCAACATTTTTTGGATCATTGTCTCCTCTTCTTTTAAACATTTTGATCCTTTTTCCTGCAATGGGAATCTTTACTTCTGTGCCATCTAGTTCAGACAAGCTGTAAGTAGCATTTTCATGCACATGTTTTACAACATATGGTCCAAACCATCTTTTTGAAAACTTACGCATGACTGTGTGTTGGTTATCAAGGCTACTATCATACACTAAAACCCAGTCACCTTTGTCAATTGCTTTGCTCCTGAGCCGATGTCGCTTATCAAAGTAGTCCTTGTTTTTCAATCTTGCATTTTTGAGTCGTTCTTTTGCAGCCTCAATGTCTCCAGGTCTTCTCTCTAGTTGCCTTATGCGCAATGCAAGGAGATCTTCCCTACTAAGCCCCTCTTGCCAAGGTAGTACATTCCATGTGGGAATTGTATCCTCAATCGGCATCACTGGCTTTTGACCATGCATTAGCTCCGCAGGCATGTAGCCAGTTACTGAGCTATGTGTTGTACGATCAGCCCATAAAGCGTATGGTAACAGTTTTGGCCACTCACCAACTCTTCCTTCGCAAGCCTTGGCCAAAGCTTTGATGATAGGAGGGTGCCCTCTTTCACTCTTTCCATTGCCTTCAGGATTGTAAGCTGTAGTAAGAGAAAGCTTGATCCCTAATCTAGAAAAGAACTCCCTTGCTTCTTCGGCATCCAGTTCACCTCTGTCTGCAGTGATCTTTCCCACACAACCATAACGGCAAATCACCTCATCAAGAAGGAATTTGCACACAGCTTCTGTGGTTTTAGCTCTTAATGCTCTTCCTTCAACCTGATTAGTTAGGTCCTCTCGTGCAAGAACCAAATACCTCATCTGCCAGAGTCCTAAAGGCATTGTGACTAGATCCACAACCCATTTATAATGCATGGCTAGTGGGTATGTAGGGTGCAATCCATCACGATGTCGGACATTTGAATACATTTGACAAGTTACACATGACTCTACAAATTGAGATACATCTTTATACATACCCTTCCACCAGTATTTTTCTTTCAACTTGGAGAAGGTTGCCCACACACCCCTGTGTCCAGCCCATAAACTCTCATGAAACTCTTGCATGAGCTTTACTTGAGTCTCTTTTTTACATATAACCCTTTGTGGTGTAGCACCCTTTTGTTTAGGATGCTT
The DNA here is from genome assembly GCF_014529385.1 of Adiantum capillus-veneris. Taxonomy (NCBI): domain Eukaryota; kingdom Viridiplantae; phylum Streptophyta; class Polypodiopsida; order Polypodiales; family Pteridaceae; genus Adiantum; species Adiantum capillus-veneris. The sequence continues at coordinate 91,028,547 of NC_140956.1, read as the reverse complement.
CCACAAGTAACCATCCCTCAAAAAGTAACCATATGCTTTCCTGCGTATCCTCTTGAATTCTTGTTCAGACCAATCATCCTGTTTTGTTAGAGTACTCAAGTACCTTCCAATAGAAAGCCAATCACCTTCATAAAGATCTTTCAAGAACAATTCAAGTGAATTAGTCATGCAGACATTGTTACCTTTGACATGAGAGATAGAATAGAATTTTGTGCCTACATCATCTCCCTCATCAATCATTTGTGACTCATCTTCATACCTTGCCCTTGATAGCATATCTGCCACTGTATTGTCTTTACCTGCAATGTGCTTAAACTCGGGATTTAAGGACTTAATGTAGGCAATCCACCGCAACATAGCAATGTCTAGTGTTGAGCAGCTTGTAATCATCCCAAGAAGTGGTAGACAATCTGTTTCTACAACCACACATGCACCAATTAGGTACTCTTTTCCACTTTTCAAGGCTGTAACCATACCCCATAACTCTCTCTTTATCTGTGGATAGTTTCTTTGGCGAGCACTTAGTACCTTTGCTCCAAATCTTACCACATACCTGTGTCCTTCTTTGTCATCTTGACCTATTGCCCATCCAATCCCTGTAGGACTGGTATCTACTGTCACAATCACTGGCCTTTGACACTCATAGTCTACCTTTCTCAAAGTCGTTGCTGACTGGAGTAACTCCTTTAGCTTTTTCATGGATTTTACATGTGCTTCTGTCCATTTAAACTTTTGATTCTTTCTAAGAAGCTGATAAAGAGGATCAGCTACATGTGCATAATGTGGAATCCAAATAACATAGAAGACACATGCTCCCAGAAACCTTCTAACCTCAGTGATACTAGTGCATGTTTCTTTCATTCTTTGGATGGCATCTACCTTTGATGGACAAGGTTTCCTACCATATGGCCCGCACATGTGCCCCACAATGAGCACTTCATTGACGCCAAACATAGACTTTTTCCCTGACAATGTAAGATTCACTTCTTCCAACCTAGACAAAATTTTATCACAATCATTAATGTGATTTACCACAAACCTGCGACATCCTCCTTCAACCTGTGGACGAGAGACTTCAGCAAGGGTTTGCCTCTTTCTCTTGATGATGTCAATGATCTCCTCATGGAATTCACGCTTTGCAATGCCAAGAACTTCTCCCAAAGTAAACTCAATCTTGCTATTCAAGATCCTTTCCTCCAAGACTTTCTTTAAATCTGTAGCAACCTCAATATCAGATTGTAGTTTATAAGTTGGGCCTTTGGTCTTACCTTTCGTTGGCTCTTTCTTCTTTCCTGTTGTAGACTCCTCCATGAGTACTTCAGGTGGAGATGCTCCTTGTGTTGAGGGTGTTTGAGAAGGCATTGAGTCGCTTCTTCCCCCACTTCTAGAAGCTCTTTTTGATGGTCCTTCATCAGCATTCTCACGTCTGCGCTTCTCTTCTACAATTGCCTCATTTTGTTGGCATTTTGTAATGTAGGCATGCACTGACAATGAGTCCACTGGATCATTCCATCCTGTTTCTAGACGTATGCAATCACCTGCTTCATGTAGAATCTCTTTTGTAAGCTTTCCCTTTTTAGCTAATTGCATGACATTTGGCCAAATTTGACCATGATGGTCACTCGCTTCTTCATCACAAAAATGTTCAATTTTTACTCCATAAGTAGCTGCCTCAACTGAAGAGGTGGCATGCTTGGTTGCCATATCTTCAACTAAGGTTTGCATTCCCCCCTTCCCAAAGTTAGTTCTCAAGGGTAGACCTGTCTCTCTTAAGTGGATTTTACCATCCTTAAAAAAGACAACATCTTTTGACAAAGCATCACTAAAATCATCACAATCCCTTCTTACATGGTCTGTACTATCACACCAAATACATCTATTAACAAACCCTTCTTTGGGCTGTTGTCTTTGCCTAGGAAGTGGCCCTGATGGTTGGCCTTTTTCTTCAAGCTTTGCAAACTTCACCTTCAAGTCACGCATTCCCTTCACAAGCTCATCTAGCATGGACTCATCAAACTTAGGAGCGATAAAAGTAGGCTTTACCATTTTGTCAGAAGTTGAGGTGGAAGGACTTGTAGTGTTTACTACCATCTTGTCCCTTCTTCTTTGTCGTTTGGCAAGCAGTGAGACAGCACCTTCAACCTCATTCCAATCGGTCTTTAGTCCTTGCTCAGCATCTTTATCTTCAAGAAGAAGCTCCAAATTTTCTTGAAACTCTTTACCTGCAGCTTGTAAGAAAAGATCTGTCTTCTCTGCATCTAGTGTGGCCCTTTCTGTCCTAGTGAGTTGTGCATAGCGCCGCTCAAATTCCCTAAGTAGCTCTGTTATTGATAGTCCTTGCTTTGGCTTGACTACCCATTCTAAGAATGTCCTTTTGGTCACTCTCTCAGAGTCCTCCATGAAATATTCCTCCTTTAAAGCTACTTTGAGTTCTTCCCAATTTCTCCCGTGCCCATCTTTAATTGCCCTAACATGCTCCCTAATTTCTGGAGCAACAACTAGCTCAAAGCTTTGAATCATCTCACCTTCTGACACGCGATGCAGCTCCATCTCCTTCACATACTCGCGTAAGTACTTGGTTACATCTTTGCCATTGAACTGATCCATTCTGTTGACGACCGCTTGTATGGCCTTCGTTGCTGAAATCTCCCTTCTTTCAGTAGCATGTTGTTGTTGCATGAACATTGCAAATGCTTGAAACATTTGCATTGTTGCTGGGTCAAAATGCATACCCTGTTGCTCAACATGATCACCCATGGTTACCCACAAACTCTCACCCTAGCAGATTCGCGTCGGGTTCACCAAAAATATGTCGAGAAATTTGCGGTCTTGCCAGGAAAGCACCGGGCTTATGGCTGTGAGAGTTTGTGAGAGAACTCAACAAAAACTATATGAAGGAGTTAAACCATAGATGCCATGAAGGCTAGGGTTTGGAAAGAAGTTCAACCAAAGAAGACTCACTCTTTCTCTCTTGCATTCACACACACAAAGGAAGAACGCAAAAGAGAATGTCAAAACAATACGAAGATGAAAACATCAAGGCTATGGTCATAGCGTATCATGGGTAATATGAAAGGGTTAATGGATGAGTTAATGGCATTCAATCTTGACTGACCAAATAGGCTACGAATTGTTCTTTGGAATTGTAATTTTGTGCTTACCATAATATAGATATTTTGTCTAGTGATTGGGATTAATTGTGTGTACAAATCCTCTTGGTTCATAGCAAGATAACTACGCTTACATCAAAAGAAAAATTATAGTCTATGAGAGGTAGTATGATGGGATCCGGTGATAGAAGTATTTCATTGAGCCTTTCAGGGCCGAAGAGAAACACTATACGTTGTTGAAAGTGTATTTTACGGCTAATCCATACGTTAATTCTAATAGATCGTACAGAGTGAAAGCGATAGAAATGATCATCATGTGGGTTATTCATCTAGGAAAGTATGTGAGAAATGTAGATATGAGAGAAGTGAAGAGATGAGAAGTTTCCCTCCCAAGCCCTATTCTTGCCCGTAAGCAATAAGGATACTGCGGGGAGAGATGTACCTGTAGCAAAGAGAACCTAGAGAGGATGAATTACTAAGAATGAGAGAGATAGGTTTGGTTAAGGAGATGAGATTAGATACATATATATATGTTGGATTAGAGATGAAAATGAAAACAACAAGAAATCAAGAAAACATCAATGTAGAACACATCTTACTTGAAACCCTTCGGCACCATTATTGATGGGAGAGAGAAGAAGAGTGGATAATTCCACTTTGATTGATACACCAAGTGCAAGACCTTCTTTGATTAGAGTTGATCTTCCAAGGTTAGCTTGTTGCAAGAATGGCTAGTCTCCCTCTAGGAGAAAGTGTAGGCTTGGGCTTATGTTAATGGCTAAGTACAATTAGGCATTACTACTCACTCCCTCGAGAATTCCTCTCATCAATGGCTTGAATGCTTGAGTTCCTTCCAAGGAAGAAGAGGTCCCCTTTTATAGGTGAAGGGAACCCACAAGGGTTTACACAAAAAGAGAGGAGCCAGTGTGAACAAGAATTGGAAAAGTTGGAAATGAGCTGTCCCTGCATGATGTGGGCAGACTGGGGTCCAGTATTTTTATCATATCTCCTCAACCGTAGCTCCAAATAAAAAAGTAAAAATATGGGCAGAAACTTCAGCTCATTAGCTACGATTTTCATTTTAAAATCATTTTCCAATTCGGATTGGAACCTTGTGTAAAAAATTCATCAAAATAGGGTCCATTTATGGCAGCAAAAGTCTTCATGTGGTCTCCTTAGCCTTGACTTTCATTTAATTCCCAAGGACACCTCATGCCATATGAAAGCATGACATTTCTCCTTGACAAAGTTTTGTAACCATGCTTGCAATAATGCATTAAAATAAGTGTATCTTTGAAATCATGCCACCTAGTGTCCCACTAGGACTTGATTCTCTCCTAATAGCTATTTAAAAAGAAATATAAGAAAAGTATAAAAAATACATAGAATATATATATATTGGAGTTTACCCTAGATATAGGATCTAGATAGGGTGTGAGATGATAATGAAGTAGTAAAAATAAAGAATCAATGCTTTTTGCCCCAAGTTAAAGAGGCGGAGCTATTGACACTTTTCCCATAGTATTTTTTGATGGTAAAGTAAGAATACATTACCCTTGAGATAAATAATAAGATGAGATAGAAAGCTTATTTTTATACTTACATATGCATATGTACATTATAGGAAATATAATTATGTATCTAAAAAGTTACAAGATAACTCTTGTAGCATGTGTTCCCACTATGTACATGTCACAGCACGACAACGGGTTAACAAATCTTTGACGAACAACGTATTTAGCACAGCTAATTATCACCGTTTGCGGTGCATACTACGTCTACTAGATTGTTTTTTGAATCAAGGTATTCTTATTTCTCTTTCTTACACTGCACGGTGTTGCCATGGATTTAGATATCAATATGACATTTGATTTCGATCATAATACGTCCGATCCTTCCCATGATGGCTCGCGGCCGGCTACTCTCACAAAGGGCGCCCGCGACGCAACGGGAGGTGATGACACTTATGAATTGCTTGATATTTAGGAATTTCGAGCACTTCAAACACTCATCTCAATAATGGAAACAAATTTTGCGTCCCTAAATGAAAATGACACTAAATTATCCACTTTAGTGATACAATTTATGCAGCAGAAGGCCAAGGGCCTTGTTGACACACACATGCATGAGCACGTTGCTGATCAGGGGCAAGGTCCTTCTGATCATGGACAAGGTCCATATCCGGATTCTCTGCACTCTCTCATTGCAAAGGAGGTGGACGAGTTGTTGAAAAACACCAAGCCACCAACTTTTAAGGGAGAGGATCGAGATCGCAATAAGGATGCAGTGAATATCTTTCTCAACAAGTGGGATGGAATTCATTCCTTACGGCGTACTTCGGATGCAGTTAGAGCACTGCTGACAAGTCTGAATCTGGAAGGCAAGGCCTATAAATGGTGGATGTCTCTCAAGGAGAATAATATCATACCACAAAGCTGGGCAGCCTTTGAGGCTATGTTTCGAGAAGAATTTCTGCCTACTGTTGGAATTAGGGTTGCACAGAAACACACACAGCTTGGAGAAGACAAAGGAAGCTCAAAGCACACAATAGAGAGTGTGTTACTTAGTGTGCAATGGAAAGATAGATAGCCCTAGAGTGATGGACGTATATACAATGCTCGGGGGAAAAAACCTCCTGAAGAGGGAAAACATGCCCCGGCGGTCCTAGTGTGTTCACACACATCACTACCACATGTATATGGTAACAATCCCCCCCTGAAGTGATGTGGTGAACGAGAGCTGGCACGTGAGTAAACGGAAGTGCCATGCCCTGAGGACATGATCAGTCCACAAAGGGGAGTAAGCCCAAAGCTTCTCACGAGACAATGCCTTTGTGAAAAGATCTGCAAGGTTGTCCTGTGTTAGCACATAAGCCAAGCTACTCTCTCCTACACAGAACCTCTCCCTGACACAATGGTAATGCACCTCAATGTGCTTTGTGCGAGCATGAAAAACTGGGTTCCTCGCAACTGCCAATACGCTCTGACTATAAGTGTAGATAGTGTTGGCAATGTCCTGTCCAACACCCAAATCAACCATAAGGTGTCTGAGCCATACACACTCAACCGTAGCTGTGAAGACTGCCCTGTACTCAGCCTCACAACTCAAAGTGGCCATAGTAGGTTGCTTCTTGCTCAACCATGATATACATGAACTGCCAAGCATGAAACAAAAACCACTTGTGGACACTCACGTGTCAAAACAACCAGCCCAATCTGAGTCCGAAAAAGCATGTAAGTCTGGCGGCAATGATCCCCCTTAGGATAAAACAATCCAAGATGTAAAGTGCCACTAAGGTAGCGGAAAATCCTCTTAACAGCTTGCCAATGCTTAGACCCTGGGCTATGCATAAATCTGCTAACCTGTGAGACTGCAAACTGAATATCCGGCCTCGTGTTGCATACATAAATGAGGCAGCCAACAGCAGTCTGGTAAAGAGAGACATCAGCAGGATTGCGAGCATCATGTAGACTCAACTTCAAACCTGTTTCCATGGGAGTGGCAATAGGTTTGCAATCCTCAAGTCCAAACTTCCATAGCAATGTCTCTATGTAACTTTTCTGACACAAGGAAATACCACCATCACACTGCTTAAACTATATACCCAAGTAATGATGCAACAGCCCCAAATCTTTCATCTTGAAAGTAGCATTCAAATCAGCCTTAAATTCAGCAATATGTCTCTCATTTGGTCTAGTGATCAGCAAATCATCAACATAAAGAACCACAATGAGAAGTACATCACCCTCACGATTTACTACAATGTGCTTTCTCTTGGACTGTTATGAAAGCCTCGTTTAACCAAATGAGTGTCAGCTTTCTCATACCAAGCACGAGGAGATTGCTTCAACCCATACAAAGCCTTCTTACATCTGCACACTTTGTCCTCTTGTCCTTTTATGACAAAACCGCGAGGCTGCCTTACATAAACTTCCTCAAATATGTCACCATTCAAGAAAGCAGTAACAATGTCTGATTGATGTACATCCCAACCAAAATGAACTGCCAATGCACATAGAAAATGCACAGTAGTCATACGACAAGTGGGAGCAAAAGTCTCTTCATAATCTATGCCTTTTTGCTGTGCATAACCCTTTGCAACAAGTCGAGCCTTATGGCGATCAATCTCACCATCTAGCTTGCGTTTCAACTTGTAAACCCACTTCGTACCAATGGCCTTTTTGCCAAGAGGAAAATCACATAAAGTCCATGTGTCATTTTCTATGAGTGCATCATATTCTGATTCCATGGCAGCCATCCAATTTTTTTGAATTCCGTGCTTCATCAGAAGACAGAGGCTCCTCAACATCATGTAAGCTAGACACAGCCAAAGCATAACAATCTGATGCATAAGATGCATGGCGAGAGCCTGAACGAGTACGACTAGACAAAGGTGCATCCAATTTACTATCACGCAAAGTGTGCACCAGCCATTTTGGCATACCTCTAGCCTGCTCATTTTCATCCCTTTCCTCATCAAGTACATCATGTCATCTGCATCAATAATAGGCTAATCTAGAACATTTTTAGAAACCACCATATGATGTACATTTGCCTCATTGGAACTTACATTCGTATTTCCACCACTGAAAAGAGGCAACAAAGTGTCATAAATGTCCTGTGAGCTTACATTACTGTCTCTAGTACATGACCACAAGGACTGAACAGAATCTTCCACAAACACTACATCCCGAGAAACCAAAATATGTTTTGTTTGCGGATGATACAACCTGTAACCTTTGCTTTCAGCACTATAACCAACAAAAATACATTTGATAGCCTTATCATTCAATTTTCTGTGTTGCACTTGTGGCACCAAAGCATATGCCAAACAACCAAAAACACGCATGTGCTCAATAGAAGGCTTTCTATCATGCCATGCTTCATATGAAGTAATAGACTACAAAGCTTTCGTAGGAAACCTGTTTAGTACATAAGTGGCACACATAATGGCCTCAAGCCAAAAAGAATGCGGTAAAGCTTGACTTTTGACCATACATCGTGCCATTTCCCTCAGTGACTTGTTTTTACTCTCAGCAACACCATTTTGCTGAGGTGTATAAGGCACTGTACAGTGGTGTTTTATCCCACGACTAGCCAGAAATGCATTAAATTCATGAGACATATACTCCCCCCCTCGATCGGAATGCCGGGTGCCCATAGTACATTTCGAGACATTTTCAGCCATAGCCCGAAATTGTTTGAAGCACATAAAAACTTTTGACTTCGCTTTAAGCGGAAATACCCATGCATGCCTGGAGTAATCATTAATGCAAGTCACGAAGTACAGGTAATTGCCCAAGGAAGGAGTTTTCATGGGTCCACAAACATCATTATGCACAAGCTGCAACCTGCATGTGGCCCGCACTGAACCATCCTTGGAAACTTAGAACACTGCACCTACCCAAAATACAGCCTTCACAAACATGTTTGACAGGTGGTTCAAGAGGTGGCAAAGAAGCAACCATATCAGATTTCTGCAAACACAGCAAACTGGCAAAATTCAAATGACCAAAACGTGCATGCCAAAGTTTTGCATCTGAAATAGCCCTTGAATCTGCAACAGCATTTGCAAAATTATGTCCACACTTGTCATACAAAGTGAGCTTATACACCCCACGGCACAAAAGGCCAGATGCAACAATTTCATCACCAAAACTGAGATCATGAACTGTACATGTGTCATCCACAAATTTGACTACAAGTCCAAGTCTAGCAAGTGCGGATACAGACAAGAGATTCTTCTTGATCCCAGGTACATAAAGTGCATCAACAAGTGTGAAAGAACTCCCATTAGCAGCAGTAAGCACAATCTTTCCAACCCCTTGAACTGGATAAGAGGCATTGTTGGCACAAGTGACTGAATTCCCATGAGGGACAGACTCCAGAGAGGTAAACAATTCACGATGTGAGGTAATGTGCTTTGTAGCACCACTGTTGAAATACCACACATGTGAATCTGCAGCAACTGACAAGCATGCATTATGGACAGTAGGATTGTAAGTGCACTCTACGCTAAAAGCCCATTCTGCATCAACATCAGCATTACAGTCTCCTTTCACAGAAGACTCAACAATGGCTACATTTGTAGTGGAACCAGCATTTGCAGTGGAACCACCCTCTTTCTTCTTAGCCTCTTTGGCCTTCAACTTAGGACACGACTTGATCAAGTGATCATTAGCTTTACAATAATGGTTGCATTGTTGTTACCACCCTTTCTTTGAGAAGCAATAAAAGCGTGTTCAGCTACGCACTGCCTAGTCCTATTTTTTTTGGAAAGTGACTCTTGCAACAACAATATGCATAATGCATCAAACTTGACAACTTCAGGATTTCCTTGAGTCATAAGTCTCTAAGTACTAGCAAAAGTCTGGTAAGAATCTGGTAAGGCATCAGAATAGTCTGCACAAGGGAACTGTCTGAAAGGACTTCACCTGCAGAAATAAGGTGCTCATTGATATCCTTGACACTAGCAAGGAAAGTGTCCATATCATCTTCCTCATGCATAATCTTCGACTCCAGCTCTTTACGCAGCAAGGCAATTTTAGCCTCATTGCGACTTGCATAAAGACCAACCAAAATATCCCAAACCTGTTTTGCAGATTTTGCTAAATGGATGTGAGGAAAAATGGTGCGCTTCACAGATAACGCAATCAATGCATGAGCCTGCGCATCCTTAACATCCCAACGAGCTTGTTCTGTCGTAGGCAAAACAACACTAACAACAGCAATCCTTGCAGCAAGACCTGCAACATCCTCAACATCGCCTACATCCTCAGAACCAGGACGTACATCAATGCCCTGCACAAAGTTCCAGACGCCCTTTGACACAAGAACATGTTGCATCATTCATATAAGCCCACATAGGGTAGTTGTCCCCATCCAACTTGTCCTCAGCAGCAAACATCTTGAACACATCTGTGTTGTTGTTGTCAGCCATGGTAAATGCTGTACCTGATGTGAAAATTGCCCAAAAATAGAAGAAACGGAGCGAGAACAACACGTGCTATATAGCACAAACCGCAGAAGACTATAGGGCACCTATTATGCAGAAAATGGTAGGGACAAAAATTCTGCACAAAATGACGAAATTGCATGTGCAGACCTGTCTGTAGTGGAAACGAAGGCCGAAATGAGCACAAATCGGAAATCTGAGCAGACCAGGCTCTACGAGCTCTCCCAAAGTATTTGTTGACCTGCGAATGCTTGCCAAAGCTCATGAAATCGGAGAAAGTGAGTAGGCATGTACTGGAGGAGCTGGCGACTAAGCCTGGGAGGACGCAACCTGCTCTGATACCAATTGTTGGAATGAGGGTTGCATAGAAACACACACAGCTTGGAGAAGACGAAGGAAGCTCAAGGCACACAATAGAGAGTGTGTTACTTAGTGTGCAATGGAAAGATAGATAGCCCTAGAGTGATGGGCGTATATACAATGCTCGGGGGGAAAAACCCCCTAAAGAGGAAAAAAATGCCCCGGCGGTCCTAGTGTGTTCACACACATCACTACCACATGTATATGGTAACACCTATGAATGAGGCAGATCGAAATTGATCGACACGTGTTCCATGCGCCAACACCCATCATTACTTAAATATATCTCTCACTATTGGGATGTTATCCTCAAGTTGGAAGGGCTAGACACCTTTCAGCAAGTACGTGGATTTGTCTGATGCTCGAGCTTAAGAAGCACGTCAAGACTCAAGACCCTAAAACACTTGAGGAGGCCATAGTGAAAGCACACATTCATGATGATCCAGATGAAAAGAAAGCGCATAATAATCACGTGCTTGCTACTACACATGGTAATACACGCACACAATATGGGCACAATAAAAGAAAAATTTGAAGTAGCCAATTCTGAAGCAGCTAAAAAACCCAAGGGGTCTCGTGGTCCTCTCTCTCCTGAGGAATTTGAGAAGGCTAAAAAAGAGAAGTTATGCTTTTAATGCTTGGGAAGCAGCCATGGCAAAAAGGATTGTCCCAAGGGGAAATCTGCTGCTCATGGCAAGGAGAAAGCAATGCACATGGTGCAACTGTTGCCTCTTGAGTCTTCTTCGCGATTTTCTACGATGGAAGTAACACACACCGAGGTGGTGCATGATTGCTGTATCATAGCTTCCATGTGGCAACAGACCTTCGGTCCACATGAGTTAGTGCATATGCACGGATCTTTTCAAGGACACAAGGTGCGCACCTTGGTAGATGATGGTGCCACTCACAATTTCATTAACTATGGATTAGTGAAAAAAATGAAATTGCCCCAAACTCCGAGTTCCCACCACTACAAGGTAGCAATGATGAATGGCTATGACGCCGAATTATGGGATACTCAAGTCAGAGCTGTATCATTGGAAATACAAGGCTATTCCACATCCTTGGATTTTTAGGTTATGAATATGGAGAGGGCAGATGTGGTACTTGGTAGGGAATGGTTGCATAGCCTAGGACCATCACAGAAGCGTAGCTACGAGCACAACAGTTTGATGTTTGAATCCCATGGCGCATATGTGTTGTTGTTAGGAGAGAAGGATGTGCCTTCCTCACCATTGATATGTATAGCAGAGCTTATGTAGCTCGTTTTTTATAATAAAATAGATGAAGTCTTCTTGTGTTATCCATTGTGTCATTTTCTTTCCAATGTTGAATATGTTGAACATTCCTCAACGTCACATGCTTCTCTCTCATCTCTTCCACCAATGGCTACTTCTCACCAAGCAAAGGTTGCTAGTGAATTAAATTTTTTATTTTAGGAATTTCACGATGTTTTTCCTAATGATTTGCCGTCAGGATTATCACCGACACGATCTGTGCAGCATAGCATCAACGTGGTTGCAGGCAGTAAACCACGCTATAGAATGAGTTATTCTGAATCTGCTGAGGTGGAATGTCAGCTTGCTGACTATCTTAGCAGAGGGTTTATTCAACCCAGTTCTTCACCATGGGCTTCTCCTATCCTATTAGTGAAGAAAAAGGATGGTAGTATGCGCATGTGTGTAGATTACCGTAGATTAAATGCGATTATTGTTAAGAACAAGTACCCATTGCCACGGGTGGATGAGTTGTTCGACAAGCTCACTCATGCTCGTATTTTTACGAGAATAGACTTATGGTCGGGTTATCACCAGGTTATCACCAAGTACGTATTCGACTTGTTGATATACCGAAAACTGCATTTTGAACAAGGTTTGGACATTATGAGTTTTTGGTTATGCCTTTTGGGTTAACCAATGCGCCCGTAACATTCATGACACTCATGGATAGTGTCTTGAAACTGTACTTGGGCAAATTTGTTATCGTTTTTCTCGATGACATGGTTGTGTCCAAAGGTCAAACATTAGGGAAATTGGATGCTTTGTGTGTGTCCCAAAAGTCTTCATGCATCCCTACATAGGACGGGGCGAGCCCTAGTTGTAGGACATGAGAGAGAAACTCTCTCTCTCTCTCACACACACACACACACACACACACACACACACAAGTTCCCTTTACACAAAGGGAATGAGGGACACATGTCAGCTCCCTAGCCCAGATGCCCACAAGGTGTACTCAAATCCTATTGGATGACCTTGGAGGTGGACCAATGAGAATTACGCTAGAGTAAATCTAGTTAAATAATTGTATTGTAAAATGTCTCTCTTGATGGGACAAACCATAATACAAAGCCTTTTGGAGGGGGGACTGGCTCCATGCAAATCCGGTCCTCAACTATTGTCAATTGCTTAATTCTCTCTCTTTTGAAGTATTGTTCATGATATCTAACTAGGTGTTATGCTTTTTGTTGCTCTCTCCACCCAATCACTCTTGTTATTTTCATTAGGAATCTATTCTAATGAAATGCTCACTATGTTCATGCTATTTTCCGCTACACACAAGTTACTAGGCCATTAAATGTTACATTGGTATCAAAGTACAAGGTTTCTCTTTTCTTGCTTAAGAAGGGGGGTCCTCAAGCTAGCTATAAATGCTTGGTATTATTAATTGCATGTGAGTAAATAGAATAAGAATTTTTTAGCCTTCTAGTGCGCCTGCCTTTGTGCAGTTAACGGGGCATCACTCTCGAGAGCTATGGTCTTAATAGTGGAGTCCTACGGGGCTTGACCACTATTGAGCTATTAGAAGCTTGACCGGAGCCATTGCTGTTTTGGTGTTGAACGGCCCTCTCTTCTATTCCTTGCAATTAATGGTATTTGCGCCGCGGGTACCGTAGCTTGAGTGCTTTTTCTAAAGAGGTAAAGAGGAGTAGCAACTAGGGCTTGAAGTGCCAATGTACACCTAAAAGTTTTTAGAATGGCTGACAATAGTAAAGAGAGTGAAATTAATATTGATAACTTTGATTTTGCTAATGAGCAAGCTACTCATGATGCCCCAATGCTTGTTAACTATCTTGTTTCTAGGATTCAACAAGCCATGGGCAATCCATCCCTCCAAAGTGAAGTGCAACGACAGCTTCGTGCTCATGGGATTCCCCAAGCTCCCCACCATGACGAGAGAACACCTAGGAAGCCTCCTTCCGAGACTTCCAAAAGAGGTCTCTCTCCGATTCGGGAAGAATAAGAGGATCCATATGAAGAGCTCAAAAATTTTCTCCTTGATGATGCATCTCCTTCTCAAAGGAGAATTCAAGAGCCTCCAGCGAAGGAGCGAGAAATAAGTGAGCCTCCTGCCACCTTGGCGGAGATGGCTCCACGAAGACGGCGGGCAAAACGCTCTCCATCTCCTCCAAAACGAAGAAGACCATCGCATACTTCTCCACACCATGCTTCAAAGAGGGATGAGAAAAAGCAAGAGAAGAAAAAGGCGAGAAAGAGGATGCCCTCTTCTCCATCTTCTTCATCCTCTTCCTCTTATGAAAGTGATGGTGAAGACAATGAAGATCAAGGCAAGAAAAAGGTGAGAAAGTGGTCACCCTCTTCTCCATCTTCTTCAAATTCTTCACCATCTGAAGAAAGTGATGGTGCAACCTTTGAACCATCAAAAAGAAGAGGCCATAGGAATGGGTACATAGCTCAACCTTAGTACAGTTGATCATCCAGAAACGAATGGTCAGACTAAACGAGTAAATCAAGTGCTAGAGGATATTCTCTGCGCAGACGTTAACAAGAAACAAACAGACTGGGAAGAATATCTACCTCTTCTTGAGTTTGCTTACAACAGTGCTAAGCATGTCACGACTGGGTTTATTCCTTTCATGCTCATGTATGGTTTTCAACCTAGGTCACCCGTTATGGTGGGGTTGGCAACTGAAAAAATCGAGCAGGTTAAGGATATTCTCCAAGATCGTATGGATATGTTGAAACTTGCTCGTCAGAATGTCTGGCAAGCGCAGGATCGGTATAAGAAGTATGCTGATGAGATACGTCGGCAAGTTACCTTTGAGGAAGGGGAAGAAGTATTTTTGTGTGTGCCAGAGCATTCAAAAAGTTAGAAAATTGGGCCATCACCAAATTTATCTCCAAGATATTGTGGCCTTTCAAAATACTCAAGCGAGTTGGTGATCATGCCTACAAACTATCGTTACCCACACACTCTCGTGTCCATCTGGTATTTCATGTAAGCCGTTTACGTAAACGATTACATGGGGATGACAATGTCATTGACCAGTAGATTCTGGCTGATTTCATTTTACCTCCTCTCACTCCCACTGCATGAACATGAACGAATTCTTGACTATCATGATTTACGTATGCGTCATCATGTACGTCGACAAGCTTTAATCAAGTGGAAAGATTGACCCGAAGAAGGTGCCACTTGGGAATACATTAGTGCTCTTAAGAAGAAGTTTCCCACTTTTGTTTTCGAGGAAGAAAACTCTTCCTTCAGGGGGGGAGTAATGTCAGGACAAGGGCAAGGCTAGGGAGTCATGGCGGCGGACTATGGCTAGGCGGCCGGGCTAGACAATGTGGACAAGGGATCCGTCTAGGGCAAGAGGCTAGGAGCCTGCCTATATAATGGGAGGTTGGGAGGAGGATCTCAAGGTCTAGCACCCCTAGGTCTTATTGAGAGAGAGAGAGAGAGAGAGAGAGAGAGAGAGAGAGAGAGAGAGAGAGAGAGAAGTAATGCACAAAGGTAAGAGAAAGGATGCACAAAGGTAAGAGAAAGGGGGTGAGAGAGAGAGAGAGAGAGAGAGAGAGAGAGAGAGAGAGAGAGAGAGAGAGAGAGAGATTTTATTATCATCCAAATATGACCTATGGAACCAAAGTTACATGTGATGTTGTATCTGTATGATTGATGTGTGACTCTAGATGCTTCAAAGTTGTGGTGATGAGAGTTTCAATGGGGAGCCCACATTGTGGCTCGGAGAGGAAAGTCTATAGGTCTAAATCATGGCTAAAAATGTGAGAGAAGCAAGTTCGGATGTGACCAAAAGTTGAGCACTCTAGTAGTGCGTGGTACTCAGACTCTCGAACTTGCAATGAGCATAATGTGAACAATCAATTTGATTCTTCTCTGTTGCCCCAACACCCTGTTTCGCATCAAAGGGAGTGGGAGGTAAGCCGAATGGATGCAATAGTGCGTATCATTGATGAGGGATAGGCTTAAGCATGTAAGGGTGAGTACGGTTTCCTTTGTCAGCAAAGAACATGGTTTTGTAGTTGGGGGAAATATGGGTGGTGTAATGTATGAAGCATGACCCCATGCTACCTATGATAAGTACATACAGAGATGGAGAGAGAGAGAGAGAGAGAGAGAGAGAGGGTGGTTGAAGGTTGAGAGAGGAGGGTAGTTGGAAGTTGGTGATGCAATATGGAGGAGCAAGAGAGGTTGTGGTGGCTCAAAAAACGAGCCACTTGCCACTAGTGGTAGAAGCGGAAATGGGAAGCATCTAGTGGTAGTAAGCGGCATCGGCGGAGGGGAAAAACAAAGCTCACTCCAAAGATCGCTTCACCAACCTCGCTTATTATCCTCCCCACCACCTCATGCAAAGCATTAGTCTATCACAAGTTACAACTTGCGAGTAGCCCTCACTGAACCATCTCTTGGAAACTTAGAACGTTGCATTTTTCTCAAAATACAGCCTTCACAAACATGCTTAGATGGTGCCTCTAAAAAGGGGGCAATGAACCAACCATATTTTATTTTTGTAGAGACATCAAACTGAAAAAAATTTAGATGCACAAAATGTGCATGCCCAAGTTTAGCATCTGAAATGGCTTTAGAATTTGTAATTGCATTTGCAAAGTTTTCCACACACTTGTGATAAGAATTGAGTTTGTACAACCCACTAGACAAGGTAGCATATTCCCCCCTTTTCCAAAGTTCTAGTAGTGCTTGCCTCCACCTTCAATATTCTTGCGTGCATTATAGGAATTACCAAATGTAGTGAATCCATTTCCCCCCTCGCCCCACTCCCCCTGAGTGCAACCCAGCTCTAAGGGAGGAGGTTGGGAAGAAAACACCTAACTCCTAGCTTGCCTTAGGTTGGGAAGAAAACACCTAACTCCTAGCTTGCCTTAGGTTGGGTTTAGACAATGCCTAGGAAAAGACCTTCACAAGAGCATTCAATCTAGAGAGAGAGAGAGAGAGAGACCCTACTACGATCAACCCATGGCAGAGATCTTTTCTAGTGCTACTGAAACAAAAGATATCAGATTTCAATCATGATCAATTGGCCTAATCTAGAGTCGACGAATCACCAAAACTCATTGCCTTCGTAGGCATGTTCATCACATTTTTCTGCTAATGCTATCAGGTTGTTGGTGATGCAGACTGCAGAGGCTTGTTGAGCCAGCAGAGGATCACACCCGCATTTTTGCTCACACCCATCATTTTGTAACCATTGATTGTAATAAATGTCTTTCCGACATTAATTTTGATTTGAGCCATTCATTAAGTAACGGGACTCAATTGAGTTTCCAGCTTGTAATCCCGACGTAATTTCACCTGCTGATGTAAATAATTAGAGATGTTCTCACCTCCAAGGCTGAGGTATATAAGCCAAAGTTTTGTAACCTAAAAAAAAGGAGGATTCAATTATTAATCAAAGGAGTTTTTGAGCGCCGTGACTGTGTCTGAGAGAGTGAGGGAGAGAGAGAGTCTTATCTCCTTGCTACGCGAGCTACGGAGCCGCCATTGGAGAAGCGACACCGCCATTGTGTTAGCAACGGCGAGAGCTACGCACAGATACCAAGAGTGCGCGCTATCGGCTTCTATGTGTGGTAAGTTCCTACGAGCTTCGGTGTGAGTTTTCTTCCAACTCGTGTGTCGGAATAGAGCGTGCAGCATATCTATAGAACCACAACGAGTAGAGCTACACATTGGTACCATCGGGGTCAAGTTTCGGTCACCTGTAATTTTCGGCCTGTCTTCATACGCGTTTACCGCACGGAGTGGTTATAGGTTGATTTTGCAGTTCAAGTCTTTAGGGTGTTGTTCTTACCTAGTGTATAGACTTCCCCTTGAGTTTGAGATCGATTCGATGATTCTAGATCCTGTTTCGTATAGCATTCGTTCGTAGTACGGATTTCAGTCACTTGCGTATTTTAGAACTTAGATTTGATTTCCTTAGTAGTGATTGTCATTAGAAGGTCGAGTAGGTGATTTGACACCCACCTAGTTGTTTCCATGCGCCTGCGGGTCAAGCTCCGTCCTCGTCTGACAAATTCTGTTGTTGGTTGAGTTCTCGCTATTTAGCTTCCGCTAGCGGCGTAACCGCCTTAACATTTGGCGTCGCTGCCGGGGACGAGAGTCCTAAGTAGGTGACCTTAGACTAATCCTACGAGGTGAGTCGTATAAACTACTTTGTATACTTTAGTTAGAAAAGATCTAGGAGTGGTGGACTCCGAAGGTCTCGAGAGATACTAGGAAGTGGGGTATTCCTGGGTCTTCCGTGTTGACAGTATTTTTAGTTTAGCTTAGATTAGATTGTTTTTGATGGTGTTTAAGTGGTTGTTGACATAAAAAGCATTTGCTACTCCTTGTGTGGTAGTAAATCTCTTTATATTTTCAATTGCAAAAAATCCATTTTATGATTAGAAGTAGCCTAGGTAGGGCCTGATTTGATCCTGATCTAGAGCTATCAATTGGTGTCCTATTTGCTTGATGTGTTTGATTGCATGTTAGATCACTGAAAAAGTTGCTTTGGTAGTGAAATATGCAATAAACAAAGTTCAGAAAAATTTTCTGTGTAACTGATTGTTGCTGAGCACTTAAAAGAGCTATTGGGAGAGTTCTGTGCTGAAAAACTGGAAATCTGCAACTTTAGACATCATACGCGTATGATGTCTTAGGACCTAAACAGAGACTGAAATTGAAAATTTGACATTGCCAGAGTGTTTAGAAGGGGGGTTTTACCCTAAGATCAACTTAAAACAAGGGCATTAACACTCATAGAAACCCAAAAAGACAAGTCGGAGTCCAAGAAACGCAAAGAATAGGAAATTTTGGATTCAGATCTTGTTTTTACATTCAAACCTGACAAAAACACCTGAAACTCAATTATAAACATTGGAGAAGGCTTAAAACCAAAAATAGTCAAAATCTGGGACAAAAGACATCATACGCGTATAATGTCTTTTGGCACATCCACTGCTTATTTTTGAAATCTGACCTGACAAGATTGTTACAAACACTGTAGAAAGCATAAATATCAAGTTTGGACCCAAATTGATGAAAAAGACATCATACGCGTATGATGTCTTTTACCTAATTTTGGACATATTTTGATACTTTGCAAACACAGATCCATTGTAATAGCTATCTAGAGGCTATCTTTCAAGTTTCATCCCATTTGGATCACAATTGACCCAAAAAACAAGTCAAAAGCGAAAAATTGCCAAGAAAAGCCTAAATTAGCCATAACTTGCTCAAATAGAGTTCAAACTGAAGTTTGTGAGTGAACAGAGCATAAAGGGGCCATTGAGAGTGAGCATAACCAAAATAGTCAAAATCTGTGAAAAAAGACATCATACGCGTATAATGTCTTTTTCAGCATAACAGCGATAAAATTCTCACTTGATGAAACAGAAGTTGTCCAACTGACAAGATTAAACAATTGACCAAGTATCAGTCAATTTGGATCAATTCTGACCACAAAAACTTGGGGAAAACAAATTGCCGAGACGGAAAAGTTACAGTCCTTTAGGGGAATTGATGAATTTGAGATCGGACAGGAACCTCTAGAATAACCAACCAAAACAAGGGGAACCAGCAAGTGTCATATCAACCGAGGGAAGTGTAAACCAAAGTTGGGGGCAACCATTAGAACCGATCTTTGAAGGAAGTGTCTCTGATACTTCTTCGGAGAGATCTTACGAGATTTTCACCGAACACGTGGAACACTCGAACAGGAACAACAGAAAAAATATGGCAGCAGGATCATCAAACCCTTCCGCCACAATGAAGCTATTGTTCATAAAATATCAGTACGACAATGAGCAAGGTGCAAAGATCTACAAAGATGGAATGGACCGCTATTGTGTAAAGATAGAAGAAAGACCTAGTGAGTTCAAGGACTTAGTGCCTGTGAGCTATAGCGGAGATAGATATCTAGATGACGAGGGTACCATGTACTTGGTAGTCCTAAATCCTAACATTGTGGACAAGTGGGGATTGATGGGCACCAAAGCCAAAATAGATGAAGAACTCGAGGAGAAAGCACCAATAATGAACTTCCCTAATGCGAGGTTAAGAAGAGAGAATGAAACTACAAGGATCAACACTGATAACATCTATGTGGGGCTATACAAATATAATAATGGGGAGCAAGATCTCTATTATAGATGTGAAGAACCCTACACTGGAGAGTTGACAGACAAAAAAAGACTCTATGTCTTTACCTACACAGAGGGATCAGAAGTGAAAATTGCCGCTTACGACAAGTATGGGAGGCAATACTCAACAATGGGCAAGAGAGAATTAGAAGGATATACATACTTTGGGGGACCACTACATCAGTATTATGTTACTTCTAGCTCACATAGACCAGCACCAACAACTGGAGTGCAAAACTCAATGACAACAGGAGGACAAAGAACTCAGGTTGCTGACTCTTTCAGTCAACCTTGGGACTCGAAGCTCGGACCAATGGGATCATTACATTCCAGAGAGTCAATGGAGACGAATCGAGGTAGTGCAGTTCCAATCCCCACCTATACCACTCCAGGTCCAAGGTTTGAAGCGGAACCATCACATTTACCTCCCAGTAGTAGATTAAGGGCAGAGGAACCGACAAGGGTAACCCATGAAGTCCATGATGCTAGAGAAAGCTTTAGCCGGGACACAGGAGCAATGAGATTGGTAGCAGATCATAGACGTATGAGACCATCTCAAGTAGCCAAGTGTATGCCAAAGAAGTATGGTGGTTCAGGAGATCCGTATGCACATGTGTCACTCTTTAAGCAAGTCTTAAGAGCTAAGCAGATAACGGATTTCCATACACAATACGAGGGATTTGGTCTTACTCTAGAAGGTACTGCATTGACATGGTTTCAACCAATGAACATAGGGGGATTCCAGGACATTGACCATTTGCTAAGAGAGTTTGCTGAGGAATTCTCAAAACGAGGGATTAAGCACAATACGGTCTCACAAATATATGCTTTTAAACAGAGAGAACACGAAAAAGTGAAGGAAGCTTCACTTCGCTTCAAACAATACATTGAGAGATGTCCAGTACGTGAACGACCACAAGATGACAGACTATCTGTTCTCTTTATTGAGGGACTGAGGAACGACACTCTCAAGAAAGACTTGCACTTGAAAGCTTGTACAAGTTTCGAGCAAGTAACAAGAGAGGCATTGTACTTAGTGGATAACTGTACGGTTTATGGAGAGGTGTCAGCGGATACAGATTCTGCATCCAGTAGCTCCTCCTCCGTAGCGAGCGAGACTATCACTAAAAAGAATGTTCAAACAACAACCATGCCAAATGTAGAGCAAATGATAGAAGATGCTCTAAAAAGGATGGCACCATACCAAAAACCATTGCCAAAAACACTGAAATGGTGTGCTATTGAACAAAAATGGACAAATCATCCAACAGAGGAGTGTTATTACAACAAAGGGTATGTAAGGGAGCGCCAGTATGCACCTCCTGCTCAATTAGCACCACCTCAGATACATCCAGTACCTCGATACCCAACGGGAAATGTACCAGGACCTATGGGGATAGAAAGACCGCAACCGGTATTGGGACAACAACCACCTTTACCAGGAGCGAGACCAGTGGGCATCAGATATGCACCAACCTTAGAGAGTCAGGAAGAACACGCCCTAGTGCCTGTTCAAGCCTATTACGAAGAATCGGGTGCACACATGTCTCCGACAGTGTATTACCCACCAGAAGAACCAAAACAACCAGAACCATGGGGCATGATGGGGAATGTTGGAATACCAACAATTACAAGTGCTTCTGATGAAGAGAGATACAATTTGGACGCAAGAACCTTGATGTTCATAGCTCATGGAGGGTTAACAGGACAAAGACCATCCTATCCACAAAGGACGAATCAAATGGGACCAAGACCACCTCTAGGACCCTATTATAAGTGTGGAGGTGACCATCTGATGAATGTTTGTCCACATACGAAAATCATTAGAATTAACGCTTATTGCACTGAGTGTGGGGTTACTCACTTCATTGAGGATTGTTCAAAGAATCCAAACAAAGTGCAAAAGACGACATTGAATATGCTAGAAACTATTCCTACCTGCAGTGGGTCTGAAAATGAAACTCTGATACCAACGCAAGTTGTTACTAGAGCTCAAGCTAAGAAAACCACTAGAGAACCTGAGAATGGAAAGTTAGCGACTGAAGTGGTTAGTCAAGGACCGCGGAGTCAGAAAAACACATGGAAAGCTAGAAAAGCACGCATGAAGTTGAGAAAAGAACGTGAAGACGCTATTCTAGCTGAGGAACTAAAGCGAACGAAAGATAGATTAGAAAAACTTGAGAGTCAAAACGGGAAACGATAGATGAGCCCGGAAAGAACAAAACAAAAGAGTATCAAAGAAACAACGAGCTTAAGCTCAGGGGGATCAGTGCTAGTTGACAAAGTACACGAAAAGCAGAGACTTGAAATGTGCCAGAGAATGATCGAGACTGCACAAGCTTTATTAGAACCACCAAGAGAAACAATGAATTGTGGAACGAAAAACCCAATTCAGCAAGAGACTATCGTTTCACGGGTAGCTGAAAAGACTCACAGTGCACAAAAGCCTGAAAATACACACAAGGATGACCGCATAGTGTTGAACACAACCGACCAGGAGGTCGAGAGTTTTCATCCAGTCATACAGAGGTCTTACGAAAGAGATGATGATTACAATGAATTTTGGAAACAAGTGAGAGAGGCAAACTTTGCAAACGAGCTAAGTTGCCAAGCTAATCAGACAAATTGGGAAAAGGACATCAGGAATCCTCCCATAGTGGAATTTGAGGCAGGATCTCAAGTGGACTTGGATCTGCAATCTTACTGGGGAGATGGGGGCTCTGTTAGAACAATGGAGAGCAAACCTCATTCACTGAAAACCTTACCTTCATACTTAGGAGAGTATGAAGCAAAATCTGAAATTAGAGCACTTCCCTCACGAAAAATCTCATCAGAAAAAGTCATGGACTCGCAAGGATTGATAGAGATTTTGTCAACACCAGTGACATGCACTATCACTCTAGCTGAGCTTTTGAGGCTAAGACCACATATGTGGACCACTGTAGGAAAATGCTTGGAGAAATTCAGGATAAAAGATCCAACATCGAGATTGCAAGAGAGCATAGAGGAGCTAAGCAAGCCACAAAAGAACGCTAAGCCTGTACCCTTAAACAAGGTCGGAGAGTATTGCGAAGGTGAAGAGGGGAATACAACCTTACCAGTTGAATTCCAAGGAGTGAAGACGATGGCAATACTAGACAGCGGAGCGGGGGTAGCCATTGCTACAAAAGAAATCTAGAAAAAATGGGGGAAACCAGCAATAAGGAAGACTAGGTTGAAACTCCAATTAGCAGATGGACACATGGAGAAACCTATGGGGTTATTAGAGAAAGTTGTAGTGACTTCTTGCGGCATTGAATACGAACATACTTTCGCTATTGTCGATTTTGCCAAGGAGAATAACTATGATATCATATTGGGAAGACCATTCATGAGACAGTTGAAAATGGTCCAAGATTGGGGCTACGATCACATATACTTGAGAAATATGGAAACCACTACACGTGTGAACCTGAAAGACCATAGCTACAAAGATGTGAACCGAACACCGGTAGAGGAATTTGATTCAGCTACTTTGGCGGGATCCGAATTTCCAGCTTGGTTAGGTAAACCCAAGGAGTTATGGATGTGTGGAGCTTCGAAATGTGGAAGTCTGAAACGAGAAGAATGTGTTTTAGAAAGGGCTATCGAAGACGAAACTTATGTAAGAGAACCCTTTCCAAAGGACACGTTTGAACCATTAGAATGGACACACATTCTAGCAACCCTAGATGTTTGTGCAATTCCAGATGGTCCCACAACGAAATTTTGCGACAAGGACGGGTACGACGTGGTTCCGTATTTCATGTTGAGAACTGTGCTCGAAAAAGAAACTGAAAAGAACGATACACTGGAAAAGGAAGATGAAGAGGAGGTATTTCACGACATTCCCGATCTTCCTGAGTGGGGAAATGAAGCAGACAACGAGTCAACGGACAATTCAAGCGGAAACGAAGAAACTATAATGGATGTCCGATTTTATGATTTTCCGAACCAAACTAAACAACGCCAGAAACGCTATAGAGCAAAGAGAAAAACAAAGGGGGTCAGAATCAATCCGATGCCTAGAATAAGAGGAAAAAATCAATTCCTAATGCTAGTAAAGGCTGAAGATTGTGTTAAGGCTAAGATTTCTGGAAGAATGAGAGGCAGTGATCAAAAGAGCTTACGAAAAGACAAAAGAGACTCAAGAAATCAAGTTCAAAAGAATGGAACGAAAACTGAAACAGAAAAATCAGAAAAGAACAAGCGCAACAGAGAACACGCGGAGTCCAAGTTAGAACGTAGAAACAAGTACAGAGAGCTCAAGAAAACTCTGAAAGAAGTTTGGACGACAGAAATCGAGAGTGGAGAGGACGAAAACGCCAAAATCAAGGAAAACATGGATGTTCCCTCTCACTACAGGAAATTCACAATTGAGGATAGGAAGGTGGTATTAACCCAACCTATTCGAGAGAGAAGGGAGAACGAATCTTATGACGGACCGGAGGATGCAAAAAAAGTTGATTTAGCAGCTCCAGGTGAGACGCCTAGACCGGTGTACATAGCCACAGATTTGTCTCCAAGCGAGGAAGAGAGACTTTTGAGTCTTCTCAGAGAGTACAGGGATGTGTTTGCATGGTCTTATAAGGACTTAAAGGGAGTTGACCCATCGATATGCCAACACTCAATCCCACTGAAACAAGACGCAAAGCCTAGCAGACAGAGACCATACACATATAATGATACTTTTCCTAAGCGAATCAAGGAAGAGATAGATAAGCTAATGGAAGCTGAATTCATATACGAGATTGAACACACCGATTGGGTATCTTCGATTGTGGTAGTACCTAAGAAGAACGGAAAACTCCGAGTGTGTGTCAACTTAAAGAAAGTGAATGCTGCAACAATCAGGGACAATTATCCCCTGCCGATAACTGATCATGTTCTAGAGCGTGTATCAGGGAAAACAGCATACTCCTTTCTTGATGGTTTTTCAGGATATAACCAGCTAGCCATAGCACCAGAAGATCAACATAAAACAGCTTTTGAAACGGAGTGGGGAATTTATGCTTATCGGGTTATGCCTTTTGGTCTAACCAATGCTCCCGCAACCTTCCAGAGGCTGATGACGCATGCTTTCAAAGCATACTTAAGGTTGTTTCTAGAAATCTACATGGATGACTTATGTGTACATTCTCTACTGAGAGATGAGCATCTAGAACACCTAAGAAAAGTATTTGAGAAATATAGGACATATCGCATTTGTCTCAATCCTGAGAAATGTGTGTTTATGGTCCGACAGGGCAGAATTCTGGGACATATTGTCTCACAAAACGGAATATCCACGGATTTAGAGAAGATAAAAGTTATAGTGGATATGCCTAGACCAACCAATGCGAAACAAGTACAGAGCTTTATGGGACATTGTGGATATTATAGACGATTCATTTACATGTACGCTATAATAGGCCAACCACTTTACAGGCTAATAGTGAACTTTGAATGGATAGCGGAGTGTGAGGAATCGTTCAAGAAATTGAAAGAGGCACTCATTACTGCTCCAGTCTTGAAATCACCAGATTGGGAGAAGATATTCCATGTGCATATAGATGCTTCGGCATATGCAATAGGATGTGTTCTGGCTCAGCCAGAAGAAGGAAACATGGATTTTCCTATCTGTTACGCCAGTCGACAGCTCAACCATGCAGAGAAGAATTACACCACAACAGAGCGAGAAGGATTGGGGATGATATATGCTGTGAAGAAATTTCGGCATTATCTTCTAGCCAACAAGTTTGTGTTTTTTACGGATCACCAAGCCTTGCTCTACCTAGTGAATAAACCATGCAATACCGGGAGAATAGTGAGATGGTTCATTATCTTACTGGAATTAGACTTCACGGTAGTAGTAAAGAAAGGAAAAACACATCTTAGAGCTGATCATCTTTCGCGATTGACGAATGGAGAAGACCCTATAGGAGTAGATGACGACATGCCAGACGTGTACTTGTTCAACATAGAAATGATACTGAAGTGGTCTCAAAATGTCGTTAACCTGTTAACCTATGGAGGAGAGTTCGATAGAAGAGAATACAACCTGAAACATATTGCTATTCAGCAATCCAAGAATCTTTAATTGATTGCAGGAAGGTTGTATCAATTGGGAAATGATAATGTTTTACGACTATGCATCAATCCTGAGGAATATAGTATATATCTGCGCGAAGCACATGTTCAGGAATGTGCATTTCATTGTTCAAGAAGGAACACATATAGGAATTTGTTACAATTGGGAGTCTATTGGCCAGGAATGAAAGAAAGCGTACATGAATATGTCACTGTATGTATTGTATGTTCCTCAAGACCGCCAGCAGAGTATTCGACATTATATCAGATAATGATCGCTCCAGAATGGAGTCAGTATATTGTTGAATATCTCACAAATAGAACTTTCCCAGAAGGAACGTCAAAAGCTCGTCAGAAATCTGTAGAGACAGAAGCTAGAGATTACGCTTTAATAGGAGATCAACTCTATAAGAGAGGTAAAGACAACCAGCTTAGGATTTGCGCATCAGAGTCTGAGTATGTGATAATCCTGGAGCAAGCTCATGGAGGAGTAGGTGGAGGCCATTTCTCAGGTGATAAGACAGCAAAACTTGTCTTAGCCGCAGGAATATGGTGGCCAACATTACATATGGACGCTGAGGAATACGTTAAACGGTGTGATGACTGTCAGCGGACCAAAGTACCACTTAAAAGAGATGATATGCCGCTTAGACCAATGATGGGGGCAAGAGCTTTTGCAAAATGGGGGATTGATTATGTTGGACCCATTTCACCTCCTGCATATAAGACTCATGCACAATACATCATTGTGGCTACAGACTATCTAACAAAGTGGGTCGAAGCAAAGGCAACTCAAAAAGCAGATGCCAGGACCACGGCACAATTTCTATATGAATACGTCTTTGTACGATATGGATTGCCAATAGAAATTGTGAGTGATCGAGGCACACATTTCATAAATGAAGTGATAAAGATCCTTCTAGATGAATTCATGGTAATCCATAGGAAATCAGCCCCGTATCATCCACAAGCAAACGGACAAGCTGAAGCAACAAACAAAACCATATGCACGGTCCTTACGAAGATTGTATCTGAGTCGAGAACTGACTGGGACCAAAAGTTACATTCAACATTATGGGCATATAGGGTAGCATATAAAACATCAATAGGAACGACCCCATATAACATGGTTTTTGGGCTAAATGCTATCTTACCAATAGAATTCTTGATTTCAACATTAAGGGTGGCTAAGGATCTAGAGTGGACAGGGCACGAGCTCTCTAATAGAATAGATGACCTGGAAAAGCTAGATGAGCTTCGCCTAAAAGCAGTAGCTTCCATCTACGCTCAAAAAAGGCGACAAAAGGAATTTTTTGATAAGCATGTGCGGACTAAAGAGTTTAAAGTTGGGGACTATGTCCTAGTTTACACTCTGAAACAGCATGCTAAGAAGCTTAAAAAGCGAGGGATGGGTCCTCTGGTGATTAAAGATCTATCACCAAGTGGAGCCGTCAAGCTTGCTACATTAGACGGAGAAGAAATGCCCAATTGGATTAGTGGATGCAGAGTGAAAAAGTATCTGTTGCCGCTAACACAAGACATGCTTCTCAAAATACATCAAGAAAAGCTGCCTGTCCAGAAAAAGAAAAAGATTGAGGAGGAAGCGCAAGCCGAGGCGAAGGAAAGAATGGAGAAAAGAAGACTACTGCGTCAGAAACAGCGCAATGAAGAAGCAATACGAATAAACGCAGTTAGTATAACAGAAATGGGGAATGACAAAGAAGAACCCATCATTGAATGCAAAGTAGGAACCAACCAAATCAAAGCCAGAGCACTATTGGATTCAGGAGCTCAAGCTAACCTACTTTCACTCAGTTTGTATAGACAATTGACAAATGACACGAAACTACAAACTGCCAAGCAAGAGTTAAAAAGTTACTCTGCGAATTCAATCAAAACTGTCGGATGCACAGTTTTACATATACAGATTAACCAATATGTGTATCCTCATATGTTTTACGTGGTTGAAGACCAAGCTACACAATATCCATTATTGCTAGGACAACCATGGCAGAAGCAATACAATGCAATGATTGACTGGAGTTCTAAATCAGTGCTTATCAAATACGAAGGTGAAAGTCAATCAGTTAAGTTCACCAAAGGAGCAGAGCCAACTCCAAAGGAAGAATCCACGGACAAGGGCAAACAACAAACAGAGAAAAAGAAGAAGCAATGGCAACCAAAAGTTTCTATACAACCGGATTACTCT
Source organism: Adiantum capillus-veneris (assembly GCF_014529385.1). Classification (NCBI taxonomy): domain Eukaryota; kingdom Viridiplantae; phylum Streptophyta; class Polypodiopsida; order Polypodiales; family Pteridaceae; genus Adiantum; species Adiantum capillus-veneris. Next base: position 91,000,428 of record NC_140956.1, on the reverse strand, counting down.
TCGACGAGGAATTCTCAACAGTGGATAAGGAAGACAAGCAATAATATAACAGCTCAACCTTGGAAAACAAAGGAGTCAAAGTTGGTATGGAGACCAAAAAAGGCTGTGCCAGAGAACAAAAAGGTGGAAAACAGAGTCTTCAATACCAGACAACGGAGTGATTCTAGACAATCAAGGACAGTGAAACAAATCTGGATTCCAAAGAAGTTCATGACGGCACAAAGCTATAGCAAGCAAATTTGGATCCCAAAGATTTGTAAATAGGAACTCCCTTCAATACAATCAACGGAAACTCCTAGGTATTTCAAGGCGAGGAAATCAACACACAGAACAAAGCAGGTTTGGGTCGCAAAGAGTTTGTGGCAAGCACAAGCAAAGCGGAAGCAGATTTGGATTGTGAAAAAAGACAACAAGGTAATGAAGAATCCATCTACTGGTTCTACTACCGAAGTGCCAAAACCAACCCAAAACCCGACCACCAATCCTTCAATCAAACAAAGAGCAGCTTTATTGGAAAGAATGTTGTATCGTCGCTCTACAATTGCATTGGGAACTTATGACCAAAACAACTACAATGCTTCACCCACAGACACTTCATAGTCGTCCGGGAGGACTCAGACTAGGAGGGGAGGAGGTATACAGGAGCTACAACGCAGCTACAAGCGGAAAAAACAAAGAAAAACAAAAATTATATTACAAGGGCAGTGTCTTACATGATTTTGCAATTTTTTATGTTTGATTGCGGATATTGATAATATTTATGCCCTTATATACCTTGCTTTGCAACAAGAAGAGATCAAATGATGAATTTGGGTCTCTAGATGTGTAAATATCACTAAATAAGAGTGTTTTTGGAGCTAAAAAGTGGAAAAAAGTGGTAATCCAAGTCCAAAAATCATGAAGAAGTGTATATTCATATACACAGGGTTACCAACTATTTATCGTGTATGTTTGGAATTTTTTGGCTTCAATTTGCTATTTTCCTTTATTTTTTATGATTTTCTTAATAAAAATAAAAGAAAAATAAAAAAGCAGGTGAATGAGATCGGAAAAAAGAAAAGAATAGACGGTGATGATCCTAATGACAAGGGCAACCCATGGTAAAAATGGGGTACAATTCTGAAAAAGTTGCGGAAAGCCCGAAATGACAGAATTTTGGCAAAGTGGACAGATTTCTCAGAAACAGGTCAAATGGAGTCCAAATTGAGAAATTTCAAATCCTAAAGTGCATTTCACGACGAGATAGGAGCACATGTCAAATTTGGTAACAAGTGATCCGGGAAGCCCGAATATAAGTATTTTTCACTTCAGTATCAAGCTCATTTCCACTATTATCTTCTTGGAGAGAGCAAAGAGCACACAGGAGCATCCGACCTTCTACCGCCTTCTACGACTGCTACGAGAGCTCAGAGGACACCAGACATGAGAGGTAGACTCGTTGCCATAAGCTTTTGATGCTTATCATTAACTTTTGTCGCGAAAACTCACCAAAACCAAGAAACAAGAGCAGACGGGGAATGGGGAAGAACGCTAGGTAGGGGCACAACCGCCTAACCAAACCTTACAAGAACTTAGAGGTGGGTTACCCTAGTATAGGAGATGAGTTTCTAGCACTCAAAGCTCAAGAAAGAACGACTGGAAAAACCCTAGGTCAACAGAGCCTGCAAGAGGCAAACAGAAAAAAGTTGTCGAAACGACACAAAACTTCTCAAGAAGCTTAACAACATCGAGGGCAATGCAACCATGGAGTATCTCCGGGTTTCGATCACCAAAAGTAGGTCGGAACAACCGATTCGGCTGTGGACGCACAAAGCGTCATTTTGGCATAACGGCTAAAATTGACGACCAAATGACATGAAACTTCACGAGCAGTTTCAACTATACATGGATGACTTATGTTTGCAAGCAAAAACCCAAAAGAAAGCTGATTCACTTACCGATGGTGAAAAAGACGCTTTCGGGCAACCAAATGGAGAAAGATGGAGAACGGGGGGCCAAAGTCAAGTTCAACCGAATAGGTGGCTTCACAACATATCCAATGAGCTGGAAATGCAACTCTCAAGAAGAAAAGTTGAAGAAATTCAACTCCAGGGCAAAAAGACGACTTCGGAGACTGAAATGCCTATAAGGGGGCTTTTTAGCTAAACCGATGACTTTTTAAGTTGAAAACTAGTTAGCAGGGCTTAGGGCACTAGCACAAAGCATTCTTTGCACAAAAAGACCAACATTTCAAGAAAAGACATCATACGCGTATGATGTCTCACAACATGATTTTCACATTCATTTCAACATTTGAGTGCATAGCCTCATTCCACATGTTAATCACATCCTATGAACCAAGTATCATGAGAATTGGAGTTAGAAAACCCAAGGAAAACCAAAAAGACGCAAAGTAGGCCATAAAATTGATTTTTGGTCCTAATTTTGTCAAAATAACTCCAAACTCATTGAAACTTTGTAGGATTGTTGGTTAACACATATACAACCTATCTGGAACCAAAAAGCACTATTTTGACACAAAAGACATCATACGCGTATGATGTCTATTTGCACTTACAGAGCCAAAAATGCTCATTTGTCATCATACATCCATTATATATATCTAATACATGCTACATATGAAGTTTGGAACCATTTGGTCAAGTGGATCACCCCATTAGCCCAATTAAGAGAAAATCCTTCATACAAAGCCTATTTTTGTCCCAAATCCAACATATTCAAGTCCAAACCAAGATTTGAGTATAAACAGTCCTTCACTAGCACATGGAGAGTACACAGAACCAATCCCATGAAAAATTGATGAAAAAGACATCATACGCGTATGAAGTCTCCAGAGCCATTTTTAGCCCAAATTCTATCCAAACTTGATAAATCCACTGAATAAGCCTATCTAAAGCCAAAACCAAGCTTATAGAGAAAATTGGTCCAAAAATGCACTAAAAGACATCATACGCGTATGATGTCTCACTATGTGATTTTGGCACCTCAGGGCTTCAACCACAAAACAGAAGTGTTCTACATGCCATTTGAAAGTAATCCACCAAGTTTTACCCAATTTGGATCATAAAATCCAATTCCCTTTCAAAATTTTGCCAAGAGCCTGAACTGGACTAAACTGGCCAAAACTTGACCAAATGGGATCCAAACTCATATCCAAGCATATGATACTCATGTATACACTATCAGCTACAAGCACAACCAATATGAAGTCATTCTGACACAAAAGACATCATACGCGTATGATGTCTCCAGCATGTTTTTGAGCCCAGTTTGCATATTTTTTCACCTACATTGCATCCTTAGGCCCTGAATAGCTCATGTTTCAATTTTCAAGTCATTTGAATAGTTAAAAGCTTCATTTCGGCTTTCAGTACTAAAAAGACGCTAACTTCTGAAATTGGAGTTACAGGATCCATGGATTCCGCTAAGTCATCGGCAACTAAGAGAAAAAGACCAACCATCAAGGATGCTCTTGCAGAAGCAGAACCTTTTGATATTCCAACAGAAACCCTCAAGCCAACCAAGACTTGGGTGGAGGAAGCAGTACTAGAAAAAGAGGGTATAAAGATCTACCAAGGGACTTTCAGAGATCCTCAAGGGCAATCGGTCGATGTACCTATGATCCCACGAGAATTAGTGGATTATAGCAGAACAGAGAACATAAGCAAATACCTGGAAGAGTGGATGCAACCAAGCCTGCCTTTCCCTTTGATGAAGTTTGAAGTGATAAAAACGAAAAAGAGAATAGAGGAGGAGCAGTATGTCGCTCTTTACGAAGGCGACATCACAAAAGAGGAACAATCAAAGAAGATTGTAGATTCTCAACCTAGATGGAGGAAAAGTTGGCTGAACAAATACCCAGCCTACCTCATCTACTTGGTAGAGGCTCCAAAGGAGATTCGGGAGGTTGCAACCTTCTGCCCGGTGCCAAGAGTCAGAAGCTGGAAAGAGCATGGCAGGATTGCAGAAAAGAAGCCAAATTGGCTTAATTACCCAAGGATGCCAGGACCAAAGGAAGGAGAGAGAATAGGTAAAGCCTACATGGTGAAAACCCTAACGGGCACCATCAAACTCTTTACTGGCTCTCCTGACCTTTCGTGTCAGATGCTAAAGAAAATCTGCAGGACTCTCTTAGCATGCATTGAAGTGTTCGCGCCAGACAAAGCCACGACCTCGAGTCTACTATCGACGGCCGACACAGTGACGGATATGATGTATGATCTTTCATTGCAGCCATCACCAAAGGTGTTACATCTCTTATACCAAAGAATTATGTTTTTGCCTAGCTTCCACATGCAAACATTCGAAGAAGCTTTCTACACCGGCTTTTTCACTCACGAAAGCAAAATATTCGGCCCAACCTTGACCATCGGCAACCTACGCTACAAATCACATTTGCAGATGCTCAAGACGACAGGACTCTATTGACCACGCCTAAAAGTCATGTCAGGGACGACATGAACGCGGAGGGGGGGAGTTTGAGCCAGCAGAGGATCACAACCGCATTTTTGCTCATACCCATCATTTTGTAACCATTGATTGTAATAAATGTCTTTCCGACATTAATTTTGATTTGAGCCATTCATTAAGTAACGGGACTCAATTGAGTTTCCAGCTTGTAATCCCGACGTAATTTCACCTGCTGATGTAAATAATTAGAGATGTTCTCACCTCCAAGGCTGAGGTATATAAGCCAAAGTTTTGTAACCTAAAAAAAAGGAGGATTCAATTATTAATCAAAGGAGTTTTTGAGCGCCGTGACTGTGTCTGAGAGAGTGAGGGAGAGAGAGAGTCTTATCTCCTTGCTACGCGAGCTACGGAGCCGCCATTGGAGAAGCGACACCGCCATTGTGTTAGCAACGGCGAGAGCTACGCACAGATACCAAGAGTGCGCGCTATCGGCTTCTATGTGTGGTAAGTTCCTACGAGCTTCGGTGTGAGTTTTCTTCCAACTCGTGTGTCGGAATAGAGCGTGCAGCATATCTATAGAACCACAACGAGTAGAGATACACATTGGTACCATCGGGGTCAAGTTTCGATCACCTGTAATTTTTGGCCTGTCTTCATACGCGTTTACCGCACGGAGTGGTTATAGGTTGATTTTGCAGTTCAAGTCTTTAGGGTGTTGTTCTTACCTAGTGTATAGACTTCCCCTTGAGTTTGAGATCGATTCGATGATTCTAGATCCTGTTTCGTATAGCATTCGTTCGTAGTACGGATTTCAGTCACTTGCGTATTTTAGAACTTAGATTTGATTTCCTTAGTAGTGATTGTCATTAGAAGGTCGAGTAGGTGATTTGACACCCACCTAGTTGTTTCCATGCGCCTGCGGGTCAAGCTCCGTCCTCGTCTGACAAATTCTGTTGTTGGTTGAGTTCTCGCTATTTAGCTTCCGCTAGCGGCGTAACCGCCTTAACAAGGCCGAAGAAATGGAAAGAGTAAACGTCAAAGTGGACATGAGGGCAGAAAAGCTTAGCAGGATCAATCACACCGAATTAAGCTTATGATGGTTATCCTCAAGTAATTAAGCCAGCGGATTTTGTGCTAGCTGCTTGCACTTTTAACAGAGAGTGTGAGGGATTAGTGACTGACAACTCAATGTTGAGGGAAAGGAATTGGGAAATATTGCCACTTATAGTGCAAGTCATGGTCTGATGAGCCGTTGGCTTCAGTCGCACTCCTCGTCCAGCTCTGCTGATAGCCAATTTGATGAGGCGAGCATTTCGGAACGATCTGCAGACAAACAAAAACATCTCTCATGACCAATTCAACGTAGAATATGGTGTTTGCGAGAGTTGGTGTAGCTCCAAGGAGATGCAACAACATTGCAACAAAAGTCAAGTAGTCAATCATGCAGGCGCCTACGCTACCAACCACGCTCAAAAGAATAGTCAAAGAGCAGAAGCGAAAGCTAATTCTTTTTTCGACACAAAGAGATTTGATGTTGGAGAAGCCGAAGAACACGGACTGCGGAGTAATGGCATTTCTGGAGACAGGCATGCCAATATGTCATCACTTATTAGCCACCATCAGCGGTTCACTTCTACTCATTCAACAACTGGGCGGGATAGCAAAAACTTTATAGACAATATGGCCAATATTGTGGCTTGTAAAGAGCTTCTCTTGCTAATAACCACGATTCAATGACGGATCCTAGAAGCAAAGGTTCATGTACGCAGCAGCTTTTGGATCAAGTTTAGATGGCTATAGATGGTAAACATCAGTTTGGTATTGTAGCCAACACAAACCCTCATTTTCCCTTTGAGGAGAGCTACTCCAGGACGGGCAATGAAAATCCACTCACATCTTCTCAAAGGTCTTTTGTGCAACAGGCAGTCGAGGTAGAAACTCCATATAGCAGCTATTGTATGCCAAACAAGCCGAGTGCAATTATCGCCAATAGCAACTTAACATTCCATAGTGCAGGGCATACTGCTGTTAATATATTGTCTCAGTGCAGAACCAATTTCAGCATCAAAATTCAAAGTTTTTCTACTGACGAATGCATTTTGCAACCTCAAGATTCAAAAATTATTTTATTTAGTTATACACTTAATATATCATATATGTTGGGTGTCAAGCGCCCTCTTCTGCAAATACATTCTTCATGATGTTACATCTTATCTCAGTTTTCTTCTACAGATGAGTCAGATTTCTTTGCATCTCTTACTGGCTTAGCATATAAGATCCATTACATCGGCAAAAATTCAAGGAAGGTTGTCTGGCTGATAGAGGGGTTGGCTAGGGTGTTGCGGATTGGAGGGCCGCTAGGGCTTGAGAAGGAGAGTTAGCTGCATGGGGTGGTGGTGAAGGCATCGATTGGGTTGAACATATGAATCTGGTTGTATGCAAAAAAGGGCTAAATTTCTCCCAGGATTCATGCCGCCACCTCAATTGTATCATTAACAAAACTACTAGTAACTGTGTCGTAAGCACTGTCTTCTCCATCTTTTGGAGGGATCGCACCTTGACAACCTTCAAGTTGCATCTTTTGACTAGAGATATTAGTTTCTAATGGATGGTTATTGCGCCCCTTGCACACGAAAAGTGGTTATTGGAGGCCCAAAATTGATGAATCTTTAGAGTTGTTTTTTGCTCATTATTGCTCAAAGCACGAGACTCAAGGAAGTTCATAAGTTGTTTTTTGCTCATTACTGCTCAAAGCATGGGGCTCAAGGAAGTTCAGAAGAAGCAGACGCTCAATGCAGAAAACAAATTTATTGCTCTTGAAAGTGAGATCGTTGTCAAAGGAATCAATAGATCTTTTACAATTGTTGGTGACGAGCATGAGTATACCGTCTCTATGGCAAGAAGACATAATTTCACAATACACACATGCACAGAGAGAGAGAGAGAGAGAGAGAGAGAGAGAGAGAGAGAGAGAGAGAGAGAGAGAGAGAGAGAGAGAGAGAGAGAAGGTAATACTGATCAGAGGACATAGACCATAAAGTTACATATGTGTATTTTGTGTATGGCAGGGAGGACATATATTCACAACACTTCATGTTCCAATTGCACAAGCGTGTAATGGAAATGGCCTATGAAGTTAGAGAGTAGCGGAATGTTAAGTATGGAGCCTGATTTACCCTTGTAATTTTCTGTGGTAAAAGCGCACATTTGTAAGGCCCCCATTATGAGGAGAAGCCATCGTGCGTGAAGGAAAATCACTCACCGGAAACCAAAATTTTCACGGACAAGAATCGGGGGCAACTTTAAGGGCCTCGGGGGCGGAGGCCCCTGAGACTTTTTTTTTTCCCTCGCCGGAATATTATGGCCGGGGACAGCGGCCGGAAAGTGGTCGAAAAACAACCGGTCGGTTGGCCGGTGGCCGGTGGTCGGAAGTCAATGGCAGGTGGCCAGTGGCCGAGTTCAATGGCCGGTGGCCAAATTCAAAATCGGACTTGTCTTCTCAAGGGCGGCCACACATGGGCAGATTGGAGGGTCCGATTTGGACTTATTCGCACAAGGGCAGCTACACATGGCTGCCTCTTATAAGAGAGGGCAACCCTTTTGGCCTATAAAAGGAGGCCATTTCTACACACATTTCATAGTGTGAAGTTGATACAACAAGGTGAGTGTGAGGTGGTGAGAGTGAAGCAAGGCGGGAGCTCTATTAAGGGTTTAATCCCTTTGTAAACTACTTCTTCTTTTGAAGTGCTAAAGCCATTGAGTGGCTGCTTTCCCGTGGACGTAGCCCACATTGGGTGAACCACGTATATCGTGTGTACTCTCTCTCTCTCTCTCTCTCTCTCTACTCTATAATCTCTTGTGTGTGAAATCTATCTCTCTCCATTAAGTAATCTACTCTACTCTATAATCTCTTGTGTGTGAAATCTCTCTCTCCATTAAGTAATCTACTCAAAAATCTATTTAGCTACGTCTTATTTCCTAACACGGAAATTAGAGATAGCGCTTTTATGAATTACTTTGTGAGCATAGAGGGTGAACTTAATTGATGGTAGCAACATAAACATAGAATTCAGTTAACTTGGCATGAACAATACTTTTGCAAGAGAGAGAGTTTAGAGAACATGACAACAATTGAGGACCGAATTTATGTGGAGCCGGTCCCCCCTCCAGTAGGCATTTGTATTATAGTTTCTCCCATCAAGAGAGACTTGGTACAATACAATATTTGTGTTCCTTGTGACCTAGGTGATGCTATGAAGATGGAAAGCTTCATGCATCACGAGCATAACATGAACTTTGTGAAAAGCATTAACTATCCCAAGACTCAGTCCCAAGGCCTCAAACACCTTCAAAGGTGGAGAGAGCTAGCAGGGAATGAGGGTAGGGAAGAGGAAGAAGAAACATTTCATAGGAGAAAGAATTAGTTCCTCACTTATCATCACTCTTCTCGATAGCATACATAATAGCATAGTAATGAAGATGGAGAAGATGACAAGCTTAAGCATTAAAGCATGGCTCTTAGTTGGATTTGCATTCCATAGCCACGAGTGTTGGTGTAGGCTCTCAACTTCTCTACTTGCTTGGAGAAGGAGATGGAGCTCTTGCACTTTGCACTACACACAATGAGAGTGTGTGTGGGAGAGTATACCCCTCAAGCAACCCCCTAGCTTGCTTTTGTTGACCCCCCCTTGTAGATCATGCTTGAATATCAATGGACCTCTCCAAGCCTAGCCAATCACATGCAAGGGCATATCAAGCAACAAGGGTAGCCTTGGGACAAGTGTCCCCCTTTCCCCTTTGAGGGAGAGGACTTGATAAAGCTAAAACAATTAATTAAATCTACTTAATTATCATTGGATCCCTTGGGAGGCCAACTAATAGGCTTTAGACACTCCTTGAGGGTAACCTGGGCTTGGCATGTGTCCCATTTGGCTCTTGACCAAGGGGTGCCCTTTGGGAGAGAGAGTAGTTAAGAAACCACCCCCCCCTACTTGCATGGCTCGCCCCCTCTTTGTAGGGATATGATTTGACTTTTGTGACACCTCAAGTCCCTCAGTCTTGGGCCTAGTTCTCACCACAAGTTCGGCCCTTAAGCCTGTCAAGCTTGGGTTGGGTTCCCACCTCAAGTACAACCCTCAAGCCCCTCAACCTTGGGCCCAGTTCTCACCACAAGCTCGACCCTTAAGCCCCTCAAGCTTGGGTTGGGTTACCACCTCAAGTACAACCCTAGCATCTCAAGCATGACAAGCACCTCAAGCATCTCAATCATCAAGCACTTCAAGCATCTCAAGCAACTCAGTCATCAGGCACAACAAGCTTGGGCCGGGGTCCCACCTCAAGCACAACCCTAGCTTACCTAAGGTCAAAGGACTTTTAACACTAACTATTGGAGGTCTTCAATGAAGCTAACCCTTTAAATATTTTCAAGCTCCATTGGTTATCTTTTCTCTTTGACAGACCATCTCTCATTTGGGCTCCTTTACCATCGGCCCTGTGGTGTTGAGATAGATTTGTAAGCACATGGCTATATCCTAACCCTTGTTCCCGTTCATTCTCCCACATTAAATGGCCAATTTAATATGAGAAAATCATTTGGGTTGTTTAGATATTAGATTTTATGACATTACCTCTCTCTTGAAATCATAGTCGTCCTCGACTATGAGGTAGAAGAGATAAAGCCTTAGTCATTAGTCAATTTTTCTAAGCAGGTAGAGGATCCCTTTTTACCCTACAATATCTTTCCAAGATGGATGACTAATCCATTTGGTTCTTGGGAGACATAGGTGCCGCAAGCATGTCTGCTCGTTAGTCCATTTCATTCTCCCAAGTAGAGCGACAAATTCTACTCGATGTTTGAGAGACGTTGTCATCACAAACATGATTCTAAGCATGCATACTATTTAAATTTGTTCACAATAAAAGAGAACTAGTCTTATAAGACAAAAAAAACTGGTCATTTAAAAGAAATTTGTACATTTGCTTACTCTTATGTGGCATTGTAAGCATTGACAAGGTTCATACTATCCTTAAGTTGTATTCCTTGCATCCATCTAGCATCTTCAAAAGGATAATTTTTGAACTTAATAAGATACCATCGGATAATCTTACCATGTCGTAGTACCTTGTCTTCATGCCGAAGCATAGCTTCGGGTTGTAGCACCTCTTCTTGGTCTTTGATTTTGGGAGGGTCTTCAATAATTGGTTCACTTGGTGGATCTCCTTTGTAGGGCTTAAGTAGGCTCACATGAAAAGCATTGTGTATGAGCCAATGGTTGGGCAACTTGAGTTGATAAGCCATCTCATTGATGGGCTTCAAGATTTGGAAAGGACCATAGTATCTTTTTACTAACTTAGCTTAATACTTTTGATGGCCCGTAGGATTTTTTCATGTCGTTTGCCTCAATTGAGCCTTTGGAAACTTAAGTAAGACCCAATCATTTTCTTTGAACGTTAAGGCCCTTCTGTGCTTGTCAGCAGCAGCTTTTTGCCTTTTTTGAGAGATGGATATAGCCTCCTTAATCTTGTGAAAAGATTCTTGTAGGTCACGGCTATACTCATCGGCAACGAAGATCTTTCCATGTACTTTAAGTAGCAAGGGACATTTAGGTTTTCCCGCAATTATTTCAAAAGGTTCTTTTTGGGTAGAAGTATGTACATTATTATTGTAGGCATTCTCTACAAGAGGTAAGTACTTTTCCCATTATGAGCGTTGATCTACTTTGGTAGCATAAGTCTTCAGTAGATCGAGTATCGTAAGATCGGCTATCTCATTTTAAAGAGACCTTTCCAAAAATTGATGGTCATTCTAGGATTGTCAAAGAGACCTTTCCAAAAATTGATGGTCATTCTAGGATCTCTATCTGACACACGATGGATGTTGGTGATCCATGGTGTTTCAAAATCTTGATATGAAGAGAATTGCCATTTGGTGTGCCTTAATAGTCCTTTTGACAGGAATAAAGTGTGCTTGCTTACTAGACCTATCGACTGTTGTCCATATTCTCGTATTCCCATGGATAGACTTGGGCAATCCAAAGATGAAATCCATGGATATACTCTCCCATGGTGAATTTGGGATAGGAAATGGCTGGAGTAATCTAGGTTGCTTTCCTCTATCATACTTGGTCTTTTGACATACTAGACATTTTGAAACATACTCTTGTATGTCCACTTTAGTCTTTCATGGTAGGCCAATAGAAGTACGTTTCTACTCCTTGGAGAGTAGGTTGAATGCCTCTATGACATGCATAGGGAGGAGCATGTGATTCATACATGACTTTCTCATGAAGGGAGTGGGTAACACATAGCCTATTGCCGTGGAGAAGATAACCATCATACAAGGTGAATGGTTCCTGTTTCTTCCCCAAAGAAAGGAATGACATTTAAGTCTCTAAAGTCAGGGTCAGTATCATACTCATTTGTCATAGAAGATAGATCATTGTGAGTTGCTATAGACACCACATTAACTTTTGGTCATCGTGAAAGTGCATTGGCCACTTGATTGTGCTTACCAACAACGTGAGCAATATGAAAATTAAATTGCGAAAGAAAAGTTTCCAGCCTCATTTGTTTTTTGGAAAGCTTGGTTTGCATCACCAAGTACTTTGGTGGTCGGTTCATAGAATAAATGGAGTCCCCAATAAATAGTGCTTTGGACATGTAGAACAACTAATAGCTCTTTCTTATAAATTCCTAAGATACGTTGTCGAGAAATTTGCGGTTTTGCCAGGAAAGCACCGGGCTTATGGCTGTGAGAGTTTGTGAGAGAACTCAACAAAAACTATATGAAGGATTTAAACCATAGATGCCATGAAGACTAGGGTTTGGAAATAAGTGCAATCAAAGAAGACTCACTCTTTCTCTCTTGCACTCACACACACAAAGAAAGAATACAAAAGATAATGTCAAAACAATACGAAGATGAAAACATCAAGGCTATGGTCATATCGTATCATGGGTAATATGAAAGGGTTAATAGATGAGTTAATGGCATTCAATCTTGGCTGACCAAATAGGCTACGAATTGTTCTTTGGAATTGTAGTTTTGTGCTTACCATAATATATATATTGTCTAGTGATTGGGATTAATTGTGCGTACAAATCCTCTTGGTTCATAGCAAGATAACTACACTTACATCAAAAGAAAAATTATAGTCTATGAGAGGTTGTATGATGGGATCCGGTGATAGAAGTATTTCATTGAGTCTTTCAGGGCCGAAGAGAAACACTATACATTGTTGAAAGTGTATTTTACGGCTAATCCATACGTTAATTCTAATAGATCGTACAGAGTGAAAGCGATAGAAATGATTATCATGTGGGTTATTCATCTAGGATAGTATGTGATAAATGTAGATATGAGAGAAATGTAGATATGAGAGAAGTGAAGAGATGAGAAGTTTCCCTCCCAAGCCCTATTCTTGCCCGTAGGCAATAAGGATACTGCGGGGAGAGATGTACCTGTAGCAAGGAGAACCTAAAATTTGTAGAGAGGATGAATTACTAAGAGTGAGAGAGATAGGTTTGGTTAAGGAGATGAGATTAGATACATATATATATATATTGGATTAGAGATGAAAATGAAAACAACAAGAAATCAAGAAAACATCAATGTAGAACACATCTTACTTGACAAACCCTTCGGCACCATTATTGATGGAGAGAGAAGAAGAGTGGATAATTCCACTTTGATTGATACATCAAGTGCAAGACCTTCTTTGATTAGAGTTGATCTTCCAAGGTTAGCTTGTTGCAAGAATGGCTAGTCTTCTTCTAGGAGAAAGTGTAGGCTTAGGCATATGTTAATGGCTAAGTACAATTAGGCATCACTACTCATTCCCTCAAGAATTCCTCTCATCAATGGCTTGAATTCTTGAGTTCTTTTCAAGGAAGAAAAGGTCCCCTTTTATAGGTGAAGGGAACCCCCAAGGGTTTACACAAGAAGGGAGGAGCCAGTGTGAACAGGAATTGGAAAAGTTGGAAATGAGCTGTCCCTGCATGATGTGGGCAGACTGGGGTCTAGAATTTTGATCATATCTCCTCAACCGTGGCTCCAAATAAAAAAGTAAAAATATGGGCAGAAAATTCAGCTCATTAGCTACGATTTTCATTCAAAAATTATTTTCCAATTCGGATTGGAACCTTGTGTAAAAAATTCATCAAAATAGGGTCCATTTCTGGTAGCAAAAGTCTTCCTGTGGTCCCCTTAGCCTAGACTTTCATTTGATTCCAAAGGACACCTCATGCCATATGAAAGCATGACATTGCTCCTTGATAAAGTTTTATAATCATGCTTGCAATAATGCATTAAAATAAGTGTATCTTTGAAATCATGCCACCTAGTGTCCCACTAGGAGTCGATTCCCTCCTAGTAGCTATTTAAAAAGAAATATAAGAAAAATATAAAAAATACATAGAATATATATATATTGGAGTTTACCCTAGATATAGGATCCAGTTAGGGTGTGAGATGATAATGAGAGATCAATGCTTTTTGCCCCAAGTTAAAGAGGCGGAGCTATTGATGCTTTTCCCATAGTATTTTCTGATGGTAAAATAAGAATAGGTTACCCTTGAAAAAAATAATAGGATGAGATAGAAGTCTTATTATTATACTTAAATATGCATATGTACATTATAGGAAAGATAATTATGTATCTAAAAAATTATAAGATAGATCTTGTAGCATGCGTTCCCACTATGTACGTGTCACAGCACGACAACGTTCATCTATATTGAGCCTTCGGCTCAATACAGGTATTTCATGCCCTTCTTGAAGCAAAACTGCTCCAAGGCAATCACCACAAGCATCACATTGGACCTCAAATGGCTTTGAGAGACCAGGAAGCATGAAGACTGGTTGGGAGAGGTAAGCTTCTCTTTGAGCTTGTCAAAAGCATTTTGCTCCTTAGCAATCCATAAATACTTAACGTTCTTCTTAGTTAAGTCATGTAATGGTCCTGCTATTTGAAATTTTTTGGCTATGAAGGGTCTATAGTATGCACACATAGCAATAAATCTTCTTAGCTCATGTAGATTCCTTGGATTAGGCCATGGTTTTATTACCTCTAACTTCGGGATGGATCCATACGGATACCATCTTGAGAGATAATATGACCTAAGTATTGAATCTCTTGAAGGAAAAATTCGCTTTTCTTTTGGTTGAGAAAAAGCTTGTTCTCCCTCAATGCTTGAAAAATCACTTGGAGATGTTGCTTATGTTCCTCCAAAGACTTGGAGTAGATGATGATATCATCAAAGAACACTCCAGTGAATTTGCAATAGGGTCTAAATATTTTCTCTAGTAGACGATTGAACGTGGATGGTGCATTAGTCAAGCCAAAAGGGATGACTAGATCTTCATAAAGGCCAAAAGTTGTACAAAACGCGGTCTTTAGGATATTTTCATCCACTATCCTTATTTGATGATAGCCACTTTTAAGGTCAATCCAACCGAAGTAGGTAGAGCCTTGCAGCTTATCAAATAGATCTTCTACCCGAGGCACAAGAAGTTTGTTTTTGATAGTGATATGGTTTAGTGCTCGCGATCGTCCACACACATACGGTATGTACCATCTTTCTTTTGCACCAAAAGGACATAGACATAGTGAGCATTTCATCAAGACTAGAACTAGAGAACAAAAGGGAGAGGAGCAAGGCCTCACCATCCCTTTGTCTACCAATTCTTGTACTTGCCTCATGATTTTATCTTGTTGAGCTTGAGAAACTCAATAAGGAGGCTTGTTAGGTGGTGAGCTTCCTGGTAGGAGCTCAATTCGATGGTCATCATTCCCTCGTTCTGGAGGTAAGTCCGTAGGGATATCATCGATGAACACATCTTGGAATCCTTTTAGAATATTAGACAAGTCTAACTCTTCTTGATTCCTACTATTTACATTTGATGAAACATTAAGACCTTTTAGGGATTCTTTAACAAAAATCATGTATGCAAAAATTGAGCTCTTTATTGATTTATCGAAAGCAGGTGAATTTACAAGTGGTATAGTACGACCAAACTCACTAGCATCTAGATACATGTTCTTTTCCCTGTAGGTGAAGTGGATTCTCCTTTCAAGGAGCTTCATGTTGGTAGCCATGCGGTTGAACCATGGAACCATGGTCCCCCTAGGATAGCATCATCATGTTAGAGAGGAGAGATGAAAATGTCTTCTTTGTCGACATAGCTTTGGACATGGAGCATCAAATTCTCAATTAAGGGAGGAACGGAGGCTCACTGTCCCTTGAAATCAGTGTTGGCCGTTACAGCATCTCCCATCTCAAAAGATTGGATTCCCAACTTGGTGGCCAGCTCCGTTGGTATGAAGTTGTGAGTAGAGCCAGGGTATAACAAGATGAAGGCATCATGCTCCCTTACCTTTCCCCTAGTATAGGAGAGAGGTGCACCTTTGCAATGAGCATCCTCTTTTGGAGCTTCGATGGTGGAAGCCCTAGGAGCCTCATTGCGAGCATTTTCCTTGGGGCAAGAACGATAGCCATGTCCTTGCTCCCCACACTTAAAACACTTATGGTCCTTGTGAAAAGTTTCAAGCTCTTCAAGAGAGAGTTTGTTTTCACCTTTGTAAACTCCCTTCTCCTTGGATCGATTGTTGTTGTTGTTGGAATTGCCTTGGGCAGAATTTTGGGCATTGGTTTTCCCCTTGGCATCACTTTATTCTTTACTTTCCATGGGCTTGACATTCCATCTAGCCCCTTGTTGGAAATTTATGCACGAAGCAACCATGGTGTGGTGGATTACTTCGGTGATAGAACCAGGCCATTAAGAGTTGACATACTCGGCCATCTCTTCAGGTAATCTCGCATAAAACTGTTGATTTTGCTCGGCAAAGTCTATCTTGAGATGTAAGTCCCAAAACCTTTCTACGTATTTGTGGATAGACTCATGAGAGAGAATCTTCAAATTGCGCCATTCGGTGAGCACTTTGTTCTTTGCATCACTTGCAAGGAATTGCTTCATGATAGAAACTCATAGAGTTTTCCATGTCTTTGGGGCTTCTTCGTTGCCATGAAGGCTAGCCCACCATTGACGAGCCGATTTTTGAAAGTGCATAGCTACATGGAGTAGCTTGGAGGACTCCGTGAAGCCCTTGTCTCCAAAGGCCGCATCAAATTGCTGGATGAAGGCCAATACTTTGTCCGTGGCACCAAAGGTGCCATCATAGGTGAGAAAAGAGATACTCTTTTCTCCCTCTTTGAACTTCTTGAGATTTTGTGACCTTCTGCTACAGACGGAAACATGGCTTCCCTGCAAAATACCCAAGATAACACAATATCCAGCATAAACCGATAAATCTGCATACCTGGCAATTCCCATAGTACATAAACCGTGCGAACAGAGTGAGACAACGCGCGAGAGAGAAGAAGAGAACATACACAGGCGCCCCTCCTAGAGCGGAGTGCTACGCCTGGCACGGCGAGAGAGAGGAGAAGAGAGGAGAGAAGAATACACAGACACTGGGTGCAATCTCCCCCTGTGCAAGAGTGAGCATTTCCCTCTTGCACGTATTTATTTATAGACTTCTTGAATGCCCAAAAATGAGTACAAACTGGCCGGCCAGTCATAAATGGCCAAAGCTCATAAAGAGCACTTGAATAATAAAATGTACATAAAATATAATATCCTTTTGCAATACCTTAGCTCGGTCAAGCCTTTTCCACCTGTCACAGCTGCAATAAATAATAAGATATCAATTCCATAACATACCTCTCCGTTGGAAAGCAACTGTCCTCAGTTGCGAAGATAAAAATCTGCAAACAATACTTGTCAGAAACAATGATTAGTATGTTGTGTCAAAAACATCACATAAAAGAAAAATTTATGAAACAAAACAACATTAGCTTATGCCTGCCGTCATCCACATACTACCTATTCTAGTGTCCCATACCACTAGAATAAGCAGTATATGTCATACCCTGATGAATCAGGATATCATTGGTCACACTCATCATCAATCTCATAATGTCAAGTCTCATCACATAAACACTGCCATAATATCACCAGATACCAAATCCCAATCCAATTCCAATTCCACAATATAAGTCCAAATCCAAATCACTTTCATTATGTACCCAGGTAACAAAATCATACCAGTCACAGTGGTGGCCAGCCACTGCAGCATGATTTTGTGATCGGTGTTGCCTCATCCGGCGAGTCTACACCAATGAAGTGTGCTGCCTAAATCAGTGAATCTGCACTAATGCTGCCTAAATCAGCGAATCTGCATTTGGTATTGTTGAAAAATTATGAGTTTGTAATTTTTAATGTGCTGCCTAAATCGGCGGATCTGCACCAGGATGAGCATTTACACACTGCCTAAATCGGCGAATCTGTGTGCGTGTGACCAATGGACTAGATAAGACATAAAATAGAAAAATATTTACTGTTTGTTTGACACGCTTTGGAGTATAGTGGAAGAGCAAGGTACTTACAAACTCTTGTTTATGTTGGAAAACACCTTAGCTCATGCTAGGAGCTATATAATATTAAATGACCTTAATAAAAATTTCATTCATTGCAAAATTTAAGCCATTATATGTGAGAGAACTTGGTTGATAGATCATAAGATAACCAGAACAGAGAAAGGAGGTATTGGAGGTACTTACCTGGATAATAGACCGTATTTAAAAATGTATACACCAGTGTGTGCATGTAGAGAGAGGTACAATTATAAGAAAGCTGTGTTGACTGTCAAACTGGAGTTTGATATGAGAGCATTGTATTCAGATTTATCTGTAAAAATTTTCTTAAAAAACAAAGCACTAAAAACAATTTCTTGGTAATTTTAAGAAGACGTTAATAATTGTATCAAATGCATTAATATTTGAGACACCATGAAGGAAAATTTTGATGCAAAGTTTGTATGCCAATAAAAGAGAATGAGAGTAGACAACTTTAAGTACAAATGAGCGGATAAGAGAGGTGGTATCGAAATTGACAGGGTGGTTTTGCAAGATTGGGGTGACCAGTGGATATCGGTCTTCAGAGAAAGTGAGGCCATACTCAATGTATGAATGGTAGGATAGGTCAAAAGCAGGTCTCTTAAAGTAGTTGACTGCAAATCGGGCATAGAGGTAAGTATTTGTCAATAATCGTAGTCTCTTGCAAAGGAGTATTGGAAACGTTGGGAGGTATGTGGTACAGAGGCAAATAAATGGAACAATATTGAGTAATATGCAACAACAATTTGACGGACATATGATGTAACATGTAAGACATTTTGTAGAGCAATCAAAGTGAAAAGCTAATTACACTACATCATTGCTAATGGGTATAAACTTACATTATGGGAATAATAGCTCTTGCAAATAATGATGTGAGAGGGATTTTCTTGGTTATGCTTGATAATTGCTTAATAATCCAAGTAATATGCAATTGGGGTGTTGATAGTTGAAAGTATACCTAGTTAGAGTTCACCGATGGTGATCATTGGTAGAATATTAAGGGCTAATGTATCTTGAGGGTAAAAATTTGACCCTAGCACGTTATGGTTATTCACGGTGTTTACGATGTAGGGCATGAAAGTATCAAAATAACTAAGAGCCAACAGGACCCATGAGAAGCAAATTATTGTAAAAATGCAATAATAACAATTTATAACATCAACGTAAGGAGTCATTTTATTTATTGATTTATCTATTGATTTATTGGTTTATTTTTTTTATAACTCTTCCTCAAGGCTTGTAGACCTCTAATTGATTGGTAATATTGTCGTAGATTCTAAAGCCTAAAAAGTAATCACCTTAATAACAATGAATATCGCTCATTGCAATCCATAGATTGTTGATAGACCAAAAAGGACAAAGAAGAGAGAGAGAGAGCCCAAGAATTGTTGTACATATCCAACAAAGCCCCGCAAGGACGATAGCCCATTGGTATCTTTGAGCTGCCACATTGGGCATGTATATCCATAAGGTTGTTTCCTAACATTCCATCTAATAGAGGTCCATCTCTAATCAATTGGACATGCACAAGCTTTTAAAAACCTCAATTGCCCTTTGTGGCAAACATGTCAACTAGGGAATTTCCAATTAGAACAACAAAAACAAGATCGCTCACCTTTATTTGCATGCACCCTTCGGTGGAGCCTAAACTACCGCACACTTTCATATATGATGTACAATAAAGTAACACGTTCTGACGTCACTCCCTCCTTTCTCAATCGATCATAAAGACTAAGTGTGGGAAGCCATTGCTAATTCTGCACATAGCTAGTAAGCAATGTATTCCATGAAATGACATTGCGACCCTTGATGTTTTCAAACACACTAAATCCTTCTTTTAAGGGGTTATACTTGCAATAAAGAGCAGTCCCCACAACCATGTTTGACTCCAGGGCTTACTATAGTAGCAACGGAATGTGTAAGGGCACCCTGAAGTAGGTCACCCAAGCCGCTGCAAGCTTTCATAAGACATGAGAATATAGGTGTTGGGCTGAACAAGAGCCTGCTCTTGCATTCGATAATACAACTGCAAGGCTTGAGCCTTCTCTTCGGCCCCACAATGAGCTTACCATAAGAGCATGCACGCATATGGAAGCAACGACATCTTTTTGCTTGATGCATGCTGGCAAGGGATTGAAGATAATCTCGCGTGCCACTCGTTGTCGCATACTGTTGTTGTAGGAGGTCGCTTTTGGAAGATGTTGACCTAACGTTCAGCATGTGCAATTCCCACTCATAAGATCACGTATAATAACATCTTGACAAGCAAATCAGAGAATGGAACCTGCAGCAAGTGTGCAGGGGGATAGGCATGTCGGCCGGGAGTAAGAGCTTGACAGGAGTAAAAGAGATCAGTGTTGGCGGGGATATCTCCCGCATCTGGCTCAAGTTTCAACTTGCACGCTTGTCCTACGAGAAGTCCATTGCCAATGGACAATAATGGATGTCCGCGTTGGCCACAGCTCACTGAGTTACAAATGGAAGCTTGAAGGCCAGGTTGCCAAGAACAACGGGGATCTGGATGGTGGAGTTCTCCTTTGCCACAGCGAAGTTTCCATGCTTCTAGTCCTCCTCCGGTGTCTATGGCCCCTTTTTCAGCCCAACCTGCTTTTCACAACGCACCATGGCTAACCAGCTAACCCTGATGTGCTAGAATGCATTGCATGATGAGAGAGAGAGAGAGAGAGGACTGCAGAGGATAATGGCGCCCTGATGGCTTCTAATTTGTGTGTGTGTGTGTGGCCACTCGTAGGCCAGAGAGAAAAACTGGTGGATTATCTACAGTGCCGAGAGGCTATGACGGCGCATGATGAAAAAAAAGTTGTGGTTATGAGTCGCTGATGGGTAGCTGAACGTGAGAAGAGTGGTAGTTGATGGCGGCGTGTTTGTGGGCGTCAGTGGACCACTGAGAGAGTGATGACGGTTGTGGAGAGAGAGAGAGAGAGAAAGATAAAGACTGCTGTGATGGGTGATAGAAAATTGAGAGAGAAGGACAAGGACAACTAAAGAGAGGGGCCGGACCCGCTGCATGTACACGGGATTGGCAGGCGGCCGCAATGGGCCATCTGTGCATGAGAGAGAGAGAGAGAGAGAGAGAGAGAGAGAGAGAGAGAGAGAGAGAGAGAGAGAGAGAGAGAGAGAGAGAGAGAGAGAGAGAGAGAGAGAGAGAGAGAGAGAGAGAGAGAGAGAGAGAGAGAGAGAGAGATGAGCGAGAGGGAGTTTCTGGCGGCTGAGGAGAGAGAGAGAGAGAGAGAGAGGTAAATAATTCGATTATCCTCATTGACTCAGGTAAATAGGCTGCACCGTCAGAAGGAGGGAGGGAGAGCGACTTTGCATGGTTGGTTGGAACCTGGGAGTGGGTGTAGGTGTGTGCATGTGTAGCAAACGAGGGACAGACAGAGAGAAAAAGAGTTGGATGCATGATGATATCACTGGGTGATTGGGCGGCTGGTTGTGAATAGTTCAAGGCTGCGAGACAACAGATACGTCTGCCCGTCAGTAGGCCAAACAAGGGTTTGGTGAGTTCGACTGAGTGAGAAAGAGAGAGAAGGAGAGAGTCGACGAGGACTTCCAGAAGTCGCATAAGATCTAGCCGGGCTGGTGGTGTGCATGGTAAGGCACACAGCTGCGCCATTAGTTTAGAAAGAGAGAGAGGGTGAGTGGACGGTCCCTGTAGTGAGAGTGAAACAGTCGATTTCTAGAGAGAGAGATATGGCTGTATGTGCAGTCTGGATTGACTGGCCTCCAACATTTGGAGCCCAAAAAAGTGATTGTATGGTTGAGGGTAGGCGCCTCCATGCAGGCACACACAATTCTGAGAAGTTGCCCTTGCCATTTCCGCTGTAGCTGCGACTGTTGCTCAGTTGTAGATGGAAGCTCAAGGGCTTGTGCCCTTGGAGAATCTTATCACGATGTAAAAATACACCTTTTTCTTCCTTCTTCACTATGTTGTGTTCCTTTCCAGGCTGCAGCAATTTTGCTGACGACGCTGGTGTCCGATGCATACTGGACTGCAAGTTGCGCAAGTCAATGAGAAGTTGCGAGTTGAAGATTCTTTGGATATATGCTACTAAATTAAAATAACGCTTTTCTTCTAATTCAACACCCTAGGGTCGTAGATCTTGAGCCTTGGCTCCTTCGAGATCGAAGCCTCATCAGACAGATCTTTGAAGTCTATCGGGCTTTTCTTTTTTTTAATTTTCCTATACCTTGGGAATTAGATCTGCATCGATATAAATGATTTTTCCTTCTATTATTCTATCCTCGACCTCGTGCAGGATGAACAAACTACAAGCTATATCGTTATTTACAGAGTGCTAAATGAGATATTAGCAATACTTAGATCTTCACTCAATATATGAAATATCATTATTTTATATATCTTAGCCAGATTCTTTTGATAATTGCAAATTAACATAGGATTAATGATAAGTATCCAGAGACTTACAATAAATAAGTATAATCAAAGAGAAATAAAATGACAAGATTTCGATAAATCGAGTAAGAAAAAAAAAAGAAAATAACAAAAACTAATATGAGTGCACTTAGCTTTGGTACATACTCGTATAGATCCTTGCACAATTGCTAGCTTTTGGATCTTTGTGAGACTGATTGTTACCAAGAGCGTATCCTTGTGCTCTGATACCACTGCTACAGACGGAAACATGGCTGCCCTGCAAAATACCGAAGATAACACAATATCCAGCATAAACCGATAAATCTGCATACCTGGCAATTCCCATAGTACATAAACCGTGCGAACAGAGTGAGACAACGCGCGAGAGAGAAGAAGAGAACATACACAGGCGCCCCTCCTAGAGCGGAGTGCTACGCCTGGCACGGCGAGAGAGAGGAGAAGAGAGGAGAGAAGAATACACAGACACTGGATGCAATCTCCCCCCGTGCAAGAGTGAGTATTTCCCTCTTGCACGTATTTATTTATAGATTTCTTGAATGCCCAAAAATGAGTACAAATTGGCCGGCCGGTCATAAATGGCCAAAGCTCATAAAGAGCACTTGAATAATAAAATGTACATAAAATATAATATCCTTTTGCACTTTATAATATCAATTCCATAACACCTTCGCCATGCAGGGTATGATTTGCGATGCCCTCCCCTCTTGTATTCTCTAGGAGAATAGCCATAGATTTCTTCGAAAGAGGAGGAAGGTGAAGAAGAAGGAGAAGAGGGTGACCTCTTTCTTGCCCTTTTCTTCCCGTGTTTTCTCTCTTCCCTTTCGGAGTGACGAGGAGAAGGACTGTGCGTTGATCTTTTCCTCTTGGGAGGAGTTGGCAATTGTCTAGACCGCCATCTTTGTGGAGCCACATCTTCAAAAGAACTTAAAGTTTCATTACTTTCTTGCTCTTTGGATTCCTCCTCTCGTATGGGAGAGAGTCTTCTTTTAGGGGTCTCTTCAAGAGGCCTCCTAAGCTCTCTCTGTCCTCTTGGAAAGGAAGGATAATCCCATAAGCGCGAAGTTGTTGAGTAACTTTGGCTTGCAAAGCAGGGTTGTCCATAGCTTGCTGCAACCTAGTAACAAGATAATTGACAAACATGGGGGCATCATCATTAGCACCTTCATGTGCAAAATCAAATTTATCAATGTTCATTCTACTCTTTGGTTATTGTCAGCCATGTTAACAAAATTTGTGTACTTAGTGTATGCTTTGGCAATTCAAAACCTTAGTTGCTACTCCTCTTAGCCTTTGAAAATCGGCACTTAATTATCTACACCCACGACTCGAATTGGTTAATTATGGAGAGTAGTGGAGTGGGTCTAATCTTGTAGAGTTGCCAAGGGCTAGATTCTTTCGGACTTCTTATGGCTTAATAATGATAAAGCCATAGGCAAGTCTAGAAAGACCTCATTATTAAGTCCAAATCTCTCGAGGTGTGCACCATATCCCACATAGTGGGCTCAACAAAACCGATAATAGATCCCATTCCCACTTATCCTAATATAATTAACAAAATCAACCATTTATAGGCTACTTAAGAACCTCTCTTCTTAAGCAAGAAAAGAGAAACCAAATGCTTTCATACCAATGTAATGGAAATGGCCTATGAACTTTGAGAGTAGCTAAAATTAGAGATATCACTTTTATGGAATTACTAGAGGGTGAACTTAATTGATGGTAGCAACATAAACATAGCATTTAGTTAACTTGGCATGAACAATACTTTTGCAAGAGAGAGAGAGAGTTTAGAGAACATGACAACAATTGAGGACCGGATTTATGTGGAGCTGGTGGTCGCCCTCACCTAATAAAAATGTAACCTATCATGTGAGTTCAACAGAAGGGTATTTAAAGTTCTTGAAACTTACATAAATATATATACAAAAGGGCATTATTTTTTCAAATTTGAAAAAAACTTACAGATTTTAAAAGAAAAGGGTACATTATATGTTGGAATTAGGGTTGCAGAGAAACGCACACAGCTTGGAGAAGACGAAGGAAGCTCAAGGCACACAATAGAGAGTGTGTTACTTAGTGTGCAATGGAAAGATGGATAGCCCTGGAGTGATGGGCGTATATACAATGCACGGGGGAAAAAACCTCCTAAAGAGGGAAAAAATGCCCCCGCGGTCCTAGTGTGTTCACACACATCACTACCACATGTATATGGTAACAAATCCCCCTTGGAGTGATGCGGTGAACGAGAGCTGGCACATGAGTAACGAGAAGTACCATGCCCTGAGGACATGATCAGTCCACAAAGGGGAGTAAGCCCAAAGCTTTGCGGAAAGCTTCAACCTTCTCTCACGAGACAATGCCTTTGTGAAAAGATCTGCAAGGTTGTCCTGTGTTGGCACATAAGCCAAGCTAATCTCTCCTGCTGAGAGCCTCTCCTTGAAATAGTGGTAATGCACCTCAATGTGCTTTGTGCGAGCATGAAAAACTAGGTTCCTCGCAACTGCCAATGCGTTCTGACTGTCAGTGTAGATAGTGTTGGCAGTGTCCTATCCAACACCCAAATCAGCCATAAGGCATCTCAGCCATACACACTCAACCGTAGCTGTGAAGACTGTCCTGTACTCAGCCTCACAAATCGAAGTGGTGATAGTAGGTTGCTTCTTGCTCAACCATGATATACATGAATTGCCAAGCATGAAACAAAAACCACTTGTGGACAATCGCGTGTCAAAACAACCAGCCCAATCTGAGTCCGAAAAAGCATGTAAGTCTGGTGGCAATGATCCCCCCTTGGGATAAAACCAGCCAAGATGTAAAGTGCCACTAAGGTAGCGGAAAATCCTCTTGACAGCCTGCCAATGCTTAGACCCTAAGCTATGCATAAATCTGTTGACCTGTGAGACTGCAAACTGAATATCTGGCCTCGTGTTGCATACATAAATGAGGCAACCAACAGCAGTTTGGTAAAGAGTGACATCAGCAGGATCGCCAGCATCATGTAGACTCAACTTCAAACCTATTTCCATGGGAGTGGCAATAGGTTTGCAATCCTCAAGTCCAAACTTACATAGCAATGTCTCTATGTAACTTTTCTAACACAAGGCAATACCACCATCACACTGCTTAAACTGTATACCCAAGTAATGATGCAACAGCCCCAAATCTTTCATCTTGAAAGTAGCATTCAAATCAACATTAAATTCAGCAATATGTCTCTCATTTGGTCCAGTGATCAGCAAATCATCGACATAAAGAACCACAATGAGAAGAACATCACCCTCACGCTTTACATACAATGTGCTTTCTGTTGGACTGTTACGAAAGCCTCGTTTAACCAAATGAGTGTCAGCTTTCTCATACCAAGCATGAGGAGATTAAGTTCAACCCATACAAAGCCTTCTTACATCTGCACACTTTGTCCTCTTGTCCTTTTATGACAAAACCGCGAGGCTGCGTTACATAAACTTCCTCAAATATGTCATTGTTCAAGAAAGCAGTAACAATGTCTGATTGATGTACATCCCAACCAAAATGAGCTGCCAATGCACATAGAAAATGCACAATATTCATACGACAAGTGGGAGCAAAAGTCTCTTCATAATCAGTGCCTTTTTCCTGTGCATAACCCTTTGCAACAAGTCCAGCCTTATGGCGATCGATCTCACCATCCGGCTTGCGTTTCAACTTGTAAACCCACTTCGTACCAAAGGCCTTTTTGCCAGGAGGCAAATCACATAAAGTCCATGTGTCATTTTCTATAAGTGCATCATATTCTGATTGCATGGCAGCCATCCAATTTTCTAAATTCTGTGCTTCATCAAAAGACAGAGGGTCCTCAACATCATGTAAGCTAGACACAGCCAAAGCATAACAATCTGATGCATAAGATGCATGGCAAGAGCCTGACCGAGTACGGCTAGACAAAGGTGTATCCAATTTACTGTCACGCAAAGTGTGCACCAGCCATTTTGTCATACCTCTAGCTTGCTCATTTTCAGCCCTTTCCTCATCAAGTACATCATGTACATCTGCATCAGTAATAGGCTGATCTATAACATTTTCAGAAACCCCCATAGGCTGTACATTTGCCTCATTGGAACTTACATTCATATTTCCACCACTGAAAAGAGGCAACAAAGTGTCATAAATGTCCTATGAGCTTACATTATTGTCTCTAGTACATGACAACAAGGGCTGAATAGAATCTTCCACAAACACTACATCCCGTGAAACCAAAATACGTTTTGTTTACGGATGATAAAACCTGTAACCTTTGCTTTCAGCACTATAACCAACAAAAATACATTTGACAGCCTTATCATCCAATTTTCTGCGCTGCACTTGTGGCACCAAAGCATATGCCAAACAGCCAAAAACACGCATGTGCTCAATAGAAGGCTTTCTATCATGCCATGCTTCATATGGAGTAATAGACTGCAAAGCTTTCGTAGGACACACACCTGTTAAGTACATAAGTGGCACACATGATGGCCTCAAGCCAAAAAGAATGCGGCAAAGCTTGACTTTTGACCATACATCGTGCCATTTTCGTTAGTGACTTGTTTTTCCTTTTAGCAACACCATTTTGCTGAGGTGTATAAGGCACTGTACATTGGTGTTTTATCCCACGACTAGCCAAAAATGCATTAAATTCATGAGACATATACTCCCCCCCTCGATCGGAACGTAGCACCTTCCGAGACATTTTCAGCCATAGCCAGAAATTGTTTGAAGCACATAAAAACTTCGAACTTCGCTTTAAGCGGAAATACCCATGCATGCCTGGAGTAATTATCAATGAAAGTAACGAAGTACAGGTAATTGCCCAAGGAGGAGTTTGCATGGGCCCACAAACATCACTATGCACAAGCTGCAACCTGCATGTGGCCCTAATTGAACCAACGCTGCATTTTACCCAAAATACAGCCTTCACAAAACATGTTCGACAGGTGCTTCAAGAGGCGGCAAAGAAGCAACCATATCAGATTTCTGCAAACGTAGCAAACTGGCAAAATTCAGATGACCAAAACGTGCATGCCAAAGTTTTGCATCTGAAATAGCCCTTGAATCTGCAACAGCATTTGCAAAAATCTTGTCCACACTTGTCATACAAAGTGAGATTATACAGCCCACGACACAAAAGGCCAAATGCAACAATTTCATCACCAAAACTGAAATCATGAACTGTACATCTGTCATCCACAAATTTGACTACAAGTCCAAGTCTAGCAAGTGCGGATACAGACAAGAGATTCTCCTTGATCCCAGGTACATAAAGTGCATCAACAAGTGTGAAGGAACTACCATTAGCAGCAATAAGCACAATCTTTCCAACTCCCTGAACTGGATAAGAGGCATTGTTGGCACTGTACTATGTGAGGTAATGTGCTTTGTAGCACCACTGTCGAAATACCACACATGTGAATCTGTAGCAACTGACAAGCATGCATCATGGACAACAGGATTGTAAGTGCACTCTACGCTAAAAGCCCATACTGCATCAATATCAGCATCACAGTCTCCTTTCACAGAAGACTCAACAATGGCTGCATTTGTAGTGGAACCAGCATTTGCAGTGGAACCACCCTCTTTCCTCTTAGCCTGTTTGGCCTTCAACTTAGGACACGACTTGATCAAGTGATCATTAGCTTTACAATAATGGCAACGCATCTTCTTTTTGCCCTTATCACCAGAATTGCCAGACGAAGTGCTGCCAGCAGAAGCATTAGGAACAAAAGTTTTGCCACTCGCAGCAGAACCATAAGAAGTGGCTACATTGCTGTTACCACCCTTTCTTTGAGAAGCAATAAAAGCCTGTTCAACTACACGCTGTCTAGTCCTGTTTTTTCTGGAAAGTGACTCTTGCAACAGCAATGTGCATAATGCATCAAACTTGACATTTTTTGGATTTCCTTGGGTCATAAGTCTTCAAGTACTAGCAAAAGTCTGGTAAGAATTTGGTAAGGCATCAAGAACAGTCTGCACAAGGGAACTGTTTGAAATGACTTCACCTGTAGAAATAAGCTGCTTATTGATATCCTTGACACTAGCAAGGAAAGTGTCCATATCATCTTCCTCATGCATAATCTTCGACTCCAGGTCTTTATGCAACAAAGCAATTCTAGCCTCATTACGACTTGCATAAAGACCTGCTAGAATATCCCAAGCCTGTTTTGCAGATTTTGCTGAACGAATGTGAGGAACATTGGTGCGCTTCATAGACAACGCAATCAATTCATGAGCCTGCCCATCCTTAACATCCCAACGAGCCCGTTCTGCCCCGTTGGCAAAACAACTCTAACAGCAGCAATCCTTGTAGCAAGACCTGCAACATCCTCAACATCGCCTATATCCTGAGAACCAGGACGTACATCAATGCCCTGCACAATGTTCCAGACGCCCTTTGGCACAAGAACATGTTGCATCATATAAGCCCACATAGGGTAGTTGTCCCCATCCAACCTGTCCTCAGCAGCAAACATCTTGAACACATTTGTGGTGTTGTTGTCAGCCATTCGGTTTATTTGGATCTTGTTTTCAAAACTATACACTCGATGTCGATCAACATCTGGACGTGTTAGTTACACACATAACTCTTTGCATACAGTTGCTAGCCAATGCATGTGATGTATTACAGTACTGAATACATAAGTAGTGAATACATGTGGTGTATCATAGTAGTGAATTGACCTTGTGCATCTTTACTTTAGCTATAAATAATTGATACCATAATAGGTGTCTAAATAATTGATGCCATACTATACATGTTCTCGTTTCTCACATACTAGGTGCCAATATGAAGTTCTCAAGATCTAGAAGATTATAGTCCAAGCGTCAATAAGCTAGGGAGCAAACTGGAGTCAACTTGAAACTAGCTTACCATCCATATGCTAGGTCATGGTTTAAAATTACTGCATTGTATGAAGATTGGAGCATGCAATGTGGCATCTTTGCTCACAATCTAGAAATATGTCCCTCATGTGCGGCGGTATACCTCACATATATAGCAATAAACGAGATCGACATACAAATAAAATAGACACTCGTGCTTTCCTCACTTTTGTATTATTGTTGGGCGCTTTGCCATCAGAGTGATAGCAACAAGACTTAGCAGCATTGCATCTACAATCCATTACCCGTTCAAGATGCCAACCACGAATCAATAGTATCCCCTCTCTATTCATGAGACCGATAAGCGATATTATAATTATAAATGAGCTGTCCATATTAACCCAAATGACTTTTTACCTTATCGTAAGACAAAATGTCAACGTAACAAGCAGTACATTGGCAGATCCCTTCAATAACAAATGTGTTCTCTTGCTCGATGATCTTGCCCAACTACCCCCAGTTTGTAGTTACACACGGGAGCTTTGTTACCCATGTCATATCACAAGCTCGATCCACTTTCTACATGCAACTTTCTACAAGATGTCATGCTCTGTAAGACATGCAACGACTGATTGTGAATTTCTTCAGTTCTTGACCATTATTTGTGAAAGAAAACCAGCTGTAGATGAGATCAATTGTACCTTGGATGCATGCATTATAGATGAAGCACATGTGCATGACTACATCAACAACTCCACTCCGATGATCTATACTCACATATCAGACGTCCAATACTATAACAACCTTGCCTTGAATAAGTTGTACAATCAAACTGACATTACAAAAGTTGGAATGAAGACAAACAGGGGCAACATAAATGTCCTTTTGTAGTGCCTTCTAGACCCTAAGTTCAACGAGCTAGATTTGATCGCAATTGGCGTGCACTGCATGATCATTGAAAACATCGACTTGACAATCGGTGCGGCAAATGGTGCAACATGCATTGTCAATGCCATAACACTGAACACAGAAGGTGAAAGTACATGTATTGCTGTCCTTATTCATTGTTACAAAAGAAGAAGGTAAAACACAAATAACCATTAAAGAAGAAAGGCAAAACACACTCGACATCCACCTTCAAAAATGCGAGCCGATGTTCTGTGCTACTCGATGAAAAATTTCTTCTTGAAATACTTTTTGTTTGCAAGAATTTAGCACGTAGACTAGAAAAACATTCATCAGTAGACAACCTCGCTTGGATATAATCTCAACTGTAACCATCCCTATCTATACTAAGGATAAAGGGGGAGGGAATTCCGGTTCCCCCCCCCCCCCCCCCCCCCCCCCCGCCATGCATCAGAACCTCCTTCAAGCGGTGGGTGTGGCTTGCAGCTCCGGGAGCACAGAGAGAGAGAGAGAGAGAGAGAGAGAGAGAGAGAGAGGGAGGGACGGCTTCGCCGCCAGCTGTACTAATAATCTCTAATAATTGATGCACTTAACTTTGCTGCCCTTGCCAAATTAGTCATGCTCTTGTTCCCTTCAGTGCTAAATACTAAATGTCAATTTGCATATGTCCTGTTATATTCTATAGATGTTATATAGCAAGGCCCACCAAGCAAGACTAGCCTTTGCTAGAAGGGCTTCACACCTCTCTCCTCAACTACATGCTCTTTGGGTGACGCCAGACGTGTTCACATCCATGCCATTGATTTAAGATTGGGAACCCTCCCTGTTGCTGCAAGGAACTCCTTTCCTCATCAGACGGAGGCAGGAGCGGGCCTTGCATGCTAGCTTCCTGTTAAGTGGGTCCTACTCCTCTCCATCCATGGCTTCCTGCAGCTTCACTCACTGCTCCGTCTCTACCTCGCTGCCCCTCGACAACCAGCAGCGCTCCCTCTGCAAGGCATGCTGCTCTCCTTCATCCCGCAGTTTGAGTTTCTCAGCTTCCCTCTGCAAAGTGAGCTTCCACGATGGCTTTGCAGTTAGGAAGCTCTCCACAGGCAGAACTACGCCCCTGCTTGTGCGTGCTGCACGTGAGAAGTTCGAGAGGAACAAACCCCATGTGAACATTGGCACCATTGGCCATGTCGACCATGGCAAGACTACACTCACTGCTGCACTGACCATGGTTGCTGCATCGGAGCTTGGTAGCACTCCCAAAAGATATGACCAAATCGATGCTGCACCTGAAGAAAGAGCAAGAGGCATTACCATCAACACTGCTGTTGTTGAATATGAGTCGCCAAACAGGCATTACGCACATGTAGATTGCCCCGGGCATGCTGATTATGTCAAGAACATGATAACAGGTGCGGCACAGATGGATGGTGCGATTTTAGTTGTCTCTGGAGCTGATGGTGCAATGCCACAGACGAAGGAGCACATTCTCTTGGCAAAGCAGGTGGGTGTGCCTCACATTGTTGTCTTTCTTAACAAGACAGACCAGGTTGATGATGAGGAGTTTATTGAGCTAGTGGAACTCGAGATTAGGGATCTCTTAAAGTCCTATGAATTCCCAGGTGATGATGTTGCAGTGGTTGCTGGGTCTGCATTGAAGGCTCTTGAGGCCTTTGAGAAGTCTTCCAAGATTGCAAGAGGAGAGAATGAATGGGTTGATAAAATATATCAATTAATTGAGGCCGTGGACAACAACATTCCTGTCCCAGTGCGGCAAGTCGATCTCCCCTTTTTAATGGCTGTTGAAGATGTGTTCTCTATCACTGGAAGAGGTACGGTTGCAACTGGAAAGGTGGAGAGAGGCAAGATTAAGATGGGTGAGACAGTTGATATTGTTGGTCTGAAGGACACTCGGAATACCACTGTCACTGGTGTGGAGATGTTTCAGAAACTTCTAGATGAGGCTATGGCTGGTGATAATGTTGGCCTTCTCCTGAGAGGCATTCAAAAGGTCGACATCCAGAGAGGGATGGTCATTGCGAAGCCGGGTACTATCACTCCACACAAGAAGTTTAATGCTTCTGTTTACATCCTAAAGAAAGAAGAGGGTGGACGGCACTCTCCTTTCTTTGCAGGTTATAGGCCTCAGTTCTACATGAGGACAACTGATGTGACTGGCAAAGTTGAGAAGGTGGAAACAGATGCAGGCGAGGACACGAAGATGGTTTTACCTGGTGACCGTGTTAAGATGACTGTCGAGCTTATTCAACCTGTTGCCATTGAGAAGAAAATGAGGTTTGCTATCAGAGAGGGTGGCAAGACTGTGGGTGCTGGTGTCATTTCGGAGATTATTGAGTGAGTTCTACAGTTCCCTGGAGAGTGATGGTAAAATTATTAATGACCTTTACTCCTTTTTTGGTTACAGTGTGAAATAATCTGCCAATGTCTGTCATTGTTTCATAGCTTTTGATGTCACGGCCTGCCCATTGCATTGTATGCGAGCTAATTGCTCCTTTAATGTGGGGGTCAGTGTTTTGGCATAGTGCAGGGCTAGATAGCCTGGTAATTTTCAGTTAAGTTCTTTCAACCTTAGTACATGTCGCTGTGTACTGCATTGTCATGAGAGTGAAATTGATTAACAGGTCTCTTCAGAGTTTAACGATGTTCGCTATGTCGGCCAGGCAAGGAGAGTTCTCTGCCATTGTAATAAACTGCTCTAATTTAATGACACGTGATTTGCCATATGTGAGGTAAGAATGCAAGTGCTCTTAGGTGTTTTGTCTGCTGATTTGTTTGTGTGACCGCTTGAACACCATGCATGTAAACGTGGCTACCATGCTAGTCTGTCATCTTATTGGGCAAATGGAGTTGTTTGCAATTTTGGTTTCCTCGTGTAGAAATTCATGGAGTCTCAATGTTAGGATATGCTTTTCTATCTGGATTGGAACAATATGTGATGGTCTCATTTTTCATTGCAATTGGAAGCCATGCATGCAGGATCAACAATTTTCTCACATTCTATTTAGACAAAGCAGATTGAAGGCCAATACGTGTGTAGGTTTGAGCACATGATTGATGCAACACTCGGGGTCTGTTCACTCGGCTACGTATGGCAAAACCTTATGGGATTTCATTGTGGTAACAATCTTGACTAGCTTGAAACGCAAGCTGGAATTTACTATTGATACAGGTATGTCTTTGTTTGTGTGGGTTTAGTTGTCTATGTAACATGTATCATCTCGAGTCAGTGCCATGGTGCATATGATAAGGTTGCTTTTGCTGGTGATGCTATATATGGTAATGCGAGCCCCAAAATTTTTCTTATGGAAAACAAGGGCATCAGATTTGACACTCTTGAGTCCTGCATTATGCTGTCTGTGGTGGGTTAAAAGAAGGAACCTTTGGGTTGCTTGAGGTAGTACGACTAACTCTGCATTGTGCTCCTTAGACTGTATTATGTTGCGTTTTGTACCAGCATGGGTTTTGATTAAGTACCTTCAGGCCCCTTCTCATATAGATATGGTCCTGCGTGCAATCATAGGGTATGTGAATTGACCTTGTATGTGTACTAAATGTAAATGAAAACATCTGCAAATCATATGGATGCTTGTGGGTTCTAAATTATCAGTGAATGAAGTGTGGAAATTGATGTGAACGGTTTGTCTTAGCAAATCTCTCCCTCAAACATAGTTAAAGTACGGATGCACAGCATAGACTAGTTCACGGTGGAATGTAGTATGCCCTTGTTAGTGTGAATGCTTCTCGTTTATTTTTTTTGCTTTGGTGCACCTTGGTGGAAAATCCTCTATTTGGTTGATTGGATAAAGGATGCTAAATTCCCTTTGTAGCTTCTGCAGCTTGTTTTATATCAAAGGAGCATTGGGAAACCAGTTTCCCAATGGTGGGCTATCCTCAGACTAAGATTGTTAATGTATTTGACAATCAACTTGAAGACAAACTAAAACTCTGAATGGAAGGCTAGGACCAAAAATAGTACTCGAGCAACGAGACATTGAGGTCGAAAGTACATGATGTCTTTTAGTAAGTATAATACAAAGCTTGGTTCAAACAATAACTGGAATTGGTAACTCACGTACAATAGCCTAGCCTCAGCTACTAGTGGAGTAGTAGTACCTCAAAGCACTAATGACCTCAAGGGGCTTTAAGGACCCCGTTATATAGATGTCAGCCATTGTCAACTCTGCTACCTCCCATCGGTGCTCTCTAGCTATGTCCCATCGTCTGGCTTGTCGTTCATCAATATTTGCCTGCAAGATCGTTCCTGCCTTCTCCATTGCTTCCCCCTTTTCTTTAATTTTGGTGCCTAGCAAGTTTCCTCCAGTGTAGAAATTCTTCAAACTTCAATTACGTTTGGACTTTAGATGGCTCAACTCTCAAACTAGCTCACTTTTAGATTGTAGAATGGCTAAGGCACCTTTAGATCCATCAGGTATCTTAGACCTTGTTCCACATTCTAAGTTTTTGTGGTGCTTTCGTAAAGGCCTACATCAGTTAATCTGTATTGACATTTCACTAGTTTTTGACTTCCTTCAATATTGTAAATTGTTAGCATCATTTGATGGTATGATAGTGATACAACCTCCTCATCTTGATGTGCTTGGATTTTGTACAGTTTTTTTACCATTATGATTTTTGTGTTGAGCCTCCCAACCAATGAGCATAGCCCCTTTACACTGTTTTGTGAGGGTAACCCCTAGTCTATTGCTTTACATCTAGCTGATGTTATAATGCTCGCTTCCTTGTTTTCTGTAATTTCTCAATCTGTATGCACTCTAAGCAATCACTCAGTTTAGAATAGTGGTCCTCTACTTTCTTTTTTTCACCGTAAGCCTCAAGTGTGTTTAAGATATCTTATAAACCTCTCCTTGCATACACATAATTATGAATAAAATGACCCCTTTTTCTTCATTATATTGGCATTCTTCTCCCAAAGATTGATATCTAAAATCCCTCTAGTAATGTCAATCTATTCGATTCCATAATATTCTACCTCTCATAAATTTTGTGCATTACTAATGCCTCACAAGAAAGGTCATGCCATCTCTTGTTAGTAGCTCCAATTCAATAGAGTTGCATAAGTCTAGAGGCATGTTTGACTACACTCTAAAGTAGACATTCAAAAACTTTAATTGAGCTTTTTCCATAGTTTTTTTTGCTGTGGATGTGGAGACCAAATGCCAAGGGCACTCAAGGTAGTCATGGTTCTAAAGATATATGAATCAGTTAAGGAGGTTTGAAGGTGCTAACAAAGAATAGATGGAGCAAATGCAGAACATCGACAAAGATGACAGAGATACCTGATGGAGTTGTCAAGCAATGCCTCTGTAAATAGGCCCATTAGTCTGTATTGGTGTTACATTCAATTACTTGGAAATATTTGTAGTGATTTATTGAGAATGGTGTAGTTTGATCGTGCAATCCTTTTATGTACTTCGTACCTTTGAAGGTCTTATTTTTATTGGTCATCTCTAGTGTTGTACACACTGAACTTGATCTAGTTCTTGTCTCTCGATTCTTCAACAATCAAAATTAGGGTCACTTAACATAGGTTTGGAGGGGAGGCTCTGGGCATAGAACACATACAACACAATCTATAGTTAGAGGTAGAGATAAGAATGGGTGCCAAAGATGAAACAATATGATTACCTTAGCTCTAAAAATTCAGCAATTGAAAAGGAGAAGTGTTAATTGCTACCATGACAACACGAGCCAATGAGCCTCCATAGGCGGAGAAGCCACTACACCAACATCTCATAGCCCAAGAAAATTACAAATGGTATGGGTCAAGGGCAGCCTAATGGAGGCTTTCACATGGGGTAGTGATTTTAATTGTTATCATTGTGTCAAATATAGACATTGCATAACACAATGTCCTAAAGATGAAAAGCCTGCCAAAGTAGCAAAAGTAAAAATGGCCAAAGCAAAACTAGTGGGCTAGGAAGAATGTTAACAAGAAACTCTAGTGTATTGATTAAAGAAAGAGAAGAACCAGCTCTAATGAAACGGAAGGAAGCCAAGGCCCAAGAAAAGAGATGTTGAGCTTATATGATGAATGCGTATTTGATCTATCTAATTAGTTACTTCAAAGCGTTAATATGCTAGCTTTCGTGGAGGGTAGATATAATGGAACTGGACCATTTGTAGAATAATTGGCGCATCGCATAGAGCAAGGGTGGGCCTCCACACTACCAATTGTAGCAAGAGAGATTGAGGAACAAATTAGGGGTACTCCTCGCTATCAACATCCATCTATCAAAGGAGACAATGTCACAAAATCCAGGAAGGGAAAGCACATGGGACATGTCACATGTGAAGAAGAAAATGCATAAATTGGCAGGAGTACGTGACACAAAATGTTGCACGGAATCAAAGAGATGCACAAAACAATAAATGGAATGGAATTTCAACAATGTTGGATAAACATGATGTGGTTCAATCCAAAGTACCAAAGAAAGAGAAAATAAACATCGTTAGAAATAAACATCCAAAGTACCATCATGTTTATCCATCAACATTGTTAGAAAATGCTCGGCCCTTGATAGCATTTCTACAATTCTTAATGCAAGGATCAATTGCCATCAAGGGCCCTATGGGCCGAGCATTTTCTAACAATGTTGTTTTACACCATCATGGTCACATATGTGAGACCATGTGGACAAATATAGGTAACTTGTAAGATCATGGGCATGAACAAGATCAAATGAGTCCAATGTTATCAAATTTAATGATGTTACCATACACATGTGATAATGATGTGTATGAACACACTTCGGACCATTAGGGCATTTTTTCCCTCACTAGGTGGTTTTCCCCCCCATGCATTGTATATACGCCCATCACTCTAGGGCTATCTTATTTTTCCATTGCACACTAAGTAATACACTCTCTGTTGTGTGCCTTGAGCTTCCTTCGTCTTCTCCAAGCTGTGTGTGTTTCCTACAACCCTAATTTTAATAATTGGTATCAGAGAAGGTTTCATCCTCTTGAGCTTAGTCGTGCAGCGCCAAGACACGCCTGCTCAAATTCTCTGATTTCTGTGAGCTTCGACGAGCATCAGCAGGTTGACAAATACTTTGGGTAAGCTCGTAGAGCTTAGTCTGCTCAAATTTTTTATTTGGGATCATTTTGGCCTCCGTTTCCACTACAAGCAGTACATCATAGGCTATTTCGTCATTTTGTACATTGCAGGCTATTTCGTCATTTTGTACATTGCAGGCTATTTCGTCATTTTGTGCAAAATTTTTGTCAGTGCCGTTTTCTACTTAATAGGTCCCTTACAATATTCTACACTTTGTGCTATATTGTTCCCGCTTCATTTCTCCTCTTTTTGATCAGATTTAACATCAGGTACAGGCATTCGCCATGGCTAACAATAACACTGATGTGTTCAAGATGTTTGATGCTGAGGAAAGATTGGATGGGAACAATTACCTTATGTGGGCTTACATGATGCAACATGTCCTTGTGTCAAAGGGCATTTGGAACATTGTGCAGGGCAGTGATGTACGTCCTAGTTCTGAGGATGTAGGCAATGTTGAGAATGTTGCAGGTTTTGGTGGTAGAACTGTTGCTGCCAGAGCTGTTTTGACTACAGCTGAGCAAGCTTGTTGGTATGTAAAAAAATTGCAGGCTCATGCATTGATTGCGTTGTCTGTTAAGCGCACCATTACTCCTTACATTTGTTCAACGAAATCTGCAAAACAGACTTGGGATATTCTGGTTGGTCTTTATGGAAATTGCAATGAGGCAAAAATTGCATTGCTGCGTAAAGAGCTAGAGTCGAAGAATATGCATGAGGAAGATGATATGGACACTTTTCTTGATGGTATCAATGACATCAATGAGCAACTTATTTTTGCATGCGAAGTCATTTAAGATGGTTCCCTTGTGTAGACTATTCTTGAAGCCTTGCCAGATTCTTACCAGACTTTTGCTAGTACTTGGAGACTTATGACCCAAGGAAATCCTAAAGTTGTCAAGTTTGATGCATTATACACACTGCTGTTGCAAGAGTTACTTTCTAGAAAAAACAGGAATGGACATCGTGCACTGAACATGGCTTTATTGCTTCTCA
This sequence comes from Adiantum capillus-veneris, assembly GCF_014529385.1. NCBI lineage: Eukaryota > Viridiplantae > Streptophyta > Polypodiopsida > Polypodiales > Pteridaceae > Adiantum > Adiantum capillus-veneris. The sequence continues at coordinate 90,962,320 of NC_140956.1, read as the reverse complement.
AAGAAAAGGTGGTAACATCAATGTAGCCAGTTCTCATGGTTCTTCTACGAGTGGTAAATCACTTGTTCCTAATGCTTCTATTGGCAACAATTCATCTGAAATTCTCATTGAAAGGGAAAAAAGAAGATGTGTTTTCATTATTGTAAAGATAATGATCACTTGATCAAGTAGTGTCCAAAGTTGAAGGCAAAAGAGGCTACAAAGAAAGAGGCTGGTTCCACCACAAATGCAGCTATTGTGGAGTCTTCTGTGAAAGGAGTTTGTGATGTTGATGTTGATGCAGAATGGGATTTTAATGTAGAGTGCACTTATAATCCTATTGTTCATGATGCATGTTTGTCAGTTGCTGCAAATGCCCATGTGTGCTACTTTGATAGTTGTGCTACAAAGCACAACTATCAAAGCACATTACGTCTCATCGTGACTCATGGGAATTCTATCACTTGTGCCAACAATGCCTCTTATCTTGTTAAGAGAGTTAGAAAGATTGTGCTTACTGCTACAAATGGCAATTCTTTCACACTTGTTGATGCACTTTATGTACCTGGGATCAAGAAGAATCTTTTATCTGTTTGTGCACTTGCTAGACTTGGAATTGTAGTCAAATTTGTGGATGACAGATGTACAATACATGATCTCAGTTTCGGTGATGAATTTTTTGCATATGGAATTTTATGCCGTGGAATTATAAGCTCACTTTGTATGACAAGTGTGGGCAAAATTTTACAAATCTACTTGTGAATTCTAAGGCTATTTCAGATGCAAAACTTTGGCATGGACGTTTTGGACATCTGAATTTTGCCAGTTTGCTGCGTTTGCAAAAATTTGATATGGTTGCTTCTTTGCCGCCTCTTGAAGCACCTATCAAACATGTTTGTGAAGGCTGTATTTTTGGTAAGATGCAACATTCCAAGTTTTCAAAGGATGGTTCAATTAGGGCCACATGCAGGTTGCAACTTGTGCATAGTGATGTTTGTGGGCCTATGCAAACTCCATCCTTGGGCAATTACCTTTACTTCATGAATTTCATTGATGATTAGTCCAGGCATGCATAGGTGTAACCCCTTAAGTCAAATTCCGAAGTGTTATGTGCTTCAAACAATTTCTGGCTATGGCTGAAAATGTCTGAAAATGTACTATGGACACCCTCCATTTAGATAAAGGGGGGGAGTATATGTCTCATGAATCTAATGCATTTTTGGCTAGTTGATGGGATAAAACACCAATGTACAATGCCTTATACGCCTCAACAAAATGGTATTGCTGAGAGGAAAAAAAAGTCACTTATAAAAATGGCACAATGCATGGTCAAAAGTCAAGCTTTGCCGCATTTGTTTTGGCTTGAGTCCATCATGTGTGCCACTTATGTACTTAACAGGTGTCCTACAAAAGCTTTGAATTCTATAACTCCATATGAAGCATGGCATGATACAAAGCCTTCTATTAAGCACATGCGTGTTTTTGGCTATTTGGCATATGCTTTGGTGCCACAAACGCAACGCAAAAAATTGGATGATAAGGCTATCAAATTTATTTTTGTTGGTAATATTGCTGAAAGCAAAGGATGCAGGTTGTATCAACCGCAAACAAAGCGTAACTTGGTCTCACTGGATGTTGTGTTTGTGGAAGATTCTGTTCAGCCCTTGCTATCACGTACTAGAGACAATAATGTAAGCTCATAGGACATTTACGATATTTACGACACTTTGTTGCCTCTTTTCCGTGGTGGAAGTTTGAATGTAAATTCCAATGAGGCAAATGTACAGCCTATGGGGGTTTCTAAAAATGTTACAAATCATCCTATTCTTGATGCAGATGTACATGATGTACTTGATGAGGAAATGGCTGAGAATGAGGAAACTAGACATACGCTAGAATGGTTGGTGCATACTTTGCGTCATAGTAAATTGGATGCACCTTTGTCTAGTCGTACTCGTTAAGGTTACCATGCATCTTATGCATCAAATTGTTATGCTTTGGCTGTGTCTAGCTTACATGATGTTCATGAACCTCTATCTTTTGATGAAGCACATAATTTAGAAAATTGAAATGGCTGCCATGCAATCAGAATATGATGCATTTATAGAAAATGACACATAGACTTTGGGTGATTTGCCTCCTGGCAAAAAGGCCATCGGTACAAAGTGGGTTCACAAGTTGAAACGCAAGCCGGATGGTGAGATTGATCGCTATATGGCTCGACTTGTTGCAAAAGGTTATGCACAACCGAAAGGCATAGAATATGAAGAGAATTTTTCTCCCACTTGTCGTATGACTGTGCATTTTCTATGCGCATTGGCATCTCAATTTGGTTGGGATGTACATCAATCAGTCATTATTACCCCATGGAAACAAGTTTAAAATTGAGTCTTCATGATGCTGGTGATCCTGCCAATGTCACTCTTTACCAAGTTGCTATTGGCTGCCTCATTTATGTATGCAAGACGATGCGGTGTGTGTGTTTTCTTGCAATCCTAATTCCAACAAATGAATTCACATGAGCAAAGAAGTTGCATCTAAGGATGCACACATATGCTCACCAAAAACAATTTTCTTAAATAGTGAGAAAAAGGACCATAAAATTCTTGCAATTTTTGTGACAAAATTTGAAGGATTTTTCCATTTTGCACTAAAATGCATAACATATATTGTGCTGATTCAAGACAACCTTAAAGTCTAGTTGAACCTTTGAAATTTTAACGGATCAAAAATACACTCTAGGTTAGAATTTTTGTGGACATTGCACATCTCAAGAGAAAACAAAATCCACAAGCAATTAAACTTCTAGATCAATGCATTTATTAGGGGTCAGCCTCAAAATGTGTAAGTGTAGCACATAACTTCACTGCTATGATTTTTTTTTTCATTTCAAAGAACTACAAAATTACATTTACAAGAGGCATTAAAAAATGGAGTTTCAAAATAAAGTTAGATGTTTATGAAGGAAAAGGGCTTAATTCAAGTTGAAGCGTATGTATAGAGGGGCTTAAAAAATACCTATGGATGCACTTGCTAATGGTAATTTTTGGAAGGTGGACCCCTCGGAACTAGCTCACCATTTACATATTTATACATTTATGCTTTTAAGTTGATACCTACTACTAATATTTTAACTTTAACCAAAGAGCATAGCTCATTTGGTTGAGCCTTCTTGACGTAACCCCAACATTGAGGGTTCCAGGCTCACAAGTTGCACTCGGTGGCCGTTATTGACTTCTACATTCGAGAAGACTTTCCCATAGTATGGGCCCTTGTGGGTGTAATGAGTACATCAATGTCCAATTGTAAATACACATATATGTATGAAGTTCTCCCTACTACCTTCCCCTATGTAGATGAAAAAAGTCCTATTTAACTTGGTGAGCCGAGCATGATTTTGGAAAATTTGGATATTGGATAGAGAGATGAGCACGTGTAGAAATAGCCACCATTAAAAATATGCACTTAAATGAATCATAATAATTCAAGTGAACAACAAAGGTAATAAAGATCAAAGCATCATAGCTACTATTGAAGCAGACCATATCAAGCTTCAGCTAACCCTAACCCTCCATACCCTCTTTCTTGGCTATGGCTTATTTGCAAGCTAATCCTAACCCTCTGTACCCTGTCCTTTTGGGCAAGATGCTCGGCCCATCATTCCTTGAACCTCTCTCTTTTCATTCCCCAAATGCCACCCCCCCCCAACACATGGGAAAGTATGAAGCCTCTCCCTCATAGGACTTCTCTCCTCATGTCAACATCAGTGCAACAATTTTGTATCCTCAAGATCTTCTGGATGGAATAGGAGGGACAGACCCCTTGATATCCAAAATACTCTGTCCAGAATATGATGAGAAGCTTCATCAAGCTATCAACACCAAAAATTTGTAACTACAGTAGCAAGCACTCAACCATCTTCCATCCCAAGAAAATGATGGCTTTATCCATCCCGTTCAACAATCTTAAGTCCGTTGTTTAATAAAGGACGCCTTAGAGGAAGCTCGCTTGTTTTCCCCCCTCTGGTTCAATAGTAAGGAAGATTTGGGCATTATCTCGCAAGCCAAGAACAAAATGCAGGAGGTACACTCGCGATTATTGTACCTGCTGCTCAAGTTCACAAGTTGGAAAAAGACTTGGAAGCTAGGGCCCTTTTAGGAGGCTTAGCATGCCTTCTTTGGATTCCTATCAAAATTCTCAAGCTATGGATTAGAAAATAGTGGCACCCCCAAGGGGTTGAGCTAGAGGCCATACAATGTCTCCCAAAAAATCATTTTCTTTGTCTTTAAGAACCAAGTTATGGCCTTTAATGTGAAGTGCTAGTCAGTGGGTCATGAGAAACTCTCCCCTCTGTCTATTGAAGGACTTATGCAAGTGGAACAACCTTCAACCCCAAAATATGTGCAACAAGGAATGACCCGGTGTATGTAGAGTTTCCAATCTCGCCCTTCACTTGTACCAACACTTAGGAGTCATTGCTTCCAAGCTAGGCAAGGTCTTGGGGGTTGGCAAAAACATGATCTCTATAATCATGTCTGGCACCAGTAGTTCTTGGTTGAGATGGAAATATCTCAACCCTCCTCTATGCCCCTTGTAGAAGGTGGGAATCAACTTTTAGGAATGCCCTTGAACGGGGGTTTAGCTGAATGAGTTACCTAGCGGAGTTATTAGCAGTTACTCGATACTGTGTGACCGTGCGATCAGTCAGACCCCAATGCGGATACCTATAAGTAGGACCTGTTAATCCCATTTTCAGGATTGGAACTTTTGTATATCTTTGAACTCTAGTTGATATGTTTATTACAGAGCTTGTGAGCACTAAGTGCTGTACTAATTGTGCTTTTTAATTTTTTTCTTTTAAACTAGTTTATGAATTTGAATCTACATTTCCAATTATCTTAGCCTATGTTATTTGAAGTTTTTAATTCCGTTTCAATTTTTTGTCTGAATTTTTAACATCTTGTCGTTTGAAAATTGATTTTATTCATCACATTTGTTTCAGGATCTGGTATGTGACTCTAATTCTCCAGCTCTATAATAGCTGTCAAGTGACCAATTCATTCCATGTTGGCAATCATGGTGGTGAGCTATAGCTCTTGACAAGAACCAGTCTCCTACTTAGAATTCAGAGTCAATCAGCTGTTTGCAATGCCTCCACGTTGTCTAATATAAGGAAGGAGAGCTACTATAGTGTTTTCTAAGGATCAAGATCATATCAACACAATAGCTCTAAGAAATCAAAGCAGAGCTTTGTTGAGAAACAACCATGATCCTAGGGTGAAAAAACTAATGCAAATCTAGGTAGAAAAGGGAGATACAAGAGTTGTGTAAAGATATTTTGAAGATCAAATATTGTTTTTTTTGTATATTGTGAGATGGATTGGGTTAATGATGGTTGGGATGGAGGTCTGGGTGTTGATCTTTGGGGGGTGAAAGAGAAGGGGGGGGGGGGGGGGGGGGGGGGGGGAGGACCAAGGCCCCTTTTAGGTGGTGTTTATTTTGGGAAAAGTATGTATGTTAATGAGTGATCATACCAAAAGAAATATTGTGTGGCACTCTTGGAATCCATCCTTGAGTTTCTTACCCAAATATGGTCAAGAATTGAGTTGTAGATAGTTGTTGTCTATTGAATTTTTTGGATGTAGTTGTTTTTGTGGAGAAAACCATGTAAATTCTTGTATTGGTTATTTGTGTAGGAGGTTTTTTCCCCCACGCATTGTATATACACCCATCATTTTAGGTCTATCCATCTTTCTATAGCACACTAAGTAATGCACTATTTGTTGTGTGCCTTGAGATCCCTTCGCCTTCTCCAAGCTATGTGTGCTTTCTTGCAACCCTAATTCCAACACTACCATCAAATTTTCATTTTGTCATAGTTATGGTCATTTTGGCCAAAAAATGGTTTTCGAGAGCTTTTACCTTGAACTCTTGGCTCAAATTTGATAGTTGTAGTTTCTACTTACCCTATTCCTATGTGCTGAAATGAATTTAAGAACAAAAAAAAACCGGTATAAAACAAAGTCATAACGAAAAATGGTACAACACTCTGAAAGTAACGAAAAAATTGAAGAATGAAATGCTTTTGGCTATCTCACTCACAACTCTCTTTACCTCTAGAGAATAGATCTAGCAAGTCCCCCGACTTCTAGACTCTAAAACCCTGTGTCTAGCTGCTTCACTAAAATAAGTGTAAAATCCTTGGAAAAGAAAGCTCTAAATATGCACTAGGTCACTCACCATCTAAGAATCATTCCCTAGCAACGACACCAATGTTAGCGGGTCGTCGTGGACGAACCTTTGTAGCATAGCTATCTGGCACTAACATAATATGTCAGTACTCAGGGAAGTGGCTTGGATGGGGCACGAAGACTCTTTGAGGTTGTCAATCACAAGAAGTGAACCTAACAAGAAAATGCAACGACTCAACAAGCAAACCACTACTCAGTGATTAGAAAATATGCCCATGTCCTTTATCACTGCTCTCGATCATCACACCATTTTGGCACTCAAACAAGGTGGCAATGCAACAAAGTTTTAGGAGGAGGTCTAAGACACCTAGGGGCACTATCCTACCAAGTATGGTTGTGATCCGACAAGGTATCAAAATCACGATCCATCATGATCAAGATCCTGAAAACTGTAACAAAACTATCCAGAAAGGTCGCACTATGGTCTAGGAGCACTCTTCTATGGTCAAAATGTCCAAAAAAAAAAAAAGATTTTAGCACTCAAATCTGAAAATTAAGGTCACTAATGCATAGTTGTGAACTTGAACAAAACTGACAATGCTTACATTTAACTGAAAGAGCATGGAAAGAGGAACACAATGCAAGTTTCATAATTGAAAATGGATTACCCAATCATTCGTTATGTCGATTACAAATCTGAGGTGAGGAGTTTCTTGAGTGTTCGTACAATATAGCTCTTTCTCTTCAAAAGATAAGACTTCCTTTTCACATTAAGGTGATTTAATTTTATACCTAGGGATTTCTAGATGGCGAGTGGCCAACTCACATGGGCATCATGATAGAATTACAACTCATGGAATCGACTTGCCACTTTGGAATCAAGATTTACACATAGTGTAGCTACACTAGCTCAAAAAAGTTAAAGAGAGCAAATGGGGTGTCTGACTGTGTGTCTGGCCAAGTGGACATTCGTTTGGTGAATCCACCAACACTCTTCTAGAATTAGTTTTCTACTCCCTCTTAAAACATTAGTGGTCTATTTCAATGACACTAGTATCTTACAAGATCATTGTTGAGGTTATCGCACTAAGATTGGCGCCAATCTTAGACAAAGTAATCACCCCGCCCATCAACATGGATTCATTAAAAAAAAATCTATACATGAAAATATTATGGCAGTGATGATCGACATTGAGTATGCTAATTCTCAACTCCGACCCAGACAAGGCTCATGATGAAATCCCAGGTTTTACATTGTAGATGCCATGAAGGTTTTGGGGTCTGGACTCAGAATTTGTGCGACAGTTCACATGCTTGGGGAGGGTAGTTGCTTTGAGCTACTCTTCAACAACAAGGTTGCAAGAATGTTTGAAATTCAGAGATCTAACAAGCAAGGTTTCCCCCTTGCCCTGCTTCTCTTTGCGATTGGTTCACATCCTCTTTTAACTTTGCTTGAGGACAATGTTGCAAGAGGGGAAATTCAAGGTCTCTCATTACTAGGGGGAAAAAAACTTGGGGGGTCCATATTTGAAAAGTACCTATAGCACGTGCATTCAAGAGGTATTCTTTACACACACACATCATCATGAATGAAAAAACCCCTCTTCCTTCATAAACTTATAATTTTTTTTCAGTTTTCCATTTTTTAAACTCCTTTTATACATGTAATTCTGTAACACTTTGGTATATAAAAAACCCTTCGGGTGAAATCACGCGCTACACTTTCATATTTTTAGATGGACCCCCTGGAGAAAAAAATTGAGCAAAATTGTTTGCACTATATTTGTTGCTCTTCATAAAAGCCAACTTTTAAATGCTAAGACGAGCTCTCAATATTATTCAATTATTTGCTACTGCTTTGCAATCTAAGTGCAATATTGAGAAATCAAGATTGGTTTTGCTCTCTACAAGCAACACATTTAACCGTGCCAAATGGTCAGGGGAAGTTATCACAAAGGGCAATGTGTTTAGACGCCTTGATGCTCCACTTGGGGTTGACATTTTGGATAAAGAAAATATTTGATTGGATCTTGAATAAGGTCAAGAGTAAAATGAGGAGGGTGGTATGCGCTCCTCCCCTTCCACGACATAGTGACTATGATTAGCGCCTTCATGATCCCATACATCTCACTCGTGTCTTTGATTTACAAATGGGAAAAAGAAATTAGAAAGAATTTTGAAAACTATCAAATAGTTTTTATGGAAGAACAACACAAAAGACATGATTTCTTGGAAATGTAAGAAATGGGAAAGGGTGGCGAGACCCAAGAACCAAGGTGGCATTGGGATTTTGGGCCTAGAGCAGCATGCAAAAGCCATGTGTGCAAAACTTTGTAGTCTCATTAAAAAATCAAAGGCAAGGATGGGCAGTGATGGCTTGGGATATGATTAACAAAGCCGAACTTGTCTCACATGGAGGGACATGGAAGGAGGCTAAAGTGCATGTTAAAATTGTAACACTCTTTTAAATGAAATGGGAAAATCCCACAACTTTGGGATTGATTTCAATGCCTATGGATTCCTATTTCCCATTTGATTTGGGAAAATTTCATTTATTTTGGGAATGTTATAGATAAGTTTTTTTGTTGAGGACTTCTTTTACATTAGACAACTAGATAGATTCTCAAGAAAATGGTGGTGTTGAGAAACACCTTTTTTTGTCCCATCCAATATTGTATTTTCATGTTGGTGTTAATTGATACTTTATAAAACATACATAGACACAAATAAGAAGAAAAACAATATATGAAAATGAAATGCTATTCAATTTCTCCTATTAAGCTAGCTTGTGCTTTTTCCACAACATTGGATGGGATCTAAATTGCTTCTGTAAGTCTTCCACCCCTTGGAGTCCATGACCACACAACTGCATCAACACACTCCCAACGCTTTGGGTCAGCAAGATTGTAGCACCAATTCTTTTTCCAACAATCCTCATATTGCTCTTGGATTGTGGGATTTTCTTTTTGATGTTTTGGTGCCAATATTGAATGAAAACTTTCTTGTAGTTAGGAGATGAGCTGTCTACATCAACATCTGACTTTGTAACTCCTAGCCATACCGTATATTTTGGATATGCGGGTCTCACAAGAACAAAATCCCCTTTCCTTACATCAATTGAGGCCTAAAAGCTTCCTGTCGCCTTGCACTTTGAGGACCAACATAGTGATCATTCAATTCTTCATATCCTTGAAACTCGTCTGTGTCTTCCTCTATCTGCCGCATTCAATGACTCCCTGTAGTCTTTGGCCAAAATGATGTATATTCACCAGTTTTTTTATTGGTTGGTTGTTCAAGTTCACTGATTATTTTTTGCCAATAAATAATAACTGGCTCCATGTATTTAGTCAAATCGCGATCCTTTCCCTTTAGTAGAGTCCATCGTTTCCAGAATTCAAGATATTCATAATCCCTTGAATAACAAGCGGACTATCCCTCACATAGTCTGCTATAGGAACCACATCTGGATAGCCTACTGGCAATTTTTGCTTCCCTTGATCATCTTTTTTCCACAACTCAATTCCTGACTCCCTCGGCATCCAATCAGGTGATTTGGGGTGAATTTTGTACTGCATTACTGGGATTTCACCTTACATAAAGAAACAAAATTGAAGTGGCTTAGAGTGTCTAACAAGAGCATCTTGTCCATCACACATGTACCCTTTAACAAAGGATTTGAAGTCAAAAACTTGCGTCATCAAAAATGGTGCTGAAGCTGAGCTTTCACATTTTTGAAAATGTTCCATCAAATGTGGAAAAGTGTATGTCATTTCTATTCGCAATCTCTCTGAGAACTTGCTAAACATTGCATCTATGTCCTCATGTGTATGACCCACCATTAAGAATCCTAAATGCACGATTTTGAAAACACCTTTTGCTACTAGCAAGGATAAGTATGCAAATAAATATCGATTCTTATCTCTCTTGCACAATTATCTAGTTGTAGCAAAAGATTCTCAGGCAATTTTCAAAACACGGGAGTGGACATGGTATCCATAACACATTGAGAGGAGGCTGATTGCAAGTTAGGAATCTCTTCATTACATCCTTCAATAGCCAATGGTGGTGCTACTACTGTTGATGCATTCCTCTCACGATCTTTCATCATTCTGTTTTGGTGGTCTAGAGCTGTCCTTGAATTCAATACATTGAACAATGTTACATTGCTGTGTGGCATACCATCATGGCATAAATCTCCTAGCCCATGGTTTTCTGTTCTTCCAAATTCTGTAAGCATAATGCAAGGGAACCAATTGTAGCATTCGGATCTGAAGGCCATAGACCATTCAACGAGAAATGACCATACATCCCATGACCATGCCCATGTGTTATCATACTTGTTAATGATTCTTGCAACGGATATGCACTCACATAATCTTTTGAGTTCACTCGCAATCTAGGTATTGCTGTCTTTTTTTGGTCCATTTTATCATGTATAATGCAGAAACACTTATCCTTTTGCATTTGCGAGAACTTAGGCCAGGTGTAGCACATTTCTACAGCTTTGTTGTTGCATCATGTGAATTCTACGTTCATCCTTCAAACATGAAATCAGATCATCATCCTTTGTTGACTCTAGTTGAGACTTTATCCGACTACACACAACACATTTGGAGAACTCGCTTGTTTTTGACAAGGTCACATTAGCAAAGTCTGTATTCCAAATCCTATTGAATGTAGTGCTAGACATTGCCTTGAGACTCATACTCTCGAGTGTTGTATTGACATCATGTAAGATGTCTATTTGCTTGTACGTGTTTGGTATTGCAAAGTCTGTATTCCAAATCCTATTGAATGTAGTGCTAGACATTGCCTTGAGACTCATACTCTCGAGTGTTGTATTGACATCATGTAAGATGTCTATTTGCTTGTACGTGTTTGGTATTGCAAGCAAGGTTTCCCTGGTACCATCTTCCATAGTTCTACTCTTATGTGGCATTTTCTCTGAGTTTTCATCTACAAAAGGGCGCATCAATGCCCTTCCCATTTTTGTATGGTCTCTTCCTTTTCTTATGACACCATCATTACCATGCAGTGAGCGTCCAACCCCATTTTCAAATTGTTCACGATAATGATAAAACGAAGTTTTTGGAATGCCATGAATTTTGTACCAAGCTCTACTACAGACCTCATTGCCATTAAATGAAAATACATAACAAGTCTTTGTATTTTTTTTGTTCTCACGCCAAGTAGTCAACATTGTATCATACACATTGTTGGTTCTATTTTGCAAACTTTGTCCCCAAAATTCATTGCGCATAGCCATGACCTTATCTCTATTGGCATATTGACAACACCTCATAGAACAACAATCTATGGTTGAAACAAGCTGGACAGATGATATGGATGCTTGATTGGATCTTTTAAAAGGTTTCATGGACATTTTTGGCTTCCTATTTATAAAGCAATATTTTTGTTTTTTTGAAATAGGCTCTACCAAACGAGCTGATTCAATGCATGTATCTTGTAATGCTTCACTTGCATGTAAATCCTCATATCGTAACAACGCTTTTCCATCCATAGTTGTCACTCGCCAACAAACCAGATTAATGCATACATCAGATTGTAGAAATAGTAGCCTCAGAAGCATAGGATGTTTCAATACCAATACCGATGTTATCTTCACCTAGCTCACCAAAGTTTACGGAATCAAATGGACACACATACATGACAACCCCTTTGGCTACTACATGTGTTTTGCTTTCATCCCAAAGGTGATCCCTTTTATCCTTCCAAACCTCCCTATAGATCATTCCATCAGATTGTTCCTCCAAATGCTCCCATTCCTTTGTGAGTCTCAAACATAGAAACCCCTTCGTGTTGTATCTCATTCATATGTTGTAGCAACCCAATACTCCATTTCACAATACTATGAAAAGCATCTCCCACTGTCAATGCATCCATTGTTGGGAATGAAATGAGTGCTTTCTTCTGAAAACACAAATCAACTGACACCGATACATTGCCTTCCCCAATAAGCGTGCCTGAGCAATATGCATTTGGGTTTGTCTCACATACACTCCCAAGGGCAACCTTTTGTGTGGCTACAAACATGCATACTCTATCACCTTGATAAAAATCCATACTTGCAAGAAGGTATCAACAAATATTTGTTAAGAAAACCATCACAAAGTCATTTCATTGTGAGCATATATGTAGGTGTTTCATGATGAATATATATACACAAGGCACTATATGTGGTTGTTTCATGATGGGTATATAGAATCCTATGGACTTAGGGCCATAGGATTCTATATGTAGGTGGTTCATGATGAGTATGTATTCATCCTATGACCTTAGGGCCATAAGATTCTTTATGTAGGTGTTTTGTGTTGAGTATATATAAATCATATGGCCTTTAGTTTGTATGATGTTTTATGCAGATGTTTTGTGTTGAGTAAATATACATACTATGGCCTGAGGGCCATAGGGCACTATATGTAGTTGTCTCATGATGGGCATATTACATCTTGTGGCCTTAGGGCCATAGGATGCTATATGTAGGTGTTTCACGATACATATTCACACATCTAAGGTTATAGAATTCTATATGTAGGTGGTTCATGATGATTATGTATACATAATATGGCCTTAGGCCCATAAGATGCTTTATGTAGGTGTTTTGTGTTGAGTATATATAAATCATATGGCCTTTAGTCCATATGATGTTTTATGTAGGTGTTTTGTGTTGAGTCACTTCACAAATATGCATTGGTGAATTGATCATCTCACACACATTTCCCTTGGCTACCACATTCGTAAGTGCAAGAGACAAGCAATTTACTTGCTATGCGATGTCCTTGCTATCCTCAAGTGGTGGAGCTTGAAAGAAATGTATCCATCAAACTCGGTAAGAATATGGATGCAAGATTTTGATTTCCTACATGTTCTGTAGGTTGGTGTAATGGTAATTCAATATGCTGGGCTCGAATGATGATGGGAATTGATCCCGATGCTCAAACAATCGGACGCTCTCTGTTGTTGCAGCATATCATCAAGCCAAAGGAGTTGGTTGAGCTACTAGATGATCCATCCAACACTGGCATTGCTAATGTTTTGCGAAAAAAGTATTTAGGTGAGCTAAAGAGAATTTTGTCGCCTCAAGAGATGATGGAGGTGTGTGACAGCGCAAGAATAAGTTTCAAGGACTATGAAGCTATGTATAGAAGTGTCACACTCGATCATTGAACAAAAGGTTTGTTTCGATTTCTGCCAACACCTTACAGTGTCAGTGTGTAAAGAAGTGTGCCAATAATGATGTTGCAAGCATGTTGGGCAGATTTGAGTATGTGGAGGATGACATGCCATTAGAAGACAACAAATTCTTCTGCTACAATGAGTTCAACAATGTGTATGTTGAACTTGTTGAAGCTCCAAGAGTCAATGATAAGATTTTATGGGTTGACACAAGAAGAGTGTGATGGGAAAGTTATATTTGTTATGAAGCTTGATGAGTGCCAAGTTGTTAAAGGTCAACAACTCGAAAGGGTAAGCATTACGTTAATGAGCAAGGCCTTGGTGGGTATTGATGTGGAGCTAAATTCCAATGAGAAGGGAAACACTTGTTTAGGTGTTTAGTTAGAGAAAAATATTTGGCGGCTGGCAGCTTTTCATCTCCCATATGAGACACATGAGACTCTGAAATGGTATTTCAATCACACCGCAATAGTTGATGTCATTCGGCAACATCAAGAAGGACAAAGATTGCATGTTTCACGTCTTGGAACGTTCCAAGTTGAGTGGCATTTGGCAGGAGACTTGAAAACACTCAAGTGTATGTTAGAGTGCAAGCAAGGTACAATGACCCTCTTTCCATGCATTTATTATGTTAGTGTGCAAGCAAGGTACAATGACCCTCTTTCAATGCATTTATTATTGCCACAGTAAAGTCTCAATGGGAACTGAGGGAAAGGGTGCAAAGGATAGCAATTTGAAAGGTGGTAAGGGTAAGGGAGGCAAAGTTACAGTCAACTCTGCAAAAGGTGTACCCACTACACTAGCAGTGGGTAAAGCACTGCAAAATGGTTTCAAGGTATCCTCAGTTGTGACCAGCAAGTACCCCCTAATTAAAACATGGATGATCCAAATTGGGATCCTATTCTTCCAATACCACTGATAAATTTGCCTGTGTGCACCCTTCATGTCCGCCGTCTATGAATTCTTGACAAGTTGCTTATGCTCCATATTAATTACGCTTGGAATATGGAGCCTACAGAAAGAAGAGAAGAGTGTATACGAGAACTTGAATTTATTCTATCGAGCGTTGGTCTACATGGGGATGCAGTTGAGATATCAAAGGACAAGAAGGCATCTGGAAGTACACAAGATCGCCCTAATAAATTATGTATGGGTGGTAGTAAAGCGAGGAATTTTCTTTCAAACTATTGACTCCCAAAGTCCCAATGAGTTGCAGTTGTGGGAAAAGGTGTGTGACATTACACCTACAAAGGTAATGAAGTAGCCCTAGGAATTAAGCATGCTCGTGTGTGGCAGTCTACCCATGATAATTTTTGTCTTCTTGAAAACGCAAAGCGAACCGATGATGAGATATCCACCCTAAAGTATATAATCAATAGTTTTACAGCACAAATGGTGGATGCTTGGGGGGAGATACACATAACACATCACATGGTGTGTTGGACATTTGATTTTTTCAATTGAAATACATCTGTATGTGAAACTAAAGTTTTTTTTTTAGCACATTCTTTTTGCACGTAGTGCATTTTTTCTCGACACTTATGGTTCATTAGGCATTTGGAGCAGCCAAGTAATGGAGCGCTCACACTATCAAGAAATAGCAGTGTATTTTAAAAATACACGACATGGAGGTGGAAGAAAAAAGAGCCATGCCCTTCACGAGATGTTCAATTGGTTCTATAGAGCTTTAGCAAGGAGAGAGAGAAAGAAGACAAGATAACAAAGAAGTTTGAAATGTACAATAGGAAAAGTGGTTAGCTTGATGCAACCACAATCATATCATGCTTCGAGTGTAAAAGATCGATTTTGATGCTGGTTGGAAACAAGACGACATGATGGTAGGCATTGGATGGACTTTTTATTTTTTTTGACAGTAACCATTCGTATTGTAAACATGCATTGTCATGCAAAGTGATTTGTTAAGGCGACGATTATTAGTCCCATGGATCAAGTTTGGTCTATTTTGGAGTTTTTTTTAATTTTGAGTGATTTTATTGAGTTTTTTATTTTAAAAAAACACTTTAAGTACTATATAAGTCGAAACTCACAACTTAAACTTCAATTCTTGTTTGCACATTTTAGAAGATCCTCTCGAGTCCAAACATACACGCACTCATATCTTACACAACATGGACGATACAGAAGAGCACACCACTACGCACAACAATGACTCCACCACCACTGAAAACACTGAAAATCTGCAACCAGCACCTCATACAGAATCCACCGCTTCAAATCCACATCCTCAACCACAAGTGGATAACCTAGCACAACAACCAGTACCAAACACCCAACCGCTCCCCCAAGCTTCAACTCTAGAGGATCAAAATACCATGTGGCAGATTTTTGGTAATCTCCAACCACTACATCATGCAAATCGCACACCTCTGTCGGATCTTTGACCAATTGCTTGAGCTCTAGATGCTTCCATTGCTTGAGCTCCAGCTCTAAACAGACCCACACAAGAAACAAAACTTGGAGCTCAAGCAATGGAAGCATCTAGAGCTCAAGCAACGGCAACGCCTGAAGCTCAAGCAACCACTACTACGCCGTGAAATTCTCCCCCGCGGGTCAAACAAAGGGTGATCAAAGTAATACCAGGTGATCCTGTTTCAATAGCACCAGATGCCAAGAGGAGATGAGAATGAGAGAGTTAGAAAAGAAAGAGGCAGCTGATAGAGAAGCACAAAGATTGCATGAAGAACAAAGAAGGTAGAGAGAGCAAGAATAATGGCAGAGAGCCGAGGCTGAGAGAGCCCACTTGGCTAATTTAAAAGCACGAGTAGAGGCAGAGAGGAGAGCGGAAGAGGATAGAGCTCAAGCCGCCCAACAACCAAAGGCTGGGAGCTCCAAACCTTTTAAAATTCCTTAGAGAGCAAAACAATGTGCGAAAAAGAAAAAGGAAAAGCTCACACTTGAATAGCAACAAGCCCAAGAAGAGAGGAGGAAAAAGTACAAAAATGACCCTCCACAATGGGCCAGACAAGCGGCTCCTCCACCACCACCAACAATGCAGAGAAACGGCGATGGAATCTTGGCCTACGTGAGATCCGAAAATATCAAAAGAGCACGAAGCCGATAATACCAAAGGCAGCTTTCTCTCGGGTGGTAAGAGAAATAATGGACGAATATTTAGATTCTGCTACACGTATCCAGCGTGCACCTCTATTGGCCTACGTGAGATCCGAAAATATCAAAAGAGCACCAAGCCGATAATACCAAAGGCAGCTTTCTCTCGGGTGGTAAGAGAAATAATGGACGAATATTCAGATGCCTCGTCGAGGACATCTTGGTGCAATTGTTCCAAGATGGCGTATCTTGTATGGTGCATGCTAAGCGAGTTACTCTAAAAATTACAACTCTAGCTCTAGCGATCAATCTGAGGAATGAAGGGTGCCTTCATAAGAATTAGTTTTCCCATGTAACCTCTATTTTCGAGATTTGTAATCTTTCCATATAATATGAATGAGTCGGTTTTCTACCATTCGGTGTAACTCTAATAGTTAATTGTGTACTTTCTGTTTTTGAGGTATTTGATTAATCAATTTGTTAGATTTCACCTCCTCAACCATCCAAGCACCCGCAGGACGTGGGACGCCTACCGGGGTGAACATTTTGCAAAACAGAGCCATTTCGAGTGCGTACGGAGGCCGTGGGACCGCTCGACAATCACCAGTAGGCTGGCCTATGTGTGCCATGGTGCACAAGGCTTTTTTTTGGCCCGTGTGGCATTGTTGGTCATCATCGTGCATTTTGGCGGTCCCACGGCCTCCGTACGCACCCAAAATGGCTCCATTTCACAAAATGTTCACCGGTAGGCGTCCCATGTCCGGCAGGTGCTTGGATGGTCAAGGAGGTGTGAACGCGTTGAAAAAAAAAGGGGGAAAAAGGTACAGGAAGTGACCAAAAAAAAATAAAGGACAAAATTATGTTGTATATTGCTTTGGATATTACATCATGGCTGGTTGCTTTTCTTGTAAATTACATATGTAGGTATAGGGCGAATAGTAGACTTGACACCAACGGTTTTGAGAATATCCTTTGGGTTTGTCATACCTTGACCTAGGCTTAAGGTACAATGTGAGAGGACTGACCCATGGTGCTTTCTTGTAAAGGCATACAACACCACCTCTCGGTCGACCAAGATACACTTGTGAGCATTAAGGGTAAAGGAATCTTCGGCAATGATGGCACTTAATACTTTGCACTTGAGTAGCTCTGCAAAACCATGCTTGGAGAAATCTGTGTGAGAAACTCAAAGAACACATGGCCCAAGATGGCCAAGGTAGTGCCACAGGGAGCTATCTCTAGCCATAGGAACGTTGCACGAACCTCTAGTACGCATTGCAAACTTATCAACATGGTATGGTGGCCAACACTTTTTGCACATGCCAAAGAATATGTTCGAAGGTGTGATGCTTGTCAACAAGAAAAAATGCCAACACGTGTAGATAGAATGCCCTTAAGATCAATGATGGGGGCTAGAGCTTTCCGAAATTGGGGTATAGATTTTGTTGGGCCAATACAGCCACCTGCTTATAGAACCCAATCTCAATATATCATTGTAGCTACGGACTATTTGACCAAGTGGGGCGAGGCTAAAGCAACTCAAAAGAATGATGCCAGAACCATTGTTGCATTCTTATATGAGTATGTATTCACTAGATATGGACTGCCAATAGAAATTTTCAGTGATCAGGGAACTCATTTCCTGAATGAGGTAATCGAGTATTTGCTTAATGAGTTTTTGGTCATCCATAACAAATCAGCTCCCTATCACCCACAAGCTGAGCATACGAACAAAATTCTTAGCTTGCTGTTGACTAAAGTGGTTAGTTCCAAAAGGACAGACTAGGAAATGACTCTCCATGCTGCTCTATGGGCTTATTGAGTTTCATTCAAAACAGCTTTAAACGCTACACCCTTTAACCTTGTTTATGGTCTTGATGCCATACTGCCAATAGAATTTCTATTGCCGACATTAATGGTAGCTAAAAATCTTGAGTGGATTGGACATGAATTGTCAGAAAGACTTGAAGATTTGGAAAAGCTAGATAAGGAAAGGCTAACTCCTGTAGCTCACATCTATGCACAAAAGTGGAAACAAAAATAGTTTTTTGATTCCCACTTAATCACGAAAATATTCAAGAAAGGGGACTTAGTTTTAATCTATTCCCTTAAGCAACACATTCCCAAGTTTAAGAAAAAGGGAAACGGACCGTTTACCATTGAAGATGCATCTCCAAGTGGAGCCGTAAAATTGTCCACCCTAGATGGTGAACCAACGCTAATTGGATTAGTGGATGTCGTTTAAAGAAATACAATTTGCCGCTAACCAATGAATTGCTAGAAAGAATGCATGCAGCCAAGCAAAGGAAGATTAAACGACAGCAGGTTATTGATGAAGCCCAAGAGGAAGCTCTCAGCTTCGGGTACTCAAACGGAAAGCTACTCTCAGGAATCAACATATACCGATTCCCATCAACACTCTGGAAATAGATGACCAACAATGGGAATTACCTAAAGATTCAGTTTCAACAGATGATGACTAGTTAGACGGAATGGACCTACACATCAAAGTAGAGCTCAATAATCATAGCACCAATGCTTTGGTTGACACAGGAGCTAGAGTAAATGCAGTCAGTTATTCCACGTATAAGAAGGCAACAAGTCAAACATTGACCCAGCAGGAATAGTGACAATCAAAGGATGCAACAGCAACCCCAACATTGGGAGTAGTCAACTTGAACGTGATAGTACATGGATGTTCATGTCCTCATCAGTTTGTATGCTTACCAGATGAACACATGAATGAGACGATGATTCTTGGAATTCCCTGGATGTGGACACACAAAGCAGTACCAGATTGGGATACAAATCAGCTAAAGCTATCACCTAAAGGTGGACACTCATTGTTCCAATTGCACCAAGCAAGGAGGAATGGAAAGGAGGAAATCAGCAGACCAAACCACAAAGTAAGCAATCTTCTCCATCCCCTCGACAATCAAATGCTACAAGTAGCATGCAAGGAGTCAGGCAAATTTGGGTACCAAAAGCACAGTTTAAGGATAAGCCGATTCAAATCTGGGTGCAAAACTTCACCGACAAAACAAAAGAAGGTTCCAAGGGTAAAAACACAGAGACGAGCATCTCCGAGCAAGGAACCTAACTTGAAATGGATTTGGAAGAAAAAGGAGTACTTATCTTCTCCACAAACTGTAAAACCAAGCAATGGTGAAAAAAGTCTCAAAAGACTCCACTACACCATACAACAACAAGCAAACCAAGCTACCAATGGTGAGAAAAAGCACGACAACAAACAAAAGTGCTACCAACAGCTCAAGCAATCAGTGTTCTAAAGCATCCTGATGGTACAATAAAACAGAGAGCACACAAGCTACAAGATTTGCTCTTTGGAAGACATCAGTAGCAAACCTCGACATCAAAAACCCTTGAGTTAATTACTCAAGACCCAGCTCTTGCACAGCATAGTGCTTTCAATTGCATTGATCTTCAAAGCATGGTAGAGACAACCATGGCTATGCATAGACACGATTTTTCATGCACATAGTCGTCCTGGAGTACGCCATCTAGGAGGGGTGGAAGGGCATTAAGTACTAAGTAATTAAGGGCAATGTTTGAAGAGGGAGGAAAAAGTTCGATGTTAACATGTGATTTTTTGAAAAATTACCTAATAATGCTTTTTATAATTCATCATCAAGGGAAAATTCACTGATAATATCTTCCCGATGAGTGTAAATAGTGTATATACTATCAAAAATCATCAAAAAAGTCCTTTTTGGTTATTTTTCATCATTTTTATTGATAATGAGACTTAAATTAGAAAAATCCAACAAAAAACAATAAAGCTGTGTTTTTCAATGGATTTTCTTAATTATTGGATTTTCACTTTACTTTTTTAGAGCATTTTGTTATTTTCTTTGATTTTTTCAAATAAATAGGTCAAAAATTAATAATAAATAGCAAGGAAGCTCATATGGAAAAATGGAAGACACGATGGTGATCAGAAAGACAAGGCGGACAAGCACAAAAATTTTCAATGAAATCAGAAGATGGAAGCGGGAAGCCTAAATTAGGCGGTAAGGCCTACTTTTGTAAAATTCTTGCAGAATGAGCTACAGGAATCCGATCAAGGAAATATTTCATGGCTTAGTAGGACTAACGAGGTAATCTGAGGAAAATTGGTTCAGGAAGTCCGAGTATAGATATCCAAGGTAGGCTAAAACCACCTCATTTTCACTTGTGGCCTTTGCAGAGAGAGCTTTTCGACCTCTTTCGCGCTTCTTTTCCGGAGTCTACAGTTGCCCGTTTTTACAACGTCTCACACGTGACATGAGGGATAAGTTCTTTACTCGTCAATGATCCATTTTGTACGGCCCCCGGTAGCTAGTCTAAACCCCTAGAAAAAACCTAGAAACCGAGCAATGCACAAAGACCTACGACCAAAAACTGACCATAGCGGCCTGTCAGCTTGACCAAATCAGATGGGATTTGAACTGTACCATGCTCTAACATAATAGAACCTTTCTATATCATCAATTGACCATTCGACAGGGGTCGAGGGGTCCCCAGTAGAAAAGCTAGGTTTTTGACAGATGCCAGAATTCCGATCTGACTCCACAGACAGCTTGCCTACGAGGTTCATATACAATGCATATGATTGGTTTCATGAAATCAATCAAACAAATCCCTCGAAAAGCAAAAAACGGCTCGAAGGCTACAAAGCGTCGAATTCGACATACGGGGTCAATTGACTCCAAATGAGCCAGAATTGGATGCTCTGCTTCACGACTATGTTGCGGACAAGTCCAAAGCCTCAAAATTGACTGACCAACCCAACAGGCAGTGTAGTCACAGAAATCGGTGATTTCAGAGTCGACAAAAGCACAAAGTGATGCCGGAAAGACCAAACTTGACCAAATTCAATTTAGGACTTGTTTTAGGTGTATAGAATGTGTTTAGGTCAAAATTTGTAAGTTTTGCAAAAAAAATTATGACTGCTATAAATAATCGCAATTATTTACTTTTGCACTATTTTTGCTTTGGAAATTGTATTATCACCTCACCTATCATGTGTATACACCTATTACATGCCAAAAATCAAGTATGAACCAAATTGAGCACCTATAACTTGGAAAATTGCTAGAAAACGCAAAGAAGTCTTTGCAAGCCAATTTTTGGGTTATGGACAACATTTCTTGATCCAAATCACCTCATATCACATACACAGGGTCTATACAATGCCTAGAACCAGTTTCTACAAAAAAATGTTGATTTTGGTAGAAAAGTTAATAATGGCGATTATTTACTTTCTAGCCAAAATGGGGAAATTTTGATATTCTGCCATCATACATCCAAAGTACATGATGTGTTAAGCCCACTAACCAAGTTTGAACCAATTTGGAGCTCAAAATCTCAAATTTCCATTATATCTACTGTTTCAGAGACCTAAAGCCAAAATCTGGTACCATTTTCACCCTATTGCATCCAAATGAGCCCATATTTCACTCAGAGTATGTATTTGGTATATACTTCAAGCATGTGATGCCAAATTTGCAAAATGTTGAAAAAAATACCTAGTTGTAAATAATCGCGATTATTTACTTTGGTTGCAAAAAAATTGTTTGGACTTTACAATTTTGCTCCTTACATGTTTTTATGCATCTATGCTTGTTCAAAAATTGATTTGAAGCTAATTGGACCAAAATTGTCAGCATTTCAGACTCAAGGACATTTCAGAAAAAAATTCGACAAATCTGCTAACTTTGACACTGTATCACTGAACAGGAGCCATGCAAGCAGCAGAGAGGACCAAGAAGAAGCTCAACCAGAGAGAAAAGTTGCAGGAGCTGCCCGCATACCAGTTGGATCTAGATTCAGTCAAAGCCGCCAAGGCAGTCTATCTTTCAAAAGAACAACTAGAAGAGCATCACACAATAGTGTTCACCAAAAGATTCAAGAGTGAGGAAGGACTTCAGGTAGAGTTGCAACTCCTACCAAAAGAAGTGTATGATGTCGTTGCGAAGCCTGAGACCAAAGAAGTCAACCGGGGGCTAGGACTCAGAGATTTCTATGAACAGGAGCCGTGCGGTGTGGATTTCCAAAAAGCTTATGAGCTTATCCATGATTAAAGAAGATGGAACTGCCCAGATTTCTGAACCTCAGGGGAATAAAGTTGAAGTGGTAATAACTAAGGAAATAGTGGCAGAGGTACTCAGACTGCCACAGAAGGAATGACGATGAGGGAAAGGGACAAGAAAACGGTACGTACTTTCACCAAAGAAACCGTCACAACCACCTTTGTAGACCTAATTCACACGCAAGTGGAAGAGCCACGCAGGTTATACCACCAAAACTTCCACTTCCTGGCTAAAAGGCCACCAAGGTATACCACGCCAAATCATGTGGTTGCCACTACTTTCACGCAAGTCCTCAAGTCAACAACCAGGCAACCGGTGGACAACGCAAAATATGTCTTGACCACTCTGAAAGGCACAAAGAAAGAAGGAAAGATTACTTACCTAGGTGCACCAGAGGTATTGACAAGGATTGCATACCATGCCATCGGCATGTCCGACAACCTACCACCGGCCCCAGACCAAAACACTTGGATACTAGTAGCTCAACCATCTCCTCGAGCTACAAGATCGGCCAAGAAATCCTACAAATCAAATGAAGAATTGGTTGGAAGCTCGCTGAAAGACACATCAGTGAAAGTTGAGATAATGAGGTGTTAAGCCAACAGAGGATCACACCCACATTTTTGCTCACACTCATCATTTTGTAACCATTGATTGTAATAAATGTCTTTCCGACATTGATTTTGAATTGAGCCATTCATTAAGTAACGGGACTCAATTGAGTTTCCAGCTTGTAATTCCGAAGTAATTTCACTTGCTGATGTAATTAGTTAGAGATGTTCTCACCTCCAAGGCTGAAGTATATAAGCCAAAGTTTTGTAACCTAAGGGGATTCAGATTATTAATCAAAGTAAGTTTTTGAGCGCCGTGACTGTGTCTGAGAGAGAGAGAGAGAGAGAGAGAGAGAGAGAGAGAGAGAGAGAGAGAATCTTATCTCCTTGCTACGCGAGCTACGGAGCCGCCATTGGAGAAGCGACACCGCCATTGTGTTAGCAACGGCGAGAGCTACGCACAGATACCAAGAGTGCGCGCTATCGGCTTCTATGTGTGGTAAGTTCCTACGAGCTTCGGTGTGAGTTTTCTTCCAACTCGTGTGTCGGAATAGAGCGTGCAACATATCTATAGAACCACAACGAGTAGAGCTACACATTAGTACCATCGGGGTCAAGTTTCGGTCACCTGTATTTTTCGGACTGTCTTCATACGCGTTTACCGCATGGAGTGGTTATAGGTTGATTTTACCTAGTGTATAGACTTTCCCTTGAGTTTGAGATCGATTCAATGATTCTAGATCCTGTTTCGTATAGCATTCGTTCGTAGTACGGATTTCAGTCACTTGCGTATTCTAGAACTTAGATTTGATTTCCTTAGTAGTGATTGTCACTAGAAGGTCGAGTAGGTGATTTGACACCCACCTAGTTGTTTCCATGCGCCTGCGGGTCAAGCTCCGTCCTCGTCTGACAAATTCTGTTGTTGGTTGAGTTCTCGCTATTTAGCTTCCGCTAGCGGCGTAACCGCCTTAACATTTGGCGCCGCTGCCGGGGACGAGAGCCATAAGTAGGTGACCTTAGACTAATCCTACGAGGTGAGTCGTATAAACTACTTTGTATACTTTAGTTAGAAAAGATCTAGGAGTGGTGGACTCCGAAGATCTCGAGAGATACTAGGAAGTGGGGTATTCCTGGGTCTTCCGTGTTGACAGTATTTTTAGTTTAGCTTAGATTTGTTTGTTGTTTTGTTGGTGTTGAGTAGTTGTTGATAGGAGAAGAATTTGCTAGTCCGTGAGTGACAGTGGATATCTTTAAAGTCACAATTACCAAACCCATTTTATGATTAGGATTAGCTTAGGTAGGACTTCATTTGATCCTGATCTAGAGCTAATAATCATTGGAGTATTTGCTTGATATGGTTGATTGCATGTTAGATCACTAAACTGTCGAGTTAGTAGTGAAACTTGCAATAAACAAAAGTCAGAGAAATTTTCTGTGTATCTGGGAGTTGCTGAGCACTTGAGAAAGCTTTAGGAAGGATTCTGTGCCAAAAAAACTGGAAATCTGCAACTTTAGACATCATACGCGTATGATGTCTAAATGACCAAACAGAGACCAAAACAGAAATTTTGACTTTACCAGAGTGTTCAAAAGGGGGGTTATACCCTAATTTCAACTTAAAACAAGAGCATTAACACTCAAGGAAACCCAAAAAGACAAGTCGGAGTCCAAGAAACGCAAAGAATAGGAAATTTTGGATTCAGATCTTGTTTTTACATTCAAACCTGACAAAAACACTTGAAACTCAATTATAAACATTGGAGAAGGCTTAAAACCAAAAATAGTCAAAATCTGGGACAAAAGACATCATACGCGTATGATGTGTTTTAGCACATCCACTGCTTATTTTTGATATCTGACCTGACAAGATTGTTGCAAACACTGTGGGAAGCATAAATATCAAGTTTTGACCCAAATTGATGAAAAAGACATCATACGCGTATAATGTCTTTTACCTAATTTTGGACATATTTTGATACTTTGCTAACACAGATCCATTGTAATAGCTGTCTAGAGGTTATAATTCAAGTTTCATCCCATTTGGATCACAATTGACCCAAAAAACAAGTCAAAAGCGAAAAATTTCCAAGAAAAGCCTAAATTAGCCATAACTTGCTCAAACAGAGTTCAAACTAAATTTTGTGAGTGGAAAGAGCATAAGGGGCCTACTGAGAGTGAGTATAACCAAAATTGTCCAAATCTGTGAAAAAAGACATCATACGCGTATAATGTCTTTTTCAGCATAACTGCAACAAAATTCTCACTTGATGAAACAGAAGTTGTCCAACTGACAAGATTAAACAATTGACCAAGTATCAATCAGTTCGGATCAATTCTGACCACAAAAACTTGGGGAAAACAAATTGCTGAGACGGAAAAGTTAAAGTCCTTTAGGGGAATTGATGAATTTGAGATCGGGCAGGAACCTCCAAAATAACCAACCAAAACAAGGGGAACCAGCAAGTGTCATATCAACCGAGGGAAGTGTAAACCAAAGTTGGGTGCAACCATTAGAGCCGATCTTTGAAGGAAGTGTCTCTGATACTTCTTCGGAGAGATCTTACAAGATTTTCACCAAACACGCGGAACACCTGAACCTGAACAACAGAGAAAATATGGCAGCAGGATCATCAAACCCTTCCGCCACCATGAAGCTATTGTTCATAAAATACCAGTACGACAATGAGCAAGGTGCCAAGATCTACAAAGATGGAATGGACCGCTATTGTGTAAAGATAGAAGAGAGACCTAGTGAGTTCAAGGACTTAGTGCCTGTGAGCTATAGCGGAGATAGATATCTAGATGACGAGGGTACCATGTACTTGGTAGTCCTAAACCCTAACATTGTGGACAAGTGGGGATTGATGGGCACCAAAGCAAAAGTAGATGAAGAACTCGAGGAGAAAGCACCGATAATGAACTTCCCTGAGGCGAGGTTAAGAAGAGAGAATGAAACTACAAGGATCAACACTGATAACATCTATGTGGGGCTATATAAATATAATAATGGGGAGCAAGATCTCTATTATAGATGTGAAGAACCCTACATCGAAGAGTTGACAGACCGAAAGAGACTTTATGTCTTTACCTACACAGAGGGATCGGAAGTGAAAATTGCCACTTACGACAAGTATGGCAGGCAATACTCAACAATGGGCAAGAAAGAATTAGAAGGATATACATACTTTGGGGGACCACTACATCAGTATTATGTTACTTCTAGCTCACAAAGACCAGCACCAACAAATGGAGTGCAAAACCCAATGACAACAGGAGGACAAAGAACTCAGGCTGCTGACTCTTTCAGCCAACCTCAGTACTCGAAGCTCGGACCAATCGGATCATTACATTCTAGAGAGTCAATGGATACGAATCAAGGTAGTGCAGTTCCAATCCCCACGTATACCACTCCAGGTCCAAGGTTCGAAGCAGAACCGTCACATTTACCTCCTAGTAGTAGATTCAGGACAGGGGAACCGACAAGGGTAACCCATGAAGTCCATGATGCTAGAGAAAGCTTTAGCCGGGACACAGGAGCAATGAGATTGGTAGCAGACCATAGACGTATGAGACCATCTCAAGTAGCCAAGTGTATGCCAAAGAAGTATGGTGGTTCAGGAGATCCGTATGCACATGTGTCACTCTTTAAGCAAGTCTTAAGAGCTGAGCAGATAACAGATCTCCATACACAATACGAGGGATTTGGTCTTACTCTAGAAGGTACGGCATTGACATGGTTTCAACCACTGAACATAGGGGGATTCCATGACATTGACCATTTGCTAAGAGAGTTTGCTGAGGAATTCTCAAAACGAGGGATTAAGCACAATACGGTCTCACAAATATATTCTTTTAAACAGAGAGAACACGAAAAAGTGAAGGAAGCTTCACTTCGCTTCAAACAATACATTGAGAGATGTCCAGTACGTGAACGACCACAAAATGACAGACTATCTGTTCTCTTTATTGAGGGACTGAGAAACGACACTCTCAAGAAGGACTTGCACTTGAAAGCTTGTACAAGTTTCGAGCAAGTAACGAGAGAGGCATTGTACTTAGTGGATAACTGTACGATTTATGGAGAGGTGTTAGCGGATACAGATTTTGCACCCAGTAGCTCCTCCTCCGTAGCGAGCGAGACTACCACTAAAAAGAATGTTCAAACAACAACCATGCCAAATGTAGAGCAAATGATAGAAGAGGCTCTAAAAAGGATGGCACCATACCAAAAACCATTGCCAAAACCGCTGAAATGGTGTGCTTATGAGCAAAAATGGACAAATCATCCAACAGAGGAGTGCTATTACAACAAAGGGTATGTAAGGGAGCGTCAGTATGCACCTCCTGCTCAATTAGCACCACCTCAGGTACATCCAGTACCTCGATACCCAACGGGAAATGTACCAGGACCTATGGGGATAGAAAGACCGCAACCGGTATTGGGACAACAACCACCTTTACCAGGAGCAAGACCAGTGGGCATTAGATATGCACCAACCTTAGAGAATCAGGAAGAACAAGCCCTAGTGCCTGTTCAAGCCTATTATGAAGAATCTGGTGCACACATGTCTCCAACTGTGTATTACCCACCAGAAGAACCCAAACAACCAGAACCATGGGGAATGATAGGGAATGTTGGAACACAAACAGTTATAAGTGCTTCTGATGAAGAGAGATACAATTTGGACGCAAGAACATTGATGTTCATAGCTCATGGAGGGTTAACAGGACAAAGACCATCCTATCCACAAAGGACGAATCAAATGGGACCAAGACCACCTCTAGGACCCTATTATAAGTGTGGAGGTGACCATCTGATGAATGTTTGTCCACATACGAAAATCATTAGAATTAACGCTTATTGCACTGAGTGTGGGGTTACTCACTTCATTGAGGATTGTTCAAAGAATCCAAACAAAGTGCAAAAGACGACATTGAATATGCTAGAAACTATTCCTACCTGCAGTGGGTCTGAAAATGAAACTCTGATACCAACGCAAGTTGTTACTAGAGCTCAAGCTAAGAAAACCACTAGAGAACCTGAGAATGGAAAGTTAGCGACTGAAGTGGTTAGTCAAGGACCGCGGAGTCAGAGAAACACATGGAAAGCTAGAAAAGCACGCATGAAGTTGAGAAAAGAACGTGAAGACGCTATTCTAGCTGAGGAATTAAAGCAAACTAAAGATAGATTAGAAAAACTTGAGAGTCAAAACGGGAAACGAGAGATGAGCCGGGAAAGAACGAAACAAAAGAGTATCAAAGAAACAACTAGCTTAAGCTCAGGGGGATCAGTGCTAGTCGACAAAGTACACGAACCATTAGACGCACTGATGAGAGCTTACGAAGCTAGGTTAAAGAACAACCAAACACAAGAACAGAGGTGGATGACATACCCAAATGCGGAATTGGAAAAGCAGAGACTTGAAATGTGCCAGAGAATGATCGAGACTGCACAAGCCTTATTAGAACCACCAAGAGAAACAATGAATTGTGGAACGAAAAACCCAATTCAGCAAGAGACTATTGTTTCACGGGTAGCTGAAAAGACTCCCAGTGCACAAAAGCCTGAAAATACACACAAGGATGACCGCATAGTATTGAACACAACCGATCAGGAGATAGAGAGTTTTCATCCAGTCATACAGAGGTCTTACGGAAGAGATGAGGATTACAATGAATTCTGGAAACAAGTGAGAGAGGCAAACTTTGCAAACGAGCTAAGTTGCCAAGCTAATCAGACAAATTGGGAAAAGGACATCACGACCCCTCCCATAGTGGAATTTGAGGCAGGATCTCAAGTGGACTTGGATCTGCAATCTTACTGGGGAGATGGGGGCTCTGTTAGAACAATGGAGAGCAAACCTCATTCACTGAAAACCTTACCTTCATACTTAGGAGAGTATGAAGCAAAATCCGAGATTAGAGCACTTCCCTCACGAAAAATCTCATCAGAAAAAGTCATGGACTCGCAAGGATTGATAGAGATTTTGTCAACACCAGTGACATGCACTATCACTCTAGCTGAGCTTTTGAGGCTAAGACCACATATGTGGACCACTGTAGGAAAATGCTTGGAGAAATTCGGGATAAAAGATCCAACATCGAGATTGCAAGAGAGCATAGAGGAGCTAAGCAAGCCACAAAAGAACGCTAAGCCTGTACCCTTAAACAAGGTCGGAGAGTATTGCGAAGGTGAAGAGGGGAATACAACCTTACCAGTTGAATTCCAAGGAGTGAAGACGATGGCAATACTAGACAGCGGAGCGGGGGTAGCCATTGCTACAAAAGAAATCTGGAAAAAATGGGGGAAACCAGCAATAAGGAAGACTAGGTTGAAACTCCAATTAGCAGATGGACACATGGAGAAACCTATGGGGTTATTAGAGAAAGTTGTAGTGACTTCTTGCGGCATTGAATACGAACATACTTTCGCTATTGTCGATTTTGCCAAGGAGAATAACTATGATATCATATTGGGAAGACCATTCATGAGACAGTTGAAAATGGTCCAAGATTGGGGCTACGATCACATATACCTGAGAAATATGGAAACCACTACACGTGTGAACCTGAAAGACCATAGCTACAAAGATGTGAACCGAACACCGGTAGAGGAGTTTGATTCAGCTACTTTGGCGGGATCCGAATTTCCAGCTTGGTTAGGTAAACCCAAGGAGTTATGGATGTGTGGAGCTTCGAAATGTGGAAGTCTGAGGCGAGAAGAATGTGTTTTAGAAAGGGCTATTGAAGACGAAACTTATATAGGAGAACCCTTTCTAGAGGACACGCTTGAACCATTAGAATGGACACACATTCTAGCAACCCTAGATGTTTGTGCAATTCCGGATGGTCCCACAACGAAATTTTGCGACAAGGACGGGTACGACGTGGTTCCGTACTTCATGTTGAGAACTGTATTCGAGAAAGAAACTGAAAAGAACGATACACTGGAAAAGGAAGATGAAGAAGAGGTGTTTCACGACATTCCCGATCATCCTGAGTGGGGAAATGAAGCAGACAACGAGTCAACGGACAATTCAAGCGGAAACGAAGAAACTATAACGGATGTCCGATTTTATGATTTTCCGAACCAAACTAAACAACGCCAGAAACGCTATAGAGCAAAGAGAAAAACAAAGGGGGTTAGAACCAATCCGATGCCTAGAATAAGAGGAAAAAATCAATTCCTAATGCTAGTAAAGGCGGAAGATTGTGTTAAGGACAAGGTTTCTGGAAGAATGAGAGGCAATGATCAAAAGCGCTTACGAAAAGACAAAAGAGGCTCAAGAAATCAAGTTCAAAGGAATGGAACGAAAACAGAAACAGAAAAATAAAAAAAAAACAAGCGCAACAGAGAACACACGGAGTCCAAGTTAGAACGTAGAAACAAGTACAGAGAGCTCAAGAAAACTTTGAAAGAAGTTTGGACAACAGAAATTGAGAGTGGAGAGGACGAAAACGCCAAAATCAAGGAAAACATGGATGTTCCCTCTCACTACAGGAAATTCACAATTGAGGATAGGAAGGTGGTATTAACCCAACCTATTCGAGAGAGAAGGGAGAGCGAATCTTATGACGGACCGGAGGATGCAAAAAAAGTTGATTTAGCAGCTCCAGGGGAGACACCTAGACCGGTGTACATAGCCACGGATTTGTCTCCAGGCGAGGAAGAGAGACTTTTGAGTCTTCTCAGAGAGTATAGGGATGTGTTTGCATGGTCTTATAAGGACTTAAAGGGAGTTGACCCATCGATATGCCAACACACAATCCCACTAAAACAAGATGCAAAGCCTAGCAGACAGAGACCATACACATATAATGATACGTTTGCTAAGCGAATCAAAGAAGAGATAGATAAGCTAATGGAAGCTGAATTCATATACGAGATTGAACACACCGATTGGGTATCTCCGATTGTGGTGGTACCCAAGAAGAACGGAAAACTCCGAGTGTGTGTCAACTTAAAGAAAGTGAATGCTGCAACAATCAGGGACAATTATCCCCTGCCGATAACTCATCATGTTCTAGAGCGTGTATCAGGGAAAACAGCATACTCTTTTCTTGATGGTTTTTCAGGATATAACCAGCTAGCCATAGCACTGGAAGATCAACATAAAACAGCTTTTGCAACGGAGTGGGGAATTTATGCTTATCGGGTTATGCCTTTTGGTCTAACCAATGCTCCCGCAACCTTCCAGAGGCTGATGACGCATGCTTTCAAAGAATACTTAAGGTTGTTTCTAGAAATATACATGGATGACTTATGTGTACATTCTCTTCTGAGAGATGAGCATCTAGAACACCTAAGAAAAGTATTTGAGAAATGTAGGACATATCGCATTTGTCTGAATCCTGAGAAATGTGTGTTTATGGTCCGACAGGGCAGAA
Organism: Adiantum capillus-veneris; assembly: GCF_014529385.1. NCBI lineage: Eukaryota > Viridiplantae > Streptophyta > Polypodiopsida > Polypodiales > Pteridaceae > Adiantum > Adiantum capillus-veneris. The sequence continues at coordinate 90,930,853 of NC_140956.1, read as the reverse complement.
TTCTGGGACATATTGTCTCACAAAACGGAATATCCACGGATTTAGAGAAGATAAAAGTTATAGTGGATATGCCTAGACCAACCAATGTGAAACAAGTACAGAGCTTTATGGGACATTGCGGATATTATAGACGATTCATTTACATGTACGCTATAATAGGCCAACCACTTTACAGGCTAATAGTGAACTTTGAATGGACAGAGGAGTGTGAGGAATCGTTCAAGAAATTGAAAGAGGCACTCATTACTGCTCCAGTCTTGAAATCACCAGATTGGAAGAAGATATTCCATGTGCATATAGATGCTTCGGCATATGCAATAGGATGCATTCTGGCTCAGCATTCTGGCTCAGCCAGAAGAAGGAAACATGGATTTTCCTATCTGTTACGCCAGTCGACAGCTCAACAATGCAGAGAAGAATTACACCACAACAGAGCGAGAGGGATTAGGAATGATATATGCTGTGAAGAAATTTCGGCATTATCTTCTAGCCAACAAGTTTGTGTTTTTTACGGATCACCAAGCCTTGCTCTACCTAGTGAATAAACCATGCAATACCGGGAGAATAGTGAGATGGTTCATTATCTTACTGGAATTCGACTTCACGGTAGTAGTAAAGAAAGGAAAAACACATCTTAGAGCTGATCATCTTTCGCGATTGACGAATGGAGAAGACCCTATAGGAGTAGATGACGACATGCCAGACGCGTACTTGTTCAACATAGAAATGATACCGAAGTGGTCTCAAAATGTCGTTAACCTATTAACCTATGGAGGAGAGTTCGATAGAAGAGAATACAACCAGAAACATATTGCTATTCAGCAATCCAAGAATCTTCAATTGGTTGCAGGAAGGTTGTATCAATTGGGAAATGATCATGTTTTACGACTATGCATCAATCCTGAGGAATATAATATATATCTGCGCGAAGCACATGTTCAGGAATGTGCATTTCATTGTTCAAGAGGAAACACATATAGGAATTTGTTACAATTGGGAGTCTATTGGCCAGGAATGAAAGAAAGCGTACATGAATATGTCACTGTATGTATTGTATGTTCATCAAAACCGCCAGCAGAGTATTCGACATTATATCAGATAATGATCGCTCCAGAATTGGAGTCAGTATATTGTTGAATATCTCACAAATAGAACTTTCCCAGAAGGAACGTCAAAAGCTCGTCAGAAATCTGTAGAGACAGAAGCTAGAGATTACACTTTAATAGGAGATCAACTCTATAAGAGAGGTAAAGACAACCAGCTTAGGATTTGCGCATCAGAGTCTGAGTATGTGATAATCCTGGAGCAAGCTCATGGAGGAGTAGGTGGAGGCCATTTCTCAGGTGATAAGACAACAAAACTTGTCTTAGCCGCAGGAATATGGTGGCCAACATTACATATGGACGCTGAGGAATACGTTAAACGGTGTGATGACTGTCAGCGGACCAAAGTACCACTTAAAAGAGATGATATGCCGCTTAGACCAATGATGGGGGCAAGAGCTTTTGCAAAACGGGGGATTGATTATGTCAGATCCATTTCACCTCCTGCATATAAGACTCATGCACAATACATCATTGTGGCTACAGACTATCTAACAAAGTGGGTCGAAGCAAAGGCAACTCAAAAAGCAGATGCCAGGACCACGGCACAATTTCTGTATGAATACGTCTTTGTACGATATAGATTGCCAATAGAAATTGTGAGTGATCGAGGCACACATTTTATAAATGAAGTGATAAAGATCCTTCTAGATGAATTCATGGTAATCCATAGGAAATCAGCCCCGTATCATCCACAAGCAAACGGACAAGCTGAAGCAACAAACAAAACCATACGCACGGTCCTCACGAAGATTGTATCTGAATCGAGAACTGACTGGGACCAGAAGTTGCATTCAACATTATGGGCATATAGGGTAGCATATAAAACATCAATAGGAACGACCCCATATAACATGGTTTTTGGGCTAAATGCTATCTTACCAATAGAATTTTTGATTTCAACCTTAAGGGTGGCTAAGGATCTAGAGTGGACAGGGCACTAGCTTTCTGATAGAATAGATGACCTGGAAAAGCTAGACGAGCTTCGCCTAAAAGCAGTAGCTTCTATCTACGCTCAAAAAAGGCGACAAAAAGAATTTTTTGATAAGCATGTGCGGACTAAAGAGTTTAAGGTTGGGGACTATGTCCTAGTTTACACTCTGAAACAGCATGCTAAGAAGCTTAAAAAGCGAGGGATGGGACCTCTGGTGATTAAAGATCTATCACCAAGTGGAGCCGTCAAGCTTGCTACATTAGACGGAGAAGAAATGCCCAATTGGATTAGTGGATGCAGAGTGAAAAAGTATCTCTTGCCGCTAACCCAAGACATGCTTCTCAAAATACATCAAGAAGAGCTGCGTGTCCAGAAAAAGAAAAAGATTGTGGAGAAAGCGCAAGCCGAGGCGAAGGAAAGAATGGAGAAAAGAAGACTACTGCGTCAGAAACAGCGCAATGAAGGAGCAATACGAATAATTGCAGTTAGTATAACAGAAATGGATAATGACAAAGAAGAACCCATCATTGAATGCAAAGTAGGAACCAACCAAATCAAAGCCAGAGCACTATTGGATTCAAGAGCTCAAGCTAACCTACTTTCACTCAGTTTGTATAGACAATTGACAAATGACACTAAACTACAAACTGCCTAGCAAGAGTTAAAGAGTTACTATGAGAATTCAATCAAAACTGTCGGATGCACAGTTTTACATATACAGATTAACCAATATGTGTATCCTCATATGTTTTACGTGGTTGAAGACCAAGCTACACAACATCCATTATTGCTAGGACAACCATGGCAGAAGCAATACAATGCAATGATTGACTGGAGTTCTAATTCAGTGCTTATCAAATACGACGGTGAAAGTCAATCAGTTAAGTTCACCAAACGAGAAGAGCCAACTCCAAAGGACGAATCCAAAGACAAAGATAAACAACAACCAGAGAAAAAGAAGAAGCAATGGCAACCAAAAGTTTCTATACAACCGGATTACTCTTTGACGAGGAATTCTCAACAGTGGATAAGGAAGACAAGCAATAATATAACAGCTCAACCTTGGGAAAAAACGGAGTCAAAGTTGGTATGGAGACCAAAAAAGGTTGTGCCAGAGAACACAAAGGTGGAAAACAGAGTCTTCAATACCAGACAACAGAGTGATTCCAGACAATCAAGGACAGTGAAACAGATCTGGATTCCAAAGAAGTTCATGACGGCACAGAGCTATAGCAAGCAAATTTGGATCCCAAAGATTTGTAAACAGGAACTCCCTTCAGTACAATCAACGGAAACTCCTAGGTATTTCAAGTCGAGGAAATCAACACAAAGAACAAAGCAGGTTTGGGTCGCAAAGAGTTTGTGGCAAGCACAAGTGAAGCAGAAGCAGATTTGGATTGTAAAAAAGAACAACAAAGTAAAGAAGAATACATCTACTGATTCTACTACCGAAGTGCCAAAACCAACCCAAAACCCGACCACCAATCCTTCAATCAAACAAAGAGCAGCTTTATTGGAAAGACTGTTGTATCATCGCTCTACAATTGCATTGGGAACTTATGACCAAAACAACTACACTGCTTCGCCCACAGACACTTCATAGTCGTCCAAGAGGACTCAGACTAGGAGGGGGGGAGGTATACAGGTATACAGGAGTTACAAAGCAGCTACAAGCGCCAAAAACAAAGAAAAACAAAAATTATATTACAAGGGCAGTGTCTTACATGATTTTGCAATTTTTATGTTTGATTGCGGATATTGATAATATTTATGCCCTTATATACCTTGTTTTGCAACAAGAAGAGATCAAATGATGAATTTGGGTCTCTAGACGTGAAAATATCACTAAATAAGAGTGTTTTTGGAGCTAAAAAGTGGAAAAAAGTGGTAAGCTATTTATCGTGTATGTTTGGAATTTTTTGGCTTCAATTTGCTATTTTCCTTTATTTTTTATGATTTTCTTAATAAAAGTAAAAGAAAAATAAAAAAGCAGGTGAAATGAGATCGGAAAAAAAAAGAAAAGAATAGACGGTGATGGTCCTAATGACAAGGGCAACCCATGGTAAAAATTGGGTACAATTCTGAAAAAGTTGCGGAAAGCCCGAAATGACAAAATTTTGGCAAAGTGGACAGATTTCTCAGAAACAGTTCAAACGGAGTCCAAATTGAGAAATTTCAAATCCTAAAGTGCATTTCACGACGAGATAGGAGCACATGTCAAATTTGGTAACAAGTGATCCGGGAAGTCCGAAGTTAAGTATTTTTCACTTCACTATCAAGCTCATTTCCACTATTACCTTCTTGGAGAGAGCAAAGAGCACACAGGAGCATCCGACCTTCTATCGCCTTCTACGACTGCTACAAGAGCTCAGAGGACACCAAACATGAGAGGTAGACTCGTTGCCATAAGCTTTTGATGCTTATCGTTAACTTTTGTCGCGAAAACTCACCAAAACCAAGAAACAAGAGCAGACGGGGAATGGGGAAGAACGCTAGGTAGGGGCACAACCGCCTAACCAAACCTTGCAAGAACTTAGAGGTGGGTTACCCTAACATAGAAGATGGGTTTCTAACACTCAAAGCTCGAGAAAGAACAACTTGAAAAACCCTAGGTCAACAGAGCCTGCAAGAGGCAAACAGGAAAAAGTTGTCGAAACGACACAAAACTTCTCAGGAAGCTTAACAACATCGAGGGCAATGCAACCATGGAGTGTCTCCGGGTTTGGATCACCAAAAGTAGGTCGGAACAACCGATTCGGCTGCGGACACACAAAGCGTCATTTTGGCATAACGGCTAAAATTGACAACCAAATGACATGAAACTTCACAAGCAGCTTCAAATATACATGGATGACTTATGTTTGCAAGCAAAACCCAAAAGAAAGCTGATTCACTTACCGATGGTGAAAAAGACGCTTTCGGGCAACCAAATGGAGAAAGATGGAGAACGGTGAGCCAAAGTCAAGTTCAACCAAATAGGTGGCTTCACAACATATCCAATGAGCTGGAAATGCAACTCTCGAGAAGAAAAGTTGAAGAAATTCAACTCCAAGGCAAAAAGACGACTTCGGAGACCGAAATGCCTATAAGGGGGCTTTTTAGCTAAACTGATGACTTTTTAAGTTGAAAACTAGTTAGCAGGGCTTAGGGCACTAGCACAAAGCATTCTTTGCACAAAAAGACCAACATTTCAAGAAAAGACATCATACGCGTATGATGTCTCACAGCATGATTTTCACATCCATTTCAACATTTGAGTGCATAGCCTCATTCCACATGTTAATCACATCCTATGAACCAAGTATCATGAGAATTGGAGTTAAAAAACCCAAGGAAAACCAAAAAAGACGCAAAGTAGGCCATAAAATTGATTTTTGGTCCTAATTTTGTCAAAATAACTCCAAACTCAATGAAACTTTGTAGGATTGTTGATTAACACATCTATAAGCTATCTGGAACCAAAAAGCACCATTTTGACACAAAAGACATCGTACGCGTATAATGTCTATTTGCACTTACAGAGCCAAAATTGCTCATTTGACATCATACATCCATTATATATGTCTAATACATGTTACAAATGAAGTTTGGAACCATTTGGTCAAGTGGATCACCCCATTAGCCCAATTGAAGGAAAATCCTTCATCCAAAGCCTATTTTAGCCCAAATCCAACATACTCAAGTCCAAACCAAGATTTGAGTAGATATAGTCCTTCACTAGTACATGGGGAGTCCACAGAACCAATCCCATGAAAAATTGATGAAAAAGACATCATACGCGTATGATGTCTCCAGAGCCATTTTTAGCCCAAAATCTGTCCAAACTTCATAAATCCACTGAATAATCCTATCTAAAGCCAAATCGAAGCTTATAGAGAAATTTGGTCCAAAAATACACTAAAAGACATCATACGCGTTGATCCGAGCCTATCACAAATTTTTGTTTATCATATTTTGTTGGTTTTCCTTACTTCTAGAGGTTTACAATAAAAGAAAGAGTGAGAACAACCTCTTGGAAAAATTTTAAAAAAAATGATTTTTTCTTGACTAGTTCACCGGAGGTGAAAGGTAGAGGGAGAACCTAGTGGTAAAGAGAAGGGAAAATATGTAAATGTGAAAAGAAAAGATATGATGTGGTTGTGGAGCCATGCACCCATGATTCAAGGGTCATGAGTGGCTCATATCATCATGGCTTTGGAGCCATATGATGATTCAAACAAATGGGACCCAAGTGGAAGACTTGGTAAAGGAAGAAACCAGGCACATGATTTTGCTGAATTTTTAAAAAATACTTCCACTCCGATCCAAGAAAATTTGTCTTCATCAAAGTTGTAACTGACGAGCTGAAGATTCTGGCCATATTTTTTTTATAATTTTTGCATCTACGGGCTAGGAGATATGGCCAAAATGGTGGACGCCAGTTTTTTCAACTATGGTGGAGACCACCCCCCTACCTTTACACACACACACCCTTCCTTTTCCACATTGAGACCTTCTTTAAAATCAGCCATTAGTCTTCTCACCCTCCTCTCCTTCCTTCTCTCTCTCAAGCTCAAAAACCCATCAAAGTTCCTCTTCTAATCACCTCTCAAGTCATGCTTAATCTTGTTGTAATTCATAAGTTCTCATTCAACCCCTTTCTATTATTACTAGATATGTATTGATTTTATGTAGATTCTTTACATTTTAAAATAAGGAAGCTCTTGGACTCAAGCTATGGAGGAAGGAGTGAAGACAACACAAGTGATGATGGAGCTAATTGGTCAACAAATCCCTTGGAAGGAGCTTCTTCATTGGTTGAATGTCCCTAATCAAGCTTCATTTGTACAAATTACACTTGTATCTTAAACTCACTCCTAATCACTCTCTTTCCTATATAAAGAGGCCTTCCCCTTTGTAATTTCAAGCCTCCCTCAGCCCATTGAGCCTTTGTATCACTCACCATGAGCCCATAAGCTCATTCATTCACTCTATTCTTGCACATTCTAGAGTGCAAATTGTTTCATGCTAGTAACCTCTCCTCCTCTTATTTATGTTAATTAAGAGAAATGTTTTATATGCGTGTGAGAGTGCTTGATGTGATCTTGGCTAATCCTTGAGTGATTGTTTGGTAATCTATATGCTATTTATGTTGGGAGTGTTTGAAGTCATCCATTCCTTGTACACACACCACGGTTAATGCTTCATTCATAGTGATCTCTCTCTCTCTCTCTTTGTGTAGCGGTCCTAGTCCACGCTTCCAAGACTAGGTGGTGCCCTCATCTCATTTCCCTTGTGGCGCAATGGAGTTTGTTTTGGTGTAGAGGCTTTGTTGGTGCCTCGATAAATCAATTAAGAGATTAAACGCTTTTGGTGACTCCATGCTTTTGGTAAGGCAAATGCAAGGTACATGGGCTTGCAAAAATGCCCGTCTCTCTACTAAAATGAGAGAAGCAAGAGCTCTTATGAGGAGATTTAGGGAGGCACAAGTACATCATGTACCAAGAGACCAGAACAAGGATGCAGACCACCTAGCATCATCAAAGTTAAATGAGTCAATAGTGGGAGCAGTGGCCATCAAACTTCCACTTCAGCAAGGAAAGGAGGACTTGGAAGATATTATGCACATTCTGGAGCAAGGAGAGGCTCCTTGCTCCAGAATTATGCACATTCTGGAGCAAGGAGAGGCTCCTAAACACTTGAATGCAGGGGAAAGGCGATGGTTAGCTAGGAAGGCTACCAGGTATCGCATAGTAAATGATGACTTGTATTGTCTTGGTAAGGATAGTGTGCTTAGGAGAGTTCCTTTGAAGAGTGAAATTGAAGAGATTTTAAAAGCTTGTCACGATGATATGTGCGGAGGACACTTTGCACACGGCATCACTAGTAGAAAGGTTCTACAAGCTGGGTTTACTTGGCCAAGTCTTCATCGTGATGTCAAATATTGGTGTCAAACATGTGATGAATGTCAGAAAGCAGGACCACGACGGCTCATAGCTGAACCTCAGAACCCAATAAAGGTATATGGGCCCTTTGAGAAGTGGGGAATTGATGCCATAGGGCCTCTACCATGCACTCAGTCAGGTAAAGAGTACATCATCATGGGAGTAGACTACATGACTAGATGGGCTGAGGCTATGCCGACCAATAGAATTACTGCTAAGGATGTGAGTCAGTTCATCTTTGACCACATCTGTTGCCGGTTTGGCACCCCTCTTGAAATACTATCTGATAGAGGACCAGGGTTTAGAGCAGACTTGGTAGGAGAACTCATGAAGAAGCTAAATATTCAGCATCAACACTCTACTCCTTACTACCCTCAGTGCAATGGTTTGGTGGAAAAGGTAAATGGAATCATTTGCAAAATTCTCACCAAACAGGTACATGCCAGGCGCCAAGATTGGGACAAACACCTGAATGGAGCTCTATGGGCCTATAGAACCTCCTTCAAAACCACATTAGGGTACACACCCTTTCATTTGGTGTATGGAAAGGAGGCGCTTTTGCCCATTGAAGTGAAGTTAACAAGTCTTCGAATATTGGGTAGCCAGGTAGGCTCTCAAAAGGAGAAAGTACAACAAAGGATCATGGATCTAGAGAGGCTGCAATTGGATCATGAAGAAGCCATCAACCACTATTCTCAAGAAGCAGAGAAGCGCAGAGAAAAGTTCAACAAAAAGCTAGCATCCAAAGACATCAAAAAGGGATCTCTGGTGCTTCGTTATGACAATCGCTTCGACACTCGTAAGGATGGAAAGTTTCTTTTCCGATGGGAAGGCCCGTTCTTGGTCACCAAAAAGTTCAAAAATGGCTCTTACAGACTTCAAGACATTGATGGTAAAGTGCACAAGACCAGGACAAATGGATGGCGTCTAAAGCCTTATCACATCAGGATAAGGTCAGCTCAAGATCAAAGAAAGTAGGCTAGAGGCATAAATATCCCTAGCCAGGTTTGGGGGGGCTATGATCCGAGCCTATCACAAATTTTTGTTTATCATATTTTGTTGGTTTTCCTTGCTTCTAGAGGTTTACAATAAAAGATAGAGTGAGAACAACCTCTTGGAAAAATTTTAAAAAAATGATTTTTTCTTGACTAGTTCACTGGAGGTGAAAGGTAGAGGGAGAACCTAGTGGTAAAGGGAAGGGAAAATATGTAAATGTGAAAAGAAAAGATATGATGTGGTTGTGGAGCCATGCACCCATGATTCAAGGGTCATGAGTGGCTCATATCATCATGGCTTTGGAGCCATATGATGATTCAAACAAATGGGACCCAAGTGGAAGACTTGGTAAAGGAAGAAACCAGGCACATGATTTTGCTGAATTTTTAAAAAATACTTCCACTCCGATCCAAGAAAATTTGTCTTCATCAAAGTTGTAACTGACGAGCTGAAGATTCTGGCCATATGTTTTTTATAATTTTTGCATCTACGGGCTAGGAGATATGGCCAAAATGGTGGACGCCAGTTTTTTCAACTATGGTGGAGACCACCCCCCTACCTTTACACACACACACCCTTCCTTTTCCACATTGAGACCTTCTTTAAAATCAGCCATTAGTCTTCTCACCCTCCTCTCCTTCCTTCTCTCTCTCAAGCTCAAAAACCCATCAAAGTTCCTCTTCTAATCACCTCTCAAGTCATGCTTAATCTTGTTGTAATTCATAAGTTCTCATTCAACCCCTTTCTATTATTACTAGATATGTATTGATTTTATGTAGATTCTTTACATTTTAAAATAAGGAAGCTCTTGGACTCAAGCTATGGAGGAAGGAGTGAAGACAACACAAGTGATGATGGAGCTAATTGGTCAACAAATCCCTTGGAAGGAGCTTCTTCATTGGTTGAATGTCCCTAATCAAGCTTCATTTGTACAAATTACACTTGTATCTTAAACTCACTCCTAATCACTCTCTTTCCTATATAAAGAGGCCTTCCCCTTTGTAATTTCAAGCCTCCCTCAGCCCATTGAGCCTTTGTATCACTCACCATGAGCCCATAAGCTCATTCATTCACTCTATTCTTGCACATTCTAGAGTGCAAATTGTTTCATGCTAGTAACCTCTCCTCCTCTTATTTATGTTAATTAAGAGAAATGTTTTATATGCGTGTGAGAGTGCTTGATGTGATCTTGGCTAATCCTTGAGTGATTGTTTGGTAATCTATATGCTATTTATGTTGGGAGTGTTTGAAGTCATCCATTCCTTGTACACACACCACGGTTAATGCTTCATTCATAGTGATCTCTCTCTCTCTCTCTTTGTGTAGAGGTCCTAGTCCACGCTTCCAAGACTAGGTGGTGCCCTCATCTCATTTCCCTTGTGGCGCAATGGAGTTTGTTTTGGTGTAGAGGCCGCCATTCCAAATTTCCTTCGTCAGCGTATGATGTCTCACTATGTGATTTTGGCACCTCATGGCTTCAACCACCAAACAAAAGTGATCTACATGCCATTTGAAGGTGAACCACCAAGTTTTAACCAATTTGGATCATAAAATCCAATTCCCTTTCAAAATTTTGCCAAGAGCCTGATCTGGACTAAACTGGCCAAAACTTGACCAAATGGTATCCAAACTCAAATCCAAGCATATGATACTCATGTATACACTATCAGCTACAAGCACAACCAATATGAAGTCATTTTGACACAAAAGACATCATACGCGTATGATGTCTCCAGCATGATTTTGAGCCCAGTTTGCATATTTTTTCACCTACCTTGCATCCTTAGGCCCTGAATAGCTCATGTTTCAATTTTCAAGTCATTTGAATGGTTAAAAGCTTCATTTCGGCTTTCAGTACTACGCTAACTTCTGTAATTGGAGTTACAGGATCCATGGATTCCGCCAAGTCATCAGCAACAAAGAGAAAAAGACCGACAATCAAAGATGCTCTTGCAGAAGCAGAACCCTTTGACATTCCAGCAGAAACCCTCAAGCCAACCAAAACTTGGGTGGAGGAAGCAGTACTGGAACAAGAGGGAATAAAGATCTACCAAGGGACTTTCAGAGATCCTCAAGGGCAAGCGGTGGATATACCGATGATCCCACAAGAATTGGTGGATTATAGCAGGTCAGAGAACATCAGCATGTACCTGGAAAGGGCAGACTTGCACAGATTCTTCACCTCGAGACCATCAGGTGTAGATACAAGAAGAGTGTATGAGTTGGCAACCTCCATTCAGAAGGATGGGAAAGCCACATTGACAGCAATAGATGGAGAGAAAGTAGAGGTACAGATCACTCCACAGTTCATTGCAGATGCATTGAAGATGCACAACAAAGGGAGCTCTGTCAGGGAACGAAGGGAGGCTATAGAGGTTTATGGGTCCAAGAAACAGAATGCAACCTATGGAGATATGGCAGACCAAAGAGCGGCAACCCTTTGCCGACTGTATAACCAGTTTCTCCATATTTGCAGTAAAAGACCGCAAAAGTATACGACACCACCCCATGCCATTGCAACTACCATCACATGGGCATTGAAGAGAAATATGCCAAAAGAGGTGAATTACGCTCAACACATCCACGAGCAAGTAATTGCCATGCACAACGAGAAGCCAAAGTATATAGGAGGAGCTGAAGTTCTGACAAGAATAGCTTATGAAGCTATTGGAGCCAGAGATGAATGGCCAAAGGTTCCCTCCCAGAATGAGTGGCTTAGAGAAGCCGATGAGGAGGAAGAACAGCCTGAAGTATCCAAGAGGGTGTCTACAAGAGCACGCAGGAAACTAGAAATAGTTTCAGAACCTGAAAAGAATGTGGATGAGCCGCTTATGAAGAAAGCAAAGAAGAAGGTTGCTCCCAAGCAAACCAAAAGTCAGAAAGAGGCAAGAATGGAAAGATTGGTGGAGCAGTTTAGAGCGGAAAGAGCTCTAAAGGGGGACTTTGAAGAAAAGTGGGTGCCAGACCCCACTAAAGTCGGAACTAGCTCAGCCAGGCCACATGTTGATCAATATGATCAATATATTAGAGCTTATGAGGAGTCAGAGGCTATACTGGAGCAGCAACATGTCAAGCCATACACTGAAGAGGAAGTACAGCTTTTAAAAGCTGAGCTGAAAAAGGACGACAAGGGAAAGAAGAAAGTAGATGAGTCTACTGAACCTCAAGAGAAAGACGGGCAAGCAAACAAAGGGAAAGCCAAGATGACTGAGGACAATCAGCCCTCCTTTACTGATGTACCCAGCCCGAAGAAGACGGAAATCATTGTGGAAGAGAGCACAGTAGAGATGGACACGACTGGTATGGAAAAGCCGGAGGCCGAAGCCGGAGGCCGGGACCAAGGAAGAGGAGATAGATCCAATTCAGCAAAAGAAAAACGATTATGAGGATCTGGTAGCGATAGGGTACACTGAAGAAGAGGCCCTTGAGGCGGTTTATGGGATCACCCTACAAAAACGAGATGATCAGAGAGGGACAGAGGAAAATACAAAGAGTACAAAAGAAAGTGATGAAAAACTGGACGAGCAGAACGTACTAGAAGAGCCGAAGCCAGTGGAGGTGGTGGCAGAAAAGGCTTTAGAGTTGACAGATGAAGATGAAAAGGACATGCACATGGTGCATGAACTGCTCAGCAAGATCAAAGAAAGATCCAAGGCAAAGGAAGTGGAGGTTGAGACAGCCAAACAAAGGGAAGCCGAGTTGCAGAGGAAATTAGAGAATGCTATGACTGAATATGAAAGTCATAAAGCATCACTCTACGATGCAAAAAACGAGAGAGACGGCTTGATACTCCAGCTAGCCGAGGCTAGCCGAGGCTTCAAGAGAAGTAACAAGTGCACAGGAAGCAAGGGAGCGGATGGAAGACGACTTGGAGGCACGACTTGGAGGCGGCTAAAGATGAGCTCATTGAGCTAAGGGAAAGAGTCGAGCTCCAAGAAAGAACAATCGCTAGACTCAGGACTACCCCTAGAGCTAGCAGAGCAGGAACCAAACAAGAGGGAGCTCTTGTACCAGCTCTGGAAGACCAGGTCCGAAGCTTACAAAGAGAGCTAAGATTAGAGCAAGTGCAAAGGTTGCACATTGCGGAGGGATCATTGGCAGCAGAGGAGAGGCTCACTTTAGAAAATCAAACACTAAGAACAGAGAATGAGACCCTCCGCAAACAGCTCCAAGATCTACAAGTGCAAAGGTTGCACATTGCGGAGGGATCATTGGCAGTAGAGGAGAGGCTCACTTTAGAAAATCAAACACTAAGAACAGAGAATGAGACCCTCCGCAAACAGCTCCAAGATCTACAAGAGCAACAAAGAAGAGAGACAGAGACACCACAAGAAGGATCAGGTGGAGCAGCCATAGAGCTACCAGAAACTGGAGAGGCAACCATAATTGAAGATCCAGCCCCAGTTCAAGAGGTGGCCTCAACTTCAGGAATCTCTGAAGAAGAAGAACAAAGGCTCCATGACCAAATAGAAAAGTCAACAGAGGAGAGTGCCAAGGCGGAAATGGAATGGGAGAGGAGACTCCTAATCTCCATTAGACTTCAGGGACTAGACACAAAAGTGCTCCATGAAGAGTGGATGCAACCCAGCCTGCCTTTCCCTTTGATGAAGTTTGAAGTGATAAAAACGAAAAAGAGAATAGAGGAGGAGCAGTATGTCGCTCTTTACGAAGGCGACATCACAAAAGAGGAACAATCAAAGAAGATTGTAGATTCGCAGCCTAGATGGAGGAAAGGTTGGTTGAACAAATACCCAGCCTACCTCATCTACTTGGTAGAGGCACCAAAGGAGATTCGGGAGGATGCAACCTTCTGCCCGGTGCCAAGAGTCAGAAGCTGGAAAGAGCATGGCAGGATTGTAGAAAAGAAGCCAAATTGGCTTAATTACCCAAGGATGCCAGGACCAAAGGCAGGAGAGAGAATAGGTAAAGCCTACATGGTGAAAACCCTAACGGGCACCATCAAGATCTTTACTGGCTCTCCTGACCTTTCGTGTCAGATGCTCAAGAAAATTTGCAGGACTCTCTTAGCTTGTATTGAAGTGTTCGCGCCAGATAAAGCCACGACCTCGAGTCTACTATCGACGGCCGACACAGTGACTGATATGATGTATGATCTTTCATTGCAGCCTTCTCCAAAAGTGTTGCACCTCCTATACCAGAGGATTATGTTTTTGCCTAGCTTCCACATACAAACATTCGAAGAAGCTTTCTACACCGGCTTTTTCACCCACGAAAGCAAAATATTCGGCCCAACCTTGACCATCGGCAACCTGCGATACGAATCACATTTGCAGATGCTCAAGACGATAGGACTTTATTGACCAAGCATAAAGGTCATGTCAGGGACGACATGAACGCGGAGGGGGGGAGTGTTAAGCCAACAGAGGATCACACCCACATTTTTGCTCACACTCATCATTTTGTAACCATTGATTGTAATAAATGTCTTTCCGACATTGATTTTGAATTGAGCCATTCATTAAGTAACGAGACTCAATTGAGTTTCCAGCTTGTAATTCCGAAGTAATTTCACTTGCTGATGTAATTAGTTAGAGATGTTCTCACCTCCAAGGCTGAGGTATATAAGCCAAAGTTTTGTAACCTAAGGGGATTCAGATTATTAATCAAAGTGAGTTTTTGAGCGCCGTGACTGTGTCTGAGAGAGAGAGAGAGAGAGAGAGAGTCTTATCTCCTTGCTACGCGAGCTACGGAGCCGCCATTGGAGAAGCGACACCGCCATTGTGTTAGCAACGGCGAGAGCTACGCACAGATACCAAGAGTGCGCGCTATCGGCTTCTATGTGTGGTAAGTTCCTACGAGCTTCGGTGTGAGTTTTCTTCCAGCTCGTGTGTCGGAATAGAGCGTGCAGCATATCTATAGAACCACAACGAGTAGAGCTACACATTAGTACCATCGGGGTCAAGTTTCGGTCACCTGTATTTTTCGGCCTGTCTTCATACGCATTTACCGCACGGAGTGGTTATAGGTTGATTTTGCAGTTCAAGTCTTTAGGGTGTTGTTCTTACCTAGTGTATAGACTTCCCCTTGAGTTTGAGATCGATTCAATGATTCTAGATCCTGTTTCGTATAGCATTCGTTCGTAGTACGGATTTCAGTCACTTGCGTATTCTAGAACTTCGATTTGATTTCCTTAGTAGTGATTGTCACTAGAAGGTCGAGTAGGTGATTTGACACCCACCTAGTTGTTTCCATGCGCCTGCGGGTCAAGCTCCGTCCTCGTCTGACAAATTCTGTTGTTGGTTGAGTTCTTGCTATTTAGCTTCTGCTAGCGGCGTAACCGTCTTAACATGAGGAAAGGAGAGCACGAAGAGAGTAAATGAAGAGAAAAGCCATGGCCGCAAAGCCATGGCTGCACACCAAGAAGAGCCCGTGCAAAAGCAAGCCTGGTTTGAAAGAGAGAAACATGCATACCAACGCAGTCGACAAGCACCAGGAAAGGACCCGGAAAAATGGGTGCCTAGTGGACTTAAGGGACCAAGGACAAAGAATCATACCAAGAAAGAGGTTGAAGATCCAACAAAATCCTTGGAAAAAATATACCAAGAAGCAGAAGACCTAAAGCTGAAAATAAGCCCAAGAAGAGGCAATGAAAGCAAAAGAGGCGGAGGACCAGAGACAAGCCGAGGAAACGGCAAGGGAATAGACACAACACGACCAAGGTCACGAGCCTCCTTGACGCACTTCACCACCTACGGAACAGCAGGATAACCCTATTCCAATCCCACCACCATCACAAGCACCGAGAGCCACAGAAGCTGAGCCTACCAAAGAGACAGAATCTGAATCAAAAGAAGCAGAAGAATCTGCACAAGAGGCTACTGCTACACAAGAGCAACAAAAAGAGAAAGAATCTGAGCCTCAATAAGAGAAAGAAGCCGAAGCTATACAAGAGCCTGAACAGCAAAAGACAGAGGAACCACCCTCTACCGCAACACAACAAGAGAAGGCCGAGGCACAACCCTCTACCTCCACTGAAAAAGAACAGCCATGGCTACAAGAACAACAACAACCAGCCGTCCTGGCACAGCCAAAAGACACGCAAGAGGCTGCAGAAACATCAACCCAGTTGGCACGACATGAAGACTAGCAATTGAATGATGAGGTAATTTTACAAGTCAACCAATATGCAAGGCAAGTGCAAGATATGACGAAAAGACTCCGATCAGCAGCACTTAGCCGTAGCACAAAGGCTAAAGAAGTAGAGATGGTGATTGACGCACTCCAAGGAGAGTTAGAAGACAGATTAAATGTCATCACCAATCTACAAAAGCAAGTGCAGGAAATGAAAGCTGAAGCTGTGAACAACATCAACTAGAAAGAGATAAACAACAGAAGGAGATGGAGGAGTTAAGTGACCTACTTACAAAGTTGTCAGATGCTTGCAAAGAAAAAGATGAACATCTGACAGAAGTTACAAACGAACTTCTAATGACAACCCTGTCAGCTCAAAGATTCAAGTGCAGTTGGATGTCGCGAACGCTTCTCTACAATACTCAAAACAAAGAATAAATGATCAGGCAATTTTCTTGTGGCAAATACGAGAGAATCTAGCCGTAGCCTCGATCAAAGGAACATACAAAGTCTACAAAAAATTAGAGAAAAAGAAAAAGGACCTCGAGCTGGAACTAAAGTTAGAGCAATCTCAGCGCAGAGACCTTGCCTTGATGTGCGTCTAAAGAGAAGATGAACTGCTCAAGGAGATAGCTAAACTCAAAAGAGTCAACCAGCTACTACTGAGAGAGGGAAAGCCGAAAACGCAAGAAGAGGCAGGCACTTCGAAGCAGCCTCAAATAGAAATACCCTCAGTGTCACTCGCTGAATTGAAGACACAGTCCACAGTAGAGCTGAGTGGTGAGGAGGATTTTCAGGTAACCATTACAGAAGAAGACACAGTGCCCATGTTCCAGCTCTCAAAGGCTGAAGAAGATGCACTGAAAGAAAAGATTACACAAGAGGTAGATGAGCAGTGGAAGGCAGCGATGGATTGGGAGTTGAGAGTTCTTCACTCCGTCAATGTTACACAACTCACTCCCAATCAAATCAATGCGCAATGGCACCAACAGTCCCTGCCATACCCTCTGATACGAGTGGAGTTACTACAGGTAAAAGAAAGACTTTACGCAGACATGCAAGTCGAGGGCGCAGATAAAGACCACCCAAAGTGGAGGTTGAGCTGATTGAACAAAAACCCATGATATTTGATTTTGTTCACGAGAGCACCTGCGGCCCTACAAAAAGATCCGACTTTATGTCCTGTACCAAGAGTAAGGACTTGGATAGCACATGAGGCACTACTCAAGAAGCGGCCAACTTGGCTAAACTACCCTAGATTGCCTGCCCCAGAAAAGGGACCAGCGATTGAAGAATACATGGTGAAAACCCTAAAGGGCGCCATGTCATTCTTTAAAAGTCTATCTGATTTGTCCTGTGCTATGCTATATAAGATGTGTCGAATGCTGCTCACATGCATGGAAGTGTTCAATGAGCCAGAGCAAGCAGGCAATGTCATTCCTCGAGGGTAATAAAGGTTTGTGCTATGATCTCAGTGGCCAACCTTTTGAAGAAGTCCTCTATGGCTTCTATGTCAGGTGCATGTCTCTACCTTCACACAATATGCTGGCATTCGAGGAAGTGTTCTACACGGGATTCTTCACTTGGCGAACGAAGATATTTGCGCCAATGATCAACAACCTTGCATCAAGATTTGTAGGCTACTCAGCAATGGAGCTGAAGGACAGAGTAACTATGCAGTTTTTGCAAGTGCCAGTAAAGAAAGAAAGATCAGATACCAAAAGGCACTAAGTGTGCTTAAAGACCGCCTTGCCAGCCACCAGCCTGAAGACTATTTCAGCCCATAGAGCTGTTTCAAGGGACGACATAGGCGAGGAGGGGGGAGCTAATACGGATACCATTTTTTGAAGTTCTCACTGTAAAACACTTATTATTTTGATAAATCAAGAATATTGTAACTCCTATTTTCTTGGATAAACTTTGTAATTAATGATCCGGGGCTACAAGCTTCCAGATGTATTAACCTATCATTACCCATCTTTGGTAGAACTCCCAGATTATTAGTTTTGACCACCAAAACCTTGGCTAAGGTATAAAAGCCAATTTTTGTAAGTTATTTTCAAGTTTTGGATAATGAAATACATAGCGTGAGATAACGGCACTCACTCCTCTCCTTCTTGCGCTTCCTATTCCCTCCTCATTTGTCACATTGCAGTCGCGTTCGTTGCATTGCAACCACAAGTAAGAGCTCTACGCATTGGCGTAAACACATCACAGTAATTCGTAGCTTTTGGCGTCGTCGACCCGCCATCATAACTAGGAATTACATTTTCAAATCAAAAACTAAGCATAGGCGGGGTACTGGGGCATCATTGCTAAGCATTTACATGCATTCTGGTTTGAAAACGACTAGGTCAAAAATCCACTGCTGTTAATAATCACGATTTTGGAACTTGACCTAAAGTGGGGTTTGAAACCATAAGCATGTGTGCTTAGGTCTTATAAACATATCCTAGAAGTTTCATTTTTGGATGTCATTTGATGCTATAATGGATATGATTTGTTTGCCAATGAGCGATTGGCTTTTGGTGATTTTAGTCACTTGAGTGTAGCTTGAGTTAGATGTGAGTTGTTAGTTGTTTTCTGAGAGATTGACACCCTCTTGTAGCCTCTATGCACTGGTCGAGTCAGCTTCATCCCATGGATTGACAATTTAATCGTGGTTCTCGCTAATACTGCAATAAGATAGGATGGTGAGGTTAGACATGCGTCCCACAATAGGTGCACTTTATCGTTGAATGCACATCGACCTCGGTTCTCCTTTTGGTTGTTGTGATCAAGGCACTATCAGGCTTAGGCCATTCTATACTCTGCAAGGTTGGTGGATGAACTGGAGAAAGATTACCATACCCAGTTTGCCTAGGCGTTACATAAGTATGGCTATAAAAAAAATGTCCCGTGAGACAAGCTCCATGGATGGACAAACAGCATAGAGCAGCTTGCCAAGGTCAACGTGGATGACCTCAAAAGTTCCTGTGAAGGACTCTATTCGCTCCCACTCTACAAGATTGGATGGGAATACATTTACAAACATGAACAAGCAATGGAAACCTTATAGACATCAAAGCAATATATACAGTAGAAATACAAAATATACAATCTAAAACTTGAAAGAGGAGTGAAATTACAGTTTGCAGGAAACCTCGATGGAGCCACTGCTATCTCTAGCTTCAATTGTGAAGCAACATACACATGTTGCACCTTTGCAAGTCGCATGCCATCATGGGTTTGCTTGAACTCCATGATCCTTCCCTTCCAATGGTGCGCTCAAGAATCCACGTGTCTCCTTGAGACCTTGTGTGCACCTCTTGAGTTGGGCTACATTGTCACCCACATCAATCGTTTGAACTCCATCGTCTCCCAACATCCACTATTATACATTTTTGCATGAAATGGAGTCAATGACACTCCTAGGTCGTCGAGTACATGATGATGCCATGGGGAATAGTGGCACAACTTGCAGACTAACATTTATGATTAGACATTGCACATCCATGTTCTCATTTGTATAGAGCAAGATTCTTAATGGTACACAAAGACGAAGGATGCCACTTACTGCTATACTGCTCCACTTGCTTGTTGGATTAATGGGAAAGATAATGTTGCAAAGCTTGAGAGGAAAGTAGATTCTCTCTAGAGAGCACAATGGAGAAGGAACAGGAAACCTGTTGAGAAAAGAAAGAGAGATGATCTAGCAGAAGGATATGCTGCAGATCTTCAGCTTTAGGAAGGGGTGTTTATGAGGCCCAAGGAGAAATGGAGAACTTCAGCTTGAGGAGAATCCAACAAGCTTGAGGAGAATGCAGTGAGCTTGAGGAGGGAAAGGAGGTTCAAACTTCTACTGCAGAGCTTTTGGGAGGGAAAATTGAAAGGAACTAAAGAGAAGAAACTTTTGCAAGGTGAAGTGAAGAGAAGTGAGAGATGGTATAGTAAAGAGAGAGGGAGGGAATGATCATCACGTTTTTGGAGGAACCCCTTTTTAGGAGAGAGGGGGGAAGAAACACATCCACTAGAGAGAGAAAGGATTGGTTTTTACTCAACTACTTAGAGAAAGTTCAATTTTTTGAATTTATAAGAGATTTTCTCTTTATATTTTATAAAAGAGTACAAATTTGACCACTTACTTTTAGGCCCTGCCATACCCACCATTTCAGTCCACATGGAATCCACCCATTTGCCCCTTCCATAATCTCCTTTTTAATCCCATGGAAAATAAAGAGGCCCCCTTAGACCCCATTCCCTTCCTAATGGCTTGTCGTGCTTGCCGACTAGGGAGCTTGAGGTGCTTGTGGGAACACCACCCAAGCTTGAGGTGCTTTGTCATGCTTGCTAACTAAGGTGCTTGAGGTAAGGTGTGCAAAAGTCAATCATCAATCCCTACAAGGAGGGGGCGAGCCCTACAAGAGGGGGGATGAGAGAGAACACACACACACACACACACACACACACTCACACAAAGCAAGCTTTGTACAAAGAAGGAAAAAGGGACACTTGTTAAGCTCCTCGTCATGTTGCCCTCATGGTGTGCCTAAAGCCTAGTGGTTGGCCACCCAAGGGGTCCAATGATAAATTAGTAAATTTAATTAATTATTTGTTGGAATTAGGGTTGCAGAGAAAACACACACAGCTTCGGAGAAGACGAAGGAAGCTCAAGGCACACAATAGAGAGTGTATTCCTTAGTGTGCAATGGAAAGATAGATAGCCCTAGAGTGATGGGCGTATATACAATGCACGGGGGAAAAAACCTCCTAAAGAGGGAAAAAATGCCCCGGCGGTCCTAGTGTGTTCACACACATCACTACCACATGTATATGGTAACAAATCCCCCCTGGAGTGATGCGGTGAACGAGAGCTGGCACATGAGTAAAGGGAAGTGCCATGCCCTGAGGACAGGATCAGTCCACAAAGGGGAGTAAGCCCAAAGCTTTGCGGAAAGCTTCAAGCTTCTCACGAGACAATGCCTTTGTGAAAAGATCTGCAAGGTTGTCCTGTGTTGGCACATAAGCCAAGCTGATCTCTCCTGCTGAGAGCCTCTCCCTGACATAGTGGTAATGCACCTCAATGTGCTTTGTGCGAGCATGAAAAACTGGGTTCCTCGCAACTGCCAATGCGCTCTGACTGTCAGTGTAGATAGTGTTGGCAGTGTCCTGTCCAACACCCAAGTCAGCCATAAGGCGTCTGAGCCATACACACTCAACCGTAGCTGTGAAGACTACCCTGTACTCAGCCTCACAACTCGAAGTGGCCACAGTAGGTTGCTTCTTGCTCAACCATGATATACATGAACTACCAAGCATGAAACAAAAACCACTTGTGGACACTCGCGTGTCAAAACAACCAGCCCAATCTGAGTCCGAAAAAGCATGTAAGTCTGGCGGCAATGATCCCCCCTTGGGATAAAACAAGCCAAGATGTAAAGTGCCACTAAGGTAGCGGAAAATCCTCTTGACAGCCTGCCAATGCTTAGACCCTGGGCTATGCATAAATCTGCTGACCTGCGAGACTGCAAACTGAATATCTGGCCTCGTGTTGCATACATAAATGAGGCAGCCAACAGCAGTTTGGTAAAGAGTGACATCAGCAGGATCGCCAGCATCATGTAGACTCAACTTCAAACCTGTTTCCATGGGAGTGGCAATAGGTTTGCAATCCTCAAGTCCAAACTTACATAGCAATGTCTCTATGTAACTTTTCTGACACAATGCAATACCACCATCACACTGCTTAAACTGTATACCCAAGTAATGATGCAACAGCCCCAAATCTTTCATCTTGAAAGTAGCATTCAAATCAGCCTTAAATTCAGCAATATGTCTCTCATTTGGTCCAGTGATCAGCAAATCATCAACATAAAGAACCACAATGAGAAATACATCATCCTCACGCTTTACATACAATGTGCTTTCTGTTGGACTGTTACGAAAGCCTCGTTTAACCAAATGAGTGTCAGCTTTCTCATACCAAGCACGAGGAGATTGCTTCAACCCATACAAAGCCTTCTTACATTTGCACACTTTGTCCTCTTGTCCTTTTATGACAAAACCGCGAGGCTGCGTTACATAAACTTCCTCAAATATGTCACCATTCAAGAAAGCAGTAACAATGTCTGATTGATGTACATCCCAACCAAAATGAGCTGCCAATGCACATAGAAAACGCACAGTAGTCATACGACAAGTGGGAGCAAAAGTCTCTTCATAATCTATGCCTTTTTGTTGTGCATAACCCTTTGCAACAAGTCGAGCCTTATGGCGATCGATCTCACCATCCGGCTTGCGTTTCAACTTGTAAACCCACTTGGTACCAATGGCCTTTTTGCCAGGAGGCAAATCACATAAAGTCCATGTGTCATTCTCTATAAGTGCATCATATTCTGATTTCATGGCAGCAATCCAATTTTCTGAATTCTGTGCTTCATCAAAAGACAGAGGCTCCTCAACATCATGTAAACTAGACACAGCCAAAGCATAACAATCTGATGCATAAGATGCATGGCGAGAGCCTGAACGAGTACGACTAGATAAAGGTGCATCCAATTTACTGTCACGCAAAGTGTGCACCAGCCATTTTGGCATACCTCTAGCCTGCTCATTTTCAGCCCTTTCCTCATCAAGTACATCATGTACATCTGCATCAGTAATAGGCTGTACATTTGCCTCATTGGAACTTACATTCGTATTTCCACCACTGAAAAGAGGCAACAAAGTGTCATAAATGTCCTGTGAGCTTACATTACTGTCTCTAGTACATGACAGCAAGGGTTGAACAGAATCTTCCACAAACACTACATCCCGTGAAACCAAAATACGTTTTGTTTGCGGATGATACAACCTGTAACCTTTGCTTTCAGCACTATAACCAACAAAAATACATTTGACAGCCTTATCATCCAATTTTCTGCGCTGCACTTGTGGCACCAAAGCATATGCCAAACAGCCAAAAACACGCATGTGCTCAATAGAAGGTTTTCTATCATGCCATGCTTCATATGGAGTAATAGACTACAAAGCTTTCGTAGGACACCTGTTAAGTACATAAGTGGCACACATGATGGCCTCAAGCCAAAACGAATGCGGCAAAGCTTGACTTTTGACCATACATCGTGCCATTTCGGTTAGTGACCTGTTTTTCCTCTCAGCAACACCATTTTGCTGAGGTGTATAAGGCACTGTACATTGGTGTTTTATCCCACGACTAGCCAGAAATGCATTAAATTCATGAGACATATACTCCCCCCCTCGATCGGAACGGAGGGTGCCCATAGTACATTTTGAGACATTTTCAGCCATAGCCAAAAATTGTTTGAAGCACATAAAAACTTCGGACTTCGCTTTAAGCGGAAATACCCACGCATGCCTGGAGTAATCATCAATGAAAGTCACGAAGTACAGGTAATTGCCCAAGGACGGAGTTTGCATGGGCCCACAAACGTCACTATGCACAAGCTGCAACCTGCATGTGGCCCTAACTGAACCATCCTTTGGAAACTTAGAACGCTGCATTTTACCCAGAATACAGCCTTCACAAACATGTTTGATAGGTGCTTCAAGAGGCGGCAAAGAAGCAACCATATCAGATTTCTGCAAACGCAGCAAACTGGCAAAATTCAGATGACCAAAACGTGCATGCCAAAGTTTTGCATCTGAAATAGCCCTTGAATCTACAACAGCATTTGCAAAATTTTGTCCACACTTGTCATACAAAGTGAGCTTATACAGCCCACGGCACAAAAGCCCAGATGCAACAATTTCATCACCAAAACTGAGATCATGAACTGTACATCTGTCATCCACAAATTTGACTACAAGTCCAAGTCTAGCAAGTGCGGATACAGACAAGAGATTCTTCTTGATCCCAGGTACATAAAGTGCATCAACAAGTGTGAAGGAACTGCCATTAGCAGCAGTGAGCACAATCTTTCCAACTCCCTGAACTGGATAAGAGGCGTTGTTGGCACAAGTGACTGAATTCCCATGAGGGACAGACTCGAGAGAGGTAAACAATTCACGATGTGAGGTAATGTGCTTTGTAGCACCACTGTCGAAATACCACACATGTGAATCTGCAGCAACTGACAAGCATGCATCATGGACAGCAGGATTGTAAGTGCACTCTGCGCTAAAAGCCCATTCTGCATCAACATCAGCATCACAATCTCCTTTCACAGAAGACTCAACAATGGCTGCATTTGTAGTGGAACCAGCATTTGCAGTGGAACCACCCTCTTTCTTCTTAGCCTCTTTGGCCTTCAACTTAGGACACGACTTGATCAAGTGATCATTGGCTTTACAATAATGGCAACGCATCTTCTTTTTGCCCTTATCACCAGAATTGCCAGACGAAGTGCTGCCAGCAGAAGCATTAGGAACAGAATTTTTGCCACTCGCAGCAGAACCATAAGAAGTGGCTGCATTACTGTTACCACCCTTTCTTTGAGAAGCAATAAAAGCCTGTTCAACTGCACGCTGCCTAGTCCTGTTTTTTCTAGAAAGTGACTCTTGCAACAGCAATGTGCATAATGCATCAAACTTGACAACTTCAGGATTTCCTTGGGTCATCAGTCTCCAAGTACTAGCAAAAGTCTGGTAGGAATCTGGTAAGGCATCAAGAACAGTCTGCACAAGGGAACTGTCAGAAATGACTTCACCTGCAGAAATGAGTTGCTCATTGATATCCTTGACACTAGCAAGGAAAGTGTCCATATCATCTTCCTCATGCATAATCTTCGACTCTAGCTCTTTACGCAGCAAAGCAATTTTAGCCTCATTGCGGCTTGCATAAAGACCTGCTAGAATATCCCAAGCCTGTTTTGCAGATTTTGCTGAACGGATGTGAGGAATAATGGTGCGCTTCACAGACAACGCAATCAATGCATGAGCCTACGCATCCTTAACATCCCAACGAGCTTGTTCTGCTGTAGGCAAAACAACTCTAACAGCTGCAATCCTTGCAGCAAGACCTGCAACATCCTCAATATCGCCTACATCTTCAGAACCAGGACGTACATCAATGCCCTGCACAATGTTCCAGACACCTTTTGACACAAGAACGTGTTGCATCATATAAGCCCACATAGGGTAGTTGTCCCCATCCAACCTGTCCTCAGCAGCAAACATCTTGAACACATCTGTGTTGTTGTT
The DNA here is from genome assembly GCF_014529385.1 of Adiantum capillus-veneris. Taxonomy (NCBI): domain Eukaryota; kingdom Viridiplantae; phylum Streptophyta; class Polypodiopsida; order Polypodiales; family Pteridaceae; genus Adiantum; species Adiantum capillus-veneris. Next base: position 90,905,663 of record NC_140956.1, on the reverse strand, counting down.
GTCAGCCATGGTAAATGCTGCACCTGATGTGAAAACTGCCCGAAAATAGGAGAAATGGAGCGGGAACAACTTGTGCTATATAGCACAAACCGTAGAAGACTATAAGGCACCTGTTATGCAGAAAACGGCACTGACAGAAAATCTGCACAAAATGACGAAATAACCTGTGCAGTACTGCCCGTAGTGGAAACGGAGGCCGAAATGAGCCCAAATCAAAATTCTGAGCAGACTGAGCTCTTCGAGCTTTCCCAAAATATTTGTCGACCTGCGAACGCTTGCCAAAGCTCACTGAAATCGGAGAAAGTGAGCAGGCGTGTGCTGGAGCAGCTGGCGACTAAGCCCGGGAGGACGTGACCTGCTCTGATACCAATTGTTGGAATTAGGGTTGCAGAGAAAACACACACAGCTTGGAGAAGACGAAGGAAGCTCAAGGCACACAATAGAGAGTGTATTCCTTAGTGTGCAATGGAAAGATAGATAGCCCTAGAGTGATGGGCGTATATACAATGCACGGGGGAAAAAACCTCCTAAAGAGGGAAAAAATGCCCCGGCGGTCCTAGTGTGTTCACACACATCACTACCACATGTATATGGTAACATTATTTTTGCATTTATCAAGTCCTCTCTCTCTCAAAGGGGAAAGGGGGACACTTGTCCCAAGACTAGTATGCTTGCTTGGTATGACTCTTACTTGTGATTGGCTAGGCCTGAGGGGTCCAATGAGCTTCAAGCATGAGCTACAAGGGGGGTCGACCAAAGAAAGTAGGGGGCATGCTTGGGGGGTATACTCTCCTCCCCCCCCTCTCTCTCCACACACACACACACACACACACACACTCATTGTGCATTGTGCAAAGTGCAAGAGCTCCCTCTCCTTCTCCAAGCAAGTAGAGAGGTTGAGAGCCTACACCAACACTCTTAGCTATGGAATGAAAATCCAACCAAGAGCCATGCTTCAATGCTTAAGCTTGCCATTTTCTCTATCTTCATTACTATGCTATTATGTATATTAGCAAGAAGAGTGATGATAAGTGAGGAACTATTTCTTTCTCCTATGAAATGTTTCTTCTTTCTCTTCTCTACCCTCATTCCCCGCTAGCTCTCTCCACCTTCAAAATTATTTGAAGTCTTGAGACTGAGGCTTGGGATAGTTAATGATTTCCACAAAGTTTATGTTATGCTCGTGATGTATGAATCGTTCCATCTTCATTGTATCACCTAGGTCACAAGGAACACAAAAATTGTATTGTAACAAGTGTCCCTTTGATGGAAGAAACTATAATACAAATGCCTATTGGAGGGGGAACCGGCTCCACATAAATCCGGTCCTCAATTGTTGTCATGTTCTCTAAACTCTCTCTCTTGGTAAAGTATTGCTCATGCCAAGTTAAGTAAACGATTTGTTTATGTTTCTACCATCAATTATGTTCACCCTCTATGCTCACAAAGTAATTTCACAAAAGTACTTCTCTAATTTCCGCTACTCTCAAAGTTAATAGACCAATTCCATTACGTTGGTATCAGAGCATTTAGTTTCTCTTTCTTGCTTAAGAAGAGAGGTCCTTAAGTAGCCTATAAATGGTTGCTTTTGTTAATTATATTAGGGTAAGTGGGATTGGGATCTATTATCGGTTTTGTTGAGCCCACTATGTGGGATATGGTGCACACCTCGGGAGCTTTGGACTTAATAATGGGGTCTTTTTAGACTTGCCTATGACTTTACCATTATTGAGCCATAAGAAGTCCGAAAGGAGCTAGCCCTTGGAAACTCTGCAATATTAGACCCACTCCACTACTCTCTATAATTAACCACTTCAAGTCGTGGGTGTAGATACTTAAGTGCCAATTTTCAAAGGCTAAGAGGAGTAGCCAAAGCATACACTAAGTAAGTACTCAAATTTTGTTAACATGGTTGACAATAACCAAGAGAGTAGAATGAACAGTAATAGCTTTGATTTTTCACATGAAGGTGCTAATGATGATGCTCCCATGTTTGTCAATTATCTTTACTAGGTTGCAGCACGCCATGAGCAACCCTGCTTTGCAAGTCGAAGTTACTCAACAACTTGCGCTTATGGGATTTTTCTTCCTCTTTAAGAGGAGAGAGAGAGTAGGAGGCCTCTTGAAGAGACCCCCAAAAGAAGACTCTTTCCCAAACAAGAAGAGGAATCCAAAGAGCAACAAAGCAATGAAACTTTAAGTTCCTCTCAAGATGTGGCTCCATGAAGACTGCAATCTAGACGATCACCAACTCCTCCCAAGAGGAAAAGATCAACACACAATCCTTCTCCTCGTCATTGGTAAGACAAGAAATAAAGGAAGAAAAGGGCAAGAAAGAGGTCACCCTCTTCTCCTTCTACTTCACCTTCCTCCTCTTCTAATGAAAGCTATGGTTTTTCTACTAGAGAATACAAGAGGGGAGGACATCGTAAAACATACCTGCATGGCAAAGGTCACAAAAACTTAAAAAGTTCAAAGAGGGAGGAAAGAGTATCTCTTTACTCACCTATGATGGCACCTTTGGTGCCACTGACAACGTATTGTCCTTCCATCCAACAATTTGATGTGGCCTTTGGAGACGAAGGCTTCACGAAGTCCTCCAAGCTATGTTATGTAGCTATGTACTTCCAAAAATCGGCTCGTCAATGGTGGGGTAGCCTTCGTGGCAACGGAAAATCCCCAAACACATGGAAAACTCAATGAGTTTCCCTTATGAAGCAATTCCTTGCAAGAGATGGAAAGGACAAAGTGCTCACTGAATGGTGCAGTTTGAAGCTTCTCTCTCATGAGTCTATCCACAAATATGTAGACAAGTTTTTGGATTTACATCTCAAGGCTACTGTCTTCCAAAAGATAGACTTTGTCGAGCAAAAGCAACAATTCTGTGCCGGATTCCCTGAAGAGATGGCCAAATACGTAAACTCTCAACAACCTGGTTCTATCACCGAAGTAATCCATCACACCATGGTTGCTTCACGCATCAATTTCCAACAAGGAGCTAGATGGAATGTCAAGCCCATGGAAAACAAAGACAAAAATGATTCAAAGGGGAAAACCAATGCCCAAAATTCTTCCCAAGGCACTTCCAACAACAACAACAACAACAATCGGTCCAAGGCGAAGGGAGTTTACAAAGGCAAAAACAAACTCTCTCCTGAAGAGCTTGAAGCTTTTCGTAAGGACTATAAGTGTTTTAAGTGTGGAGAGCAAGGACATGGCTATCGTCCTTGCCCCAAGAAAAATGCTCGCAATGAGACTCCTAGGGCTTCCACCATCGAAGCTCCAAAAGAGGATGCTCATTGCAAAAGATTATCTCTCTCCTATGCTTGGGGAAAGGTAAGGGAGCATGATGCCTTCATCCTGTTTTGACCTTGGCTCTACTCACAACTTCATATCAACGGAGTTGGCCACCAAGTTGGGCATACAAGCTTTTGAGATGGGAGATACTGTAATAGCTTTCAAGGGACAACAAGCCTCCATTACTCCCTTGATTGGGAAGTTGAGGCTTCTGTCCAAAGCTATGTCGACAAAGAGGACTTTTTCATCTCTCCTCTCCAACATGAGGATGCTATCCTTGGGGCGCCATGGTTTGATTGCATGGCTGCCAACATGAAGTTCCCTGAAAGGAGAATCTACCTCACCTACAGGGGAAAGAACATGTATATAGATGCTAGTGAGTGTGGTCTTACTATACCACTTGTAAACCCTCCTAGTTTTGATAAACTAATGAAGAGCTCAGTTTCTGCGTACATGATTTTTGTCAAAGAGTCCTTAAAAGATCCTAATGTTTCATCAAATGTAAATACTAGGAATCAAGAAGAGTTAGACTTGTCTAATTCTCTAAAAGGTTTTTAAGATGTGTTCATCGATGATATCCCTATGGACTTATCTCCAAAACGAGGGGATGATGACCATCGAATTGAGCTCCTACCAAGAAGCTCACCGCCTAACAAGCCTCCTTATCGAGTTTCTCAAGCTCAACAAGAGGAGATCATGAGGCAAGTATAGGAATTGGTAGACAAAGGGATGATGAGGCATAGCTCCTCTCCCTTTTGTTCTCTAGTCCTTTTAGTGCAAAACAAAGATGGTACATATAGTAGGTGTGTGGACTATCGAGCACTAAACCATATCACTAAACCATATCACTATCAAAAACAGATTTCTCAGGCCTCAAGTAGATGATCTATTTGATAAGCTACAAGGCTCTACCTACTTCATTAGGATTGACCTTAAAAGTGGCTATCATCAAATAAGGATAGTCGATGAAGATATCTTAAAGACCACGTTTCGCACCACGTTTGGTCTTTATGAATATCTAGTCATGCCCTTTGGCTTGACTAGTGCACCAGCTATGTTCAATCGTCTAATGGAGAAAATTTTTAGACCCTATTGCAAATTTATTGGATGATATCATCATCTACTCCAAGTCTTTGGAGGAACATAAGCAACATCTCCAAGTGATTTTTCAAGCACTAAGGGAGAACAAGCTTTTTCTCAACCAAAAGAAAAGTGAAATTTTCCTTCAAGAGATTCAATACCTAGGTCATATTATCTCTCAAGATGGTATCCGTATGGATCCATCAAAGTTAGAGGTAATCAAAGCATGGCCTATCCAATGAATCTACATGAGCTAAGAATCTTTATTGGTATGTATGCATACTATGGATGGTTCATAGCAAAATTTCCTCAAATAGCAGGACCACTACATGACTTAACTAAGAATAACATTAAGTATTATGGATGGCTAAGGAGCAAAATGCTTTTGACAAGCTCAAAGAGAAGCTTACCTCCCAACCAGTCCTCATGCTTCTAGATCTCTCAAAGACATTTGAGGTCCAATGTGATGCTTGTGGTGATTGCCTTGGAGCAGTCTTGCTTCAACAAGGACATGCCATAGCATATGAGAGCTGAAGACTCAATACAGATGAACGTGTCTTAGGCATTTATAAGAAAGAGCTTTTAGTTTTTGTACATGTCCTAGACACATGGAAGCATTATTTATTGGGGACTCCATTTATTCTACGAACTGGCCACCAAAAGCTAAAGTACTTCATGATAAAGTACTTCATGATGCAAACCAAGTTTTCTGACAAACAAATGATGTTGGGGTATAAAGCCCAATGTGGTCGCCCAGGTAAGTGGGCGGGCCGCCAGGTATGTACACATATTCTTTTGTAAAAACCTAATAAGAACTCACTATGCTCTACACATTACAGTAGAGCGAGTTCACCATATCGTCGTGCTCTTCTTCTCGCACTCTCTCGCGTCGCACTTCCGCTCGTACTCCTTCAACTGGTATCAGAGCTCAAATCGAGGCTCCGGGCAGCACTGCAGGAGGCTAGAGTCACTAGCTCAGATCTCGTGGGTGAGCCCGAAGGGCTCGGTGTTGTCAGAATTTCATTCTGAGGTCATCTCGGCCACCGTTCGGCTTCGACAAAGGTCTGCGCAGGCCATTTTCGACTACGTGGTCTCGACGGGTGCAGATCCGACTCTGCAAATTTGGGGTTTTCGGCCTACGACTGCAGGTGCTGAGGATATCGACACTCCCAGAGTGTTGATTTGTGGCTGTCTACACATCGAAGGACGGCTCATAGATCTTGGAGGCGTGTCACATACGACACGGGCGCATCTACACACAGACTGTAGGCAACATCCACTAGTTCATCAGGTAGCTTGTGTTTGCTGCTTGATATTCCAGATTTCATCCTGACATTGCAGGTACTTCCACATGGGATGTATTGTCAGAGATGATGTATGTCTGTTGAGGGTTTGCTGGCTGTGAGTCACGCAGCAAACAACCGCCGCAGCGGTTACAGCATACAGTGGGAAATTTGTGGATGTATGACTTTGTGGGAAGTCTATGTACTGTCAGATTTACTGCAGCCTTTGTTGAGGGTCGAGTGAGGTTTTATTGAGCTGGGGGATTCTTGAATGTTGAGATCCTTTCGGTGATACAGGTCTTGGAGCAATCCCTCAAGCACCCTTAGATAGGCAGCTAGGATGTATTGACTGTGAGTTAGACACCTTTTACTTTACTGCCGTTGAGGCATTGTCACAGTCTATGCTTACAGGACAGTGACAGGACAGTGACAGACAGTACAGGTGCAGGACAGGTTTACCCGCAGCTTACAGTGTCAGAGAGACAGTGTTTTTTGAGCTGTTTTATGGTCTGTTTTTAGTACACTAGAGCCATTTTACAAAGGAGACTCTGCCAAAATTTTTGCAGAATCTGAAGCTTTCTTGGTTCATTTGACAGGTTGATATTGGTTCAGAGGTCAGTTTACAGGGGAAACTCTGCCGAATTTTTCCCAAAAAGGAAACTACTGTGAAGCGTAGCTATGGCTGGATCACAGGACACTGCTCTTTACAATATCAAGAAGCTTGATGGAACCAATTTCCCATTGTGGAAGAAGCAAATTTGGCACGTGTTGGTACAAAAGAAGCAGATAAAACATATAAATCTCAAGGGGATAAAACCAGAAGATATGGACGAAGATGAATGGAGCGAAATGGATGAATTAGCACTTTCTACCATTATGCTGACTTTGGCAGAAAGCGTTTACTTCAATGTAGCAGACGAGATGTCGGCTTATCAAGCATGGTAAAAGCTGAGTGATCTTTATGAGAAGCAGAGTGCAGCTTCACAGGTATACTGGCTTAAGAAGCTTGTTGACTTGAAGATGAAAGAAGGGACACCTATGTCCAATCATCTGAATGAATTCAACACAATCTATAGTCAGTTGTCAGCTCAAGGTGTCAAGTTTGATGAACCTGTTAGAGCTATGTTCTTGTTGATCACATTGCCGGAAAGTTGGGACACTTTTCGCACAGCTTTGAGTAATTCTACACCTCCAGATGGTTTGAACATAGCAGGTGTAGAAGGAAGTCTGCTTACTGAAGAAACCAATAGAAAGACAATGGACAAAGGCAAAGGAACAACCTTAGTTGTCAGGGGAAGGACCAAAGAAAAGTACAAAGGTGGAAAGAGGAATCAGTCTCGTAGCAAGTCCCGCAGTGCTAAAGGCAAGAGTGACATAGAATGCTACCATTGTGGCAAGAAGGGTCACATGAAAAGAGACTGCAGAGAATGGAAAGCAGAAAAAGGCAAAGAGAAAGCTGAAGACCATGGTGAGAAGAACAAGTCCTCAGTGAAGATTCAAGAAATAAATGTGACAAACACTGTTGCAGAAGATGACAGTCTAGTGTTAGGAGACATCTACTTCTTGACTGGATTATAGACTCAGGGGCATCACTTCATGTGTCTCCAAACAAGGAGTGGTTTACTTCTTATGTGACCACTAAAGATTATGTTCGGCTAGGCAATGGGCAGACATGTGAGATCTTAGGTGTTGGAGATGTTCAATTGAAGTTTCAGAATGGCTCTTCTTTCATGCTGAAGAATGTGAGACATGTTCCCGCAATTACAAAGAGCTTGATCAGCACAGGTTTACTTGATGATGCTGGCTACGTCACCACTTTTGGACAGAACATGTGGAAGATATCCAAGGGTTCTATGACAGTAGCACATGGAGTAAAGTCTGGAGGACTTTACATGATCTATGTATCAAATGTCTCTAAAAATGTAATCAATGTAACCGAGCAACCGAACGTTTCTTTGTGGCATAGCCGGTTAGGACAGATGTCCAAGAAGGGAATGGAAATCTTGTCTCGTTCTGGTTATTTGCCTGGCTTTTCATTTAATGATTTTGAAGTTTGTGAACATTGTCTGTATGGTAAGCAAACACAGCAGCCACATAAGCATAGAAGCAGTAGAAGAGATACACAGTTGGCACTTGTTCATAGTGATTTGTGTGGACCTATGCCTAACCTATCTCTAGGGGGAGCTTCTTACTTTATGACATTTATAGATGATTACTCGAGGAAAGTATGGGTTTACTTTCTCAAGCACAAGGATGAAGTGTTTAGTGTTTTCAAAACGTTTGTGATACTTGTGGAGAATCAGAGTGGCAAGAAGCTTAAATGCTTACGCACTGACAATGGTGGAGAGTATGTTTCAAAGGCCTTTCAGGACTTTTGTGAGTCAAAAGGTATAAAACGTGAACTTACTGCTCCTTACAATCCTCCTCAAAATGGTGTTGCTGAGAGGATGAATAGGACCATACAAGAGAAGGTCAGAAGTATGTTGTCTAATGCACAGCTGCCAAATGGGTTTTGGGCTGAAGCTGTATCAACAGCTGTTCATCTTGTAAATAGATCTCCAAGCAAGGATTTGCAGAAGGATTCAGTGCCAGAGATGGTATGGTCAGGCAAAATTCCCTCATACAAGCATCTCAGAGTCTTTGGCTGTGAGGCATATACTCACGTTCCAAAGGAATTTAGGAACAAACTTGAGCCAAAGAGTAGAAAGTGCATCTTTCTAGGCTATGGTAATTCTGGTGAGATGGGGTACAGACTTTGGGATCCCGAATCCAGAAAGGTTGTCCGCAGCAATGATGTTCACTTTAATGAATCCAAATATCATTCTAAACCAGAGAGGGTTGAGGAGATTAGAAGAGTTGTCTTCCAAGAAGATGGACCTGCACGTGCAAGACAAAATGTCAGGGCTCAAGAGGAGCAAGGACAGGATAGAGTGGAACCACAAGTTGTGGCTGGAGCCTGAGCCACCTATTGTGCGTAGATCTGGACATGTCACATGACCTCCTGATAGGTTTGTTCCATCTATGAACTATGTCATGTTGACTGATTGCAATGAGCCTTCATGTTACAAGGAAGCAGTGCAAATGAAGGACTCCGGGAATTGGCAATTGGCCATGCAGTCAGAGATGACAAGTCTTCTCTCCGGTGGTCAAGATGACTACATTGACATGCTTTCTTGCATTGGTTGCCATATTAGATTTGGTGTTGCACCAAATGGATGTCAAGACAACGTTCTTGCATGGTGATTTAGATGTGGAAATTTACATGCAGCAGCCAGAAGGGTTTGTTGAGAAAGGCAAGGAAGATTGGGTATGCCAGTTGTTATAGAGTCTTTATGGCTTAAAACAATCACCGAGGGCATGGTACCATAAATTCCACAAGTTTATGCTTTCTCAAGGCTACAAACGTAGTGAGTTCGATCACTGTCTATATACAAAGAAGGCTAAGGATGGTAGTTGGCTGATCCTTATTTTGTATGCGGATGACATGTTGATTGCTAGCAAGCACTTGGAAGAACTTTCAGCTTTGAAGTCAAAGATGGCAAAATCGTTTGACATGAAAGACATGGGTGAGGCAAGTCATATACTTGGTATGCGCATTGAGAGAGACAGATCAAAGAAGTTGATTTGGTTATCTCAAACATGGTGGGGTGAGAGAGGCTTTGCAACGTATATTGACAAGGTTTTGCAACGTTTCAATATGGAGAAGGGAAAGGCATTTAGTGTTCCATTGCCACCATATGTGAAACTTAGCAAACAAGATTGTCCTGTGTCTGAGGAAGAACAGGCTGAAATGGATAAGATTCCATATGCGTCTGCAGTGGGTAGTTTGATGTATGCAATGATTGCTACTCACCCAGACATTGCATTTGCAGTGGGAGTAGTAAGTCGATACATGTCAAACCCAGGCAAGAAACATTGGGTGGCAGTGAAAGGAATATTGAGATACCTGAAAGCTACAAAGAGTATGCGTATATGCTATGGGAGTCAGGAGCTAAGTGTAAAGGGTTTTACAGACTCGGATTATGCAGGTGACTTAGACAACCGAAGGTCTACGTCAGGGTATGTATTTACATTGGCTGGTGGAGCAGTATCGTGGCGTTCTAGATTACAAGATTGTGTTACTCAGTCTACTACAGAGGCTGAATATGTTGCAGCATCAGAGGCATGCAAAGAATCAATTTGGCTTAATCGACTAGTAACAGATTTGGGAATCAACGAAGAGATGCCTGTGTTATATTGTGATAGTCAAAGTGCTATACAATTGGCTCGCAATCCAGTTTATCACTCAAAGACAAAGCATGTGGATGTGAAGTATCATTTCATCAGGGAAATGCTCGAGGATAAGCAACTTCAGCTTGTCAAAGTTCACACCACAGAAAATCTTGTTGATCTACTTACAAAAGGACTTCCCTCAGAGAGCTTTGCGCATTTTCGCAAGCAGTTAGGTGTAGGGTAGTACATCACTTCTCTACATCTCTTGTATATTAGCTTGTATAGTAGCTTCTCTCACACTTAAAGTACCACATTGGACTTTAAGTGGGAGGTTGTTGGGGTATAAAGCCCAATGTGGTCTCCCAGGTAAGTGGGCGGGCCGCCAGGTATGTACACATATTCTTTTGTAAAAACGTAATAAGAACTCACTATGCTCTACACATTACAGTAGAGCGAGTTCACCATATCGTCGTGCTCTTCTTCTCGCACTCTCGCTCGCGTCGCACTTCCGCTCGTACTCCTTCAAATGAGGTGGGCAAATTTTCTTTCGCAATTTAATTTCCATATTGCTCACATTGCTGGTAAGCACAATCAAGTGGATGATACACTTTCACGAGCGAAGACCAAAAGTTAATGCGGTGTCTATAGCTACTCATAATGATCTCTCTTCTATGATAGATGAGTATTCTATTGACCTTGACTTTAGAGACATAATGTTAGCCCTTGCTTTGGGGAAGAAAGAGGAACCATTCACCTTGCAGGATGGTTATCTTCTCCAAGGCAATAGGCTATGTGCTACCCACTCCCTTCGTGAGAAAGTCATGTATGAATCCAAAGCTCCTCCCTATGCGGGGTATAAAGGCATTCAACCTACTCGTCGAGGAGTAGAAACATACTTCTATTGGCCTACCATTAAAGTGGACATACAAGAGTATGTTTCAAAATGTGTAGTATGCCAAAAGACCAAGTATGATAGAGGGAAGCAACCTGGATTACTCCATCCATTGTCTATCCCAAATTCACCATGGGAGAGTATATCCATGGATTTTATCTTTGGATTACCCAAGTCTATCCATGGGAATACAGGAATATGGACAATAGTCTACAGGTTTAGCAAGCAACCACACTTTATTCCTGTCAAAAAGACTATTAAGGCACACCAAATGGCAACTCTCTTCATATCACAGATTTTCAAACACCATGGATTACCAACATCCATCGTGTCAGATAGAGATCGTAGAATCACCAATAATTTCTTGAAAGGTCTCTTTGAAATCTAGGAACAAGATTGAATTTCTCTTTGGCCTATCACCCACAAACGGATGGCCAAAGTGAGATAGCCAATCTTACGATACTCGATCTACTAAAGACTTATATTACAGAAGTAGGTCAACACTCACAATGGGAAAAGTACTTACCTCTTGTAGAGTATGCCTACAATAATAGTATACATACTTCTACGAGAAAATAACCATTTGAAATCATGGAGGGAAGACCTAAAAGTCCCTTGCTACTCAAAGTACATGGGAAGATCTTCTCTACCGATGAGTATAGCCGCGACCTACAAGAATCTTTTCAATGGATTAAGGAGGCTATATCCATCTCTCAACAAAGGCAAAAAGCTGCGCTGACAAGCATAGAAGGGCGTTAACGTTCAAAGAAAATGATTGGGTCTTACTTAAGTTTCCTAAGGCTCAATTGAGGCAAACGACGGGCAAAAATCCTATGGGCCACTAAACGTATTATGCTAAGCTAGCAAAAATATACTATGGTCCTTTACAAATCTTAAATCCCATCAATGAGATGGCTTACCAACTCAAGTTGCCCAACCATTTGCTCATACACAATGCTTTTCATGTGGGGCTACTTAAGCCCTACAAAGGAGAGCCACCAAGTGAACCAATTATTGAAGACCCACCCAAAGTTGAAGACCAGGAAGAGGTGCTACAACCCAAAGCTATCCTTCGGTATGAAGACAAGGTACTATGACATGGTAAGATTATCCGATGGTATCTTATTGAGTTCAAAAATTATCCTTTTGAAGATGCTAGATGGATGCAAGGAATACAGCTTAAGGATTATATGAACCATGTTAATGCTTACAATGCTACATTACAATGCTTACAATGCTACATTAGAGTAAGCAAATGTACAAATTTCTTTCAAATGACCAATGTTTTTGTCTTACAAGACTAGTTCTCGTTTTCTTGTGCACAAATTTTAATAGTATGCATGCTCATAATCATGTTTGTGATGACGACGTCTCTCAAACACCAAGTAGAATTTGTCACTCTACTTTGGGAGAATGAAATGGACTTAAGAGCAGACATGCTTGCGGCAACTATGTCTCCCAAGCACCAAATGGATTAGTCATCCATCTTGGAAAGATGTCGTATGGAAAAAAGGGATCCTCTACCCGCTAAAGCAAGATTGACTTATGACTAAGGCTTTATCTCTTCTACCTCATAGTCGAGGACGACTATAATTTCAAGAGAGAGGTAATGTCATAAAATCTAATATCTAACCAACCAAAATGATTTTCTCATATTAAATTGATCATTTAATGTGGGAGAATAAACGAGAACAAGGGTTAGGATATAGACAGGTTCTTATAGATCTATCTCAACATGGGGCCAATGGTAAAGGGGCCCAAATGAGAGATGGTCTATCAAAGAGCAAGGATAACCAATGGAGCTTAAAGACCTTAGGGTTAGCTTCATTGAAGACCTCCAAAGCTTAATGTTAAAAAGTCCTTTGACCTTAGGTAAGCTAGGGGTAGCTTGAGGTGGGAACCCGGCCCAAGGTTAAGGTGCTCGTTGTGCTTGATGACTAAGGTGCTTGAGGTGCTTGTCTTGCTTGCTAACTAAGGTTCTTGAGGTGCTTCATGTGCTTGCTGACTAAGGTGCTTGAGGTGCTTGTCCACTAGGGAGCTTGAGGTGCTTGTGGGAACACCACCCAAGCTTGAGGTGCTTTGTCATGCTTGCTAACTAAGGTGCTTGAGGTAAGGTGTGCAAAATTCAATCATCAATCCCTACAAGGAGGGGGCGAGGCCTACAAGAGGGGGATGAGAGAGAACACACACACTCACACAAGGCAAGCTTTGTACAAACAAAGCAAAAGGGACACTTGTTAAGTTCCTCCTCATGTTGCCCTCATGGTGTGCCTAAAGCCTATTGGTTGGCCACCCAAGGGGTTCAATGATAAATTAGTAGATTTAATTAGCTGTTTTTGCATTTATCAAGTCCTCTCTCTCTCTCTCTCAAAGGGGAAAGGGGGACACTTGTCCCAAGACTAATATGCTTGCTTGGTATGAATCTTTCTTGTGATTGGCTAGGCATGAGGGGTCCAATGAGCTTCAAGCATGAGCTAAAAGGGGGGGGGGGGGGGGGGGGTCGACCAAAGCAAGTAGGGGGAATGCTTTGGGGGGTATACTCTCCCACACACACACACACACACTCACTCATTGTGCATTGTGCAAAGTGCAAGAGCTCCCTCTCCTTCTCCAATCAAGTAGAGAGGTTGAGAGCCTACACCAACACTCTTAGCTATGGAATGCAAATCCAACGAAGAGCCATGCTTCAATGCTTAAGCTTGCTATCTTCTCCATCTTCATTACTATGATATTATGTATGCTAGCAAGAAGAGTGATGATAAGTGAGGAACTAATTCTTTCTCCTATGAAATGTTTCTTCTTCCTCTTCTCTACCCTCATTCCATGCTAGGTCTCTCCACCTTCAAAGGTGTTTGAGGTCTTGGGACTGAGGTTTGGGATAGTTAATACTTTCCACAAAGTTTATGTTATGCTCGTGATGCATGAATCTTTTCATCTTCATTGTATCACCTAGGTCACAATGAACACAAAGATTGTATTGTAATAAGTCTCTCTTGATGGGAGAAACTATAATACAAATGCCTATTGGAGGGGTGACCGGCTCCACATAAATCCGGTCCTCAACTGTTGTCATGTTCTCTATACTCTGTCTCTTGCAAAAGTATTGTTCATGCCAAGTTAACTAAATGTTGTGTTTATGTTGCTACCATCAATTATGCTCACCCACTATGCTCACAAAGTAATTTCACAAAAGTACTTTCTCTAATTTTCGCTACTCTCAAAGTTAATAGGCCAATTCCATTACATTTACGGTCACACAATGTATGCACCAGCCATTTTGGCATACCTCTAGCCTGCTCATTTTCAGCCCTTTCCTCATCAAGTACATCATGTACATCTGCATCAGTAATAGGCTGATTTGTAACATTTTCAAAAACCCCCATAGGCTGTACATTTGCCTCATTGGAATTTACATTCAAACTTCCACCATTGAAAGAGGCAACAAAGTGTCATCAATGTCATGTGAGCACAAGGAAACTATCTGAAATGACTTCACCTACAAAAATAAGTTGCCCATTGGTATCCTTGACACCAACAAGGAAAGTGTCCTTTTCGTCTTCCTCATGCATAATCTTCGATTCCAACTCTTTACACAACAATGTAATTTTAGCCTCATTGTGACTTGCATAAAGACCAACTAGAATATCCCAAGACTGTTTTGCAAATTTTGTTGAACAAATGTGTGCGCTTCATAGACAACACAATCAATGCATGAGCATGCGCATCTTTTACATCCCAATGTGCTTGTTGTGCCATAGGCAAAACAACTCTAACAGCAACAATCCTTGCAGCAAGACCTGCAACATCCTCAACATCGCCTACATCCTCAGAACCAGGACGTACATCAATGCCTTGCACAATATTCTAGACACCCTTTGACACAAGAACACATTGCATCATGTAAGCTCACATAGGGTAATTGTCCCCATCCAATCTGTCCTCAGCAACAACAAACATCTTGAACACATCCTTGTTGTTGTCGGCCATGGTGAACACCTGCACCACCTGATGTGAAAATTGCCCGAAAAGAGGAGAAACGAAACGGGAATAACATGTGCTATATGTCACAAATCGTAGAAGACTATAAAGGACGTGTTTTGCAAAAAACGGCAAGAAATTCTGCACAAAATGATGAAATAGCTTGTGGAGTACTACTTGTAGTGGAAACGGAGGTCGAAATGAGCCTAAATCAGAAATCTGAGCAGACTTAGCTCTTTGAACTCCCCCAAAAAAAATTCAACCTGCAAACGCTCACCAAAGCTAAAAGTCAAAGAAAGTGAGCAAGCGTGTGTTGGAGCTGCTGGGGGCGACTAAGCCCGGGAGGATGCAACCTGCTCTGATACCAATTGTTGGAATTAGGGGTGCAAGAAAACACACACAACTTGGAGAAGACAAAGGAAGCTCAAGGCACACAATAGAGAGTGTATTACTTAGTGTGCAATGGAAAGGTTAGTTATCCCTAGAGTGATGGGCATATATACAATGCACGGGGGAAAAAAACTCCTAGTGAGGGAAACAATGCCCCGGCGGTCCTAAGTGTGTTCACAAACATCACTACCACATATACGGTAACATATAATGGGGGCTCATTGGGAGACTTAAGGTGCCAAGTACCGTTCTTGGAAGGTTCATTTTAATGTTGCATGCACAAAATCTAGTAAGGCTGGAAGAAATTTCCACCTACAAATCAACAACCATCGGAGATAGAGCATGCACATCTCAGAGGAGTGATTGAGCACATGCCAACCATTTTGCATGCTTTGGTTGAAGGCGTCGTAGCCGCTCACTCTGTTGACATTGTACATTGCAATTTTCATCCATATAATGTAATGTTATATTTCACCCGCACAAATAAACCTTGCATTGAAATTATTGATTGGGGCATGATGCTCAAAACCCCAGCCAAGCGGGTGTCCAATAATTATGTATATAATGTAGCTCATCTTTGTTTGCAGTTTTGGAGGCAAAGAAAGTAGGAGAACATGGTTGTCAAAGTGGCTATGGTTTGCTCTAGAAATCTATGATCCACAGTGTTTGGATGCATACACAAAGGCCAGTGATATATATTGCGCTGGGTTTTTGTACAAGATGTTGATAGATTTTTGGAGTACATTTGGGAGAGTATACAAGTTTAGAGATAAAGTGTTTTTTCACCCTGACCACAAGACTCTCAAATCCATACAAGAGAAGTTGGACACATGATGAAGTAAGAGAGCGTGAAGCCAGAAGAAATGTTTCAGACATTTTGCTATTTTTCAAAGAGCATGGAAAGATAGATCCTAACCTTGTTCGATGGACTCTCATTGAACTTACATCATCTTTTTATTCGGCTTAAACACTTGAAAATTTCCATCATTTGTTGTAAATAATTTGTCATGTGAGGCTTTTAGTTGGACCATCCAACTATAATCAATCATGTTCACTACTATACACATGAATAGTTTTTCATTTGGGTCAATTTTCTATAATCAATCGTGTTGACTAATGTACACATGAAGTGTTTGCACCAATTGTCTATTGACGTGCTGAGTGGGCCAACTTTTTATAATGATGTTGATTGGCCCAATTGTTTATAATCGTATTCATTGGATGAGTTGTCTATAATTGTGTTGATTACTTTGTTTAAGAATTTTGATATCTTTGGTTTGATGTGGTCTTGTCGTAGTTGATAAACACTTTGAACTCAAGAGTTAAAGAGTAGATGTTCAAGAGTAGTTGTATATTGGAATTGCAATTCTAAGACACCATGTCTGAGAAAGAGCAAGCATGTGTGATGCACAACCGACCCCAACATATCAACATCAAGTAGTTGTTAATGCTTCTCAATGCATGACGTCTCTCTAGCACATGGTATGTCAACGCAACAAGCGACACATGCAGCACGTCAACTATCGAAATGGGAAAACCCAAACCACACGTAGTGGAAAGACATCAACAAAAAAGTAAGCAAGGAAATTATCAAGACAATATGCCATGTGAAAACGCAGGGATCAAGAAAGGAAGGTGGAAAGTGTCAAAGTACTAGCACTAAGAAATCAGGAAAAACATGGAGAGGATCTACTTGGAAGTTTTTGGATATCCATTGCACAACTCAAATTGTGCATTTTACTTTGCAAAGATGTTATATATACAATTTTTTTCAATAAAATCTACTAGTAGACTTCTCCTCAAAGGAGACAATCGTGGTCACACACGATTTAAGGGAGAGATGTGTGACATTCACATGAGAAGAGTTGGCACTAAAAGTTGAAGGCACAGAGATAAACTTGAAAAAGGAAAAAGATATTTTGATGACACAGCTAGCAGAGAAGGATGCAGAAATAACTTTGCTCTAAGTAACCCAAACACCCAAGCATCACAAGCTAGAATGGAAAAAAGGCTTGATTGCCTATGCCAAGATGTTCAAAACTTGACACAGCGAGTAAACTCGTGCATGTTCAAGGGACACACATAAGGCACTTGGTTGTACATCCAAAGTTAGTCCCCGCATCACACTCACATGAATCTTCATCATATCAATGCCTAGTATGCTACAGAGATGCTACGAGACTTTTGATGGATGGAGTGGTTACTACACATTGGCATATGGCAACTATTATCACCTAATTTGCTTAATTAGACTAATGCAAAGAAATACTCTAAGTGAAGTGTATATTACATGTTTAGGATGGCCAAATGAGTATATATTCAAGCAAGCACAATGAAGCATCCCTAGTGCAATCCAAAATCTACTCATTGTTGAAGAAGCACAATCAGAACACCAACCTTCACAACAATAGACATTGTAATTTTTCCTTAAAGGAGCATTGTATACATTTAAAACTTGCTGAAGAATATAATCTTCAATTACATTTCACATCTTGCAATCTTGTGACATCTTATACTGAATTTGTACAATCATGGATTCGAACACTTGACCTCAAAATTCAACAGCCAATCGGGTAACCACAAGCCACAATTAGCCTTGAATACGTAGGGGTATGTTTTATTTCCAAGGAAAGGCCACCCATCTCATGGCTCGATTTGAATATTGTTCATCTTATTTGGATGAATAAAGTTACGTCTCCGTCATGTCACACTCCAACACAACCTATTGCCTCATGCATTACAATGTGAAAAGGGAAAAGAAAAAGCGAAGTTTGACACACCTAAGAGCATCATGAAGAACTTAATTTTGTTGAATCTCCATCTATTGAGATTGTTCCTAATGTGACAAAGATATCAAATGTGTTGATCTTCACATCAGATTTGAGTCATGATGCATTGCCAATTCTTGGCGAGTTTTATGCCCAAAATTGGATAGTGGACTTAGGTGCTAGCTTTCATGTGACTCCTCATAATTGTTTTACTCTGAGTCTACATCTAACGTGAGGTTCTCTTCAATTTCGGCTATCATGTACTGAGATACACCAACATTGAACTCACCTTTATCTTCTGTTTGAGAGTCATACACCGAACTAGGTATTTCTTCCTCATAGACAACACTTTCTATATGATGCAATAACTTTTCATTGCAAAGCAAGTAAATTATTTTTTCAGCTCTGTTTGCTAATAATATGGTGTGAATTGTGCTATGAGCATACTTGTATATACTCCAATTTCTCTCAGAGCTCAAAGTTTTTGCACATTGCACCAAAACTTTCATTGCAATGGACGTAGAGTCAAGCAATGCTCCCCACTATTCATCATCCACCACTTCCATGCAGGTTGCTCTTTTGTCATCGATTGGACAAAATCATTTGCAAAAGGTCCATCTCTTAGTGTGAATGCACTCATCTCTTTGATGGAATTAATTCGATCTTAAGCATTGGAGTAGAACGTATTGCCTACCTGATAGAAATCATTGATTACCTTTGTATTTGACATCAAGTCTAAATTCCAATACTTAGGATCCAACATATAAGCCACACTATGGAGTGGACTGTGAACACTCTTCCACCGGCATAAAAGTACTTGGAGAAAACCTTCTGTTGTTTTGATGAGATGGTATTCACCACTCCTTCTCTACTACAGACTCTTTTAACTCCTCAAGATTTTCTAAACATTGCTAGAATGTCCACCAAGTCATCCACATTTTCTCCAGGTTTGACACTTTTTTAGCAAGGTTGCGAATCACAAACATAATTGGCATCATTATGTGGTGTGCATCTATTACACTTCTCCACCAAGAAAGTTTGTTTATTAATTGTTTTAAACTCATAATCTTCTCTTTCACTCTTTTAGACTACTTAAGTTGCCATTTTTCAAATGTCGTGTAGCCAAAAGTATCAAATACTGCATTTATTGCATAGGAGAGATTCCAATGTGTAATAGTGCATGCAAAATTGAGTATTAGCAAGAAATTTCAACATAATTGACATGCGCATCATGTATAAATCAAGCACTCTTTGTCGTTTCAAGATGAACTTCACAACTTGATGTGCGATGTCGATTATTTTGGCAAACCATGTAGTTTCTTCACTAGTGTACCAATATTTTAGTACCAAGTTTAAAATGTGCATATTGCAACCATTGGCATAAATGTGTCAAAAGCACCTTTTTATTATATTAACTATTCTTTGCATTGTCTATGACTACTTGAATGGTATGTTCAACACCTATTACATTGATCAAGACATAAATAATATAATTACCACTTTTAATAACACTGAAAATGTTAATAGATTTTACAAACGTCTCTCCTCTTACACACCACCAACAGAACATTGATCAATGGTCTTTTTTGAACATTAGACGAGTCATTGCTACAAACAGATGTGGGGTGTCCGTGCAAAATACACAAAACACCATACTGCAGACCATAAAATCCACAAATCTATGTACATCATGAATCACATATCCACATAATCAAAGCTATACACAATATGAGAGATAGAGAGCTGAAAAGATAAGAAGAGCACGTGTCACGGTGCACCTCCTAAAGTGGAGTGCTACACAGGTACGGAGAGAGGAGAAGTGAGAGAGGAGAAGAATGACACAGATACTGGGTGCAATCTCCCCCCGTGCAAGAGTGAGCATTTTCCTCTTGCACGCATTTATTGATAGATTTCTTGAATGCTCAAAGTGAGTACAAATTGCCCGATCGAACACAATATGTTCATAGCTAATAACGAGCACTTGAATAATAAAATGTACATAAAATGTATATCCATTTGCATAGTCCATAGCTTGGTCATCTTTCCACCTGTAAGCTGTTGGAGATAACAATAAATTAATATTCATTACATACCTCTCCGTTAAAAAGAAACTCTCCTCAATTGCAAAGATAAGAATCTCCAAACCATACTTGCCAAAAACAATGGTTAGTATTTTGTATCAAAAATATCATATGTTAAAAAATTCATAAAATTAAACAACAATTCTTAGGCCTTCCATCATCCACATACTGCCTATTCTAGTGCCCATACCATGAGAATAAATAGTTAATGTCATACCCTGATAAATCAGGATATCATTCGTCGCATTCATCATTAATCTCATTAATGTCAAGTCCAATTTCATAAACACTGTTGCGATAGAAAATCATCATATTCCAAGTCCAAATCCAGTTTCAAATATGAATCCAAATCCCTATTACTTTCATTACCCGGATTAACAATATCATACTAAGTACAGTGGTAGCCAGCCACTACAACATGATTTTGTGATCTGTGTTGCCTCAAACGGTGAATTTGCACGTATAACAGGTGTTGCCTAATACTGTTGCGATAGAAAATCATCATATTCCAAGTCCAAATCCAGTTTCAAATATGAATCCAAATCCCTATTACTTTCATTACCCGGATTAACAATATCATACTAAGTACATTGGTAGCCAGCCACTACAACATGATTTTGTGATCTGTGTTGCCTCAAACGGTGAATTTGCACGTATAACAGGTGTTGCCTAAATCAACAAATCTACACCAGGATGAGTATTTACTCACTGCCTAAATCAACAAATCTGTGTGCATGTGATCAATGGACTAGACAAGGCATAAAAGACAAAAAGATTACTACTTGTGTGACACCAAATTGGAGTATGTTGGAGTATGTTTGAGTAGAAAAATACATACAAATTGTTGTTCACTATCCCAGAGCACCTTAGCTCACCTGAGTAGCTACAGAGCTTAATGACGAAGCATCTCAAGTAGAAGCCAAGATGTTAGAAGTGTTTGATTACACAGCGTATAAGATAATGCAGCTAAACAAAATGTGAAAAGAGGAGTGATGTATTTGATGTACATACCTGGAGGGTATGCTACATCTAAAAATGTATGTACCTGTGTGCGTGCGTGTAGAGAGAGCTATATTTGAAACAATCATA
Source organism: Adiantum capillus-veneris (assembly GCF_014529385.1). Lineage (NCBI taxonomy): Eukaryota > Viridiplantae > Streptophyta > Polypodiopsida > Polypodiales > Pteridaceae > Adiantum > Adiantum capillus-veneris. Next base: position 90,884,593 of record NC_140956.1, on the reverse strand, counting down.
ATTTGGATCAAGGGGGGTGTCATAAACAGAATTCCTACAGGTTCGGTCATCGTTGAAGAAATAGATTATTAATCAAAGTGATAAGCAAGCCAACTAAGTTGAGTCTGTTTACGTGTATTGTTCTATTTAAATGGGAGCAATAACCACATCTAAGAGTTTTGGCCCAGTCTTGTATAAGAGGGTTAGTATACTCAACCAAATAAGCATTAAACCAAAGTTGTAAAATAATGTTGCAAAAATAAAACAAAGTTAAGACTTATCTAACTGTTGCACCCAAAACACCTTTTTCCTTAATGGTATGCTTACAATAAACTCAAAAAGGGAACAGTTTACATTATGGTATGCATAGCACTTTGTGAATCGTGAGACACTAAACAAGTTAAGGACAGAAAAAGAAGATCATCATGAAAAGCATTTGGTTAAGTTTAGTCAAGACAGATACTTGTCCTTGCTTAAACATTGTGTAGACATAATGATGTTAAGTATGTTAATGTAATTAACAAGTAGAATGTAGCAATGAGTTATGTAATGATGACAAAAAAAAAGGAAATTATGCATAGATTTGTAATTGCCGTAAATTTCATGCCATACTAAACAAGTCGTGGAAGAGTAATGTAGGTTAGCTTAACCTCAAACTTGCAAATTCGATTATCGAAATGAAGCCTATACGAGTCATGTTTGGAGATAGAATTGGCTAGTTGCGCTAACTAAAGTAGTATCCAATTTTAATATATAATGCTAACTAGGTCGCTAGGATGAACAAATGATTCTTGAATACTATGATGCATACTCATAGAAAAATGATTATATATAAAAAAGAGAATGCTATTATAAAACCACAACTCATGGTTGAAATGATATCGAGAAAGAATCAATAAGATCCTCTTAGAATTGCTATGCAAGCTATTTGTGTTAGTTGAAAAAGTACTTTTTTCTGTTGGTGACTATTAATACTAACTACTTTTAAAGTTTTTGAAAGATTTCTACACCTATAATTGATTGCTAAAATTATGGTGGATGGTAGGATTGGAATGATGACAGTGTCTTGTCAACTGCTGTAGACTACCACTATTATAGAGTTTATTGGGAAAGTCCTAAGAGTGTGTGTGTGTGTGTGTGTGTGTGTCTGAGAGAGAGAGAGAGAGAGAGAGAGAGAGAGAGAGAGAGAGAGATTTCTACACCTATAATTGATTGCTAAAATTATGGTGGATGGTAGGATTGGAATGATGACAGTGTCTTGTCAACTGCTGTAGACTACCACTATTATAGAGTTTATTGGGAAATTCCTAAGAGTGTGTGTGTGTGTGTGTGTGTGTGTGTGTGTGAGAGAGAGAGAGAGAGAGAGAGAGAGAGAGAGAGAGAGAGAGAGAGAGAGAGAGATGATGAAGAGTTTATGCGCAATCATGAGTTTAAGCAATATCCCAATTGGGCCAAGACACTGTCGTCAAGATAAGTGTGTGTGTGTGTGGCCCTCCCCCATCCCAGAGGGGAGGAGAGAGAGAGAGAGAGAGAGAGAGAGAGAGAGAGAGAGAGAGAGAGATGATGAAGAGTTTATGTGGTCCACCCTTTGGGCTGAGCTTCCACTACATCTACATGGAGAAGGATCCAGCGGTTACATGCATCCATACAAAAACATTCAGTTAGAATTGGCTATGTTTGTGCGTTTTGCAGGTGTCGACACTGGATCCAGTTGTCATCCATGTCACACCTGTAGACCTACTTTACAGCTTACCCTTAGGATTGACTATTAAGTTCAAATTTCAAGTAAGATAAACTCTGAATGTATATGTATGTCTACCCCAATACTCGTCGAGCTCTCTCAAAAAACCACTAGTGTCGATTACCATATTTGATGCAAATACCTATGTATTTCTGGGTTATCGATCAATGGAGAACACCTGGCAAAAATTTGGACAGCACCTCCTTTGTATTTGGAGTAGTATTTCAAAAAACTCAGTTTATGCCATCTCCCCACGAGACCCTCCACAGGAGGTTTACTGCTTCAAGAACTAAAACATATCCCATGTATAAAAAACTGGCAGTATATCCCATGTTACTATCTCTAAAATATGGTAGCATCCTCAAAACATATTAGAGATTAACACCCTGTTTGTATTTAAAAAAGAATTTGAAAACACATATCCCCAATTCTTTATATGTTTATATGCAATAATAACAGACACCAAGAATAACAAACACCTGTAGTATCATAAATACTCTGTAAGACTATGTCCATTCGCAAAGATAAATACTATCCCTTACCTTGGATAATAGCTAAAAAAATACGGTATTCTCAAAGTTTTCTTGGATGAGCATCAGCTACATTATTCATGAAGTAGAAGCTTGTCAAAACATAATGCAATAAATGAAATATCAATATGTCAATTCTACCCAATTTGAGCATTCTCCTAAAAAAATTTGCTGTCAATGTCTACTCCCATGTTATCCGAACTTATGTCATATTAACTATTAATCTTGCAAGTTCGTAATTTATGAAAATTTAGCAACATCTCCCTTGTATTCCGAATGAAGTTTCAAAAACACTCCAACAAACTATACCATCTCACCAAGAGACCCTCACAGGAGGATTAAGGTCCAAGTTACCTTATTATGATGCTCATAAAAGTCCAAATTACCTTGCCATACAAAGCTCCCAAGTTACCTTACCATACAAAGAAGAAGACTTCAATGTTTTATTCTAAGTAGAAGACTCCAATGTTTTTTTTCAACTCATCATTGGGTTTCATGTAGGCAAATTTCCTTAGTTCTTTGTCTTTAGCTACAATTGTCCATGTAATTCTTGCATGCAATCATTAAAAACGGTATCTATTGATTGAGGCAAGATTTCTTCGATCTTGCTAGGAGTAATAATGTCACTACCAACTTGAATAAAAGGGACAACAATTTTCTAAGGTTAACTTTACTTGTATGGCCAGAAAATCGGGCAACGTCTTGTTTGTAAATTGAACACATTTTCAAAAATTCCAGTTTGTGCCATCTCCTAGTGAGATCCTCCACAAGAGGTTTATGGCTTACCATTCATGGCATATACTCACTCGCTCTTAGTGTTTGAAAGAGAGAGTCTTTAAACATTAGTTTTCTCAATGCATTGAAACATACAGGCTACTCTACAAAATGTTTAAATAGGCATTCCAAAACATGCTCGTTATGCTTCCAAAACATCCTCGATAAGAAATGCTTTTTAAAAATCTATTAGTATAGTTTGTACCATCATGAATATGCACTAATACTATCCCAACCAACAGTACAATCTCCGAATTTATAATATGGCATTTCAACAATCACAAAATGTCCTTAAAATAGATTGAAAATTCTAACACATAAGTTATAGTTTATTTTATTTGTTAAATCAAGCTTGATGTTTCAAAAATAGATTGAAGAAAACCCAGAAAAAATATTGATATACTCATGCATGTCCAAATTCTAAGCAGGTGCCAGGGCACCTACCTGTGGTATGCATCCTGCTCCATTAAGTTGACTTTGTATTCTGTAACAAAATTGATTCCCTGATCCGAGTTTCCATTGAGGCCTATTGACGAAAAGGGTACTATCAATGAACAGACCCGTTGTTAACCCTCACGGCTCATGGACACCCTATCACCTACGAGACGGACGTTGTAACCTACGGTGGACATTGTATTATTTATTTGGTAGAGTCAGGTACCGGGCTTGTCGGTCCAATAGGAAAAGGGTAAGAGTGATCGCCGATGAGAGGCGCACTCTAACTGGGACATTCAAGGGATTAGTTGGCTAAGCATGGGCGCCCAAGTGTGAATGGGGTGAGCTCATATAAAAGCCAACTAAACCTAAAATTCACTCATTCTCTCATTTGTGCAATTGAAGAGTGCTCTTGCTCCATCTCCATCTTCTTCTTCTTCATCTCCTTGTGTGTTTGTGTGAGAGAGAGTGAGAGAGGGAGAGAGAGGGAGTGTGTGTGCGATCGAGCATTACGAAGGCATGACGGTGGTGAAGCGGTTGAGCGCGGCGTAGCGGCGTCTCCTTCTTCTTCGCGGCGAGGAATCCTCCACGAAGCAAGCGTAGAGCGGTGAGTGACACACCATCGCCTTCTTTGAGCTTACTAGTTTAGGCTTGTTGTGTGCTTGGAGCCATTTGTCGCTCGCACACGGTGTATCGGCAAGTTCCTTGCATTGACACGTGCGACATACGCGCACATTTTTGGCGCCGCTGCGGGGGAATCGCCCTGCACTAAGCCCAAGAGGCACTTTGTGCTTCTTCTATGAGTGGTTTGTAGTAGGAAAGAAGAGGAAGAGGAAGAGGAATGAGTTATTTTTCTGCAAGTTGTTAATTTATGTATTGTCTGCAAGTTCTGTGATTTCCGCATAATCTTGTGTTTTCTGTTTGCACACAGTCTTTGCACAATTAGTAGTCGTTAGCTTGTTCGCAGTGAATGAGTAAGTAGGTAGACAGTTAGCAAGTTCTGTTTGCACACAGTCTGTACACAGTTTTCTGTTAAGGTTTGCCTGCACACAGTCTTTGCGTAGTAAGGCAGTAAGAGAGGAAGTAGGTAGACAATTAGGTCACTGTCAGTAAGCAGTTAGCAGAGTGGTTAACAGATTAGTTAGTAGATTAGTTAGTGGTTAGCAGCACTGTTAGTAAGTAGATAAGGTAGTGAGATGTGAGCTGTTGACAGAGAGGTTAGGTAGGTGTTGACAGTGTGTGTGGCCAAGAAAGGGTCACCTAAACCGCGCGCGGTCATCGCCTTTTAAGCGTGAGTGACTGGGGGGCTACACTAAAATTTTGATCGGGATCGGGATCATTTGTCCAAGCCCAACAAGCCCAAGCCCAAGCACAAGCCCAGGCCCAGGCCTCAGTCCTCAGTCTTATGATATATACTAGACTCACTCTTATATATATACCCTACCCCCTCAAGAGGGAATGAGAGCATGTGGGGCAAGTCCTCCACTCTCCTCCCTTCTCTTCCCACTTGCACCCTTAGACTTTCTAATTTGGGCCTAGTTCCCTACTAGAAATTGACGGTTTTAGGGATTCCGAGGGCATAAAGTGACCAAACGGAGGGCTGTAAAGCACGACACGTCCCTCTAATCGAGACGCTCGTTTTGAGCTATCATACGTTCTATTCTATAGCTGGGTCAGAAAAAAAGGACCAAAAAATCCACCAAAAAAAAAAGACTTGGGTTGCAAAACACCCAAAAATACTAGGTGAGCAGCCTTCACGGGCACTCACTGACACTTCTAGGGGATTCAAGTCATATGAACCTACGCTCTGGACGAGTGTTAGAGCACGAGCATATTGGTAGTGCCTCCATTTACGCGGGCACCCATTATTCCTCCACCCGAGGTTCTGGACCTTCAGCCGGGACTCAGCCGGGACTCAAGGTAGCGCGACCCAATATCCTCATATCGCGTCTAGTGATTCTTCCTCTGACTACGAAGTCATGGAGGGGTATCCTACACCAAACCCTGATAGTTCAAGTCAAGACATGCATGCCCTGGCCCCACGGCTCGGGTCCAGCATGTTTAGCCGCTTAAAAGAGACCCTTAGTAGAGCTACTCGCTCTGAACATGCGGTTAATGAAATAAATGAAGGGAGTGGGGAAGTAAATTCGTCATTCATGCCTAAAATAGACCCTATGCTTCTTGAGAGGGTGAATGTGAATGTTCCATCCACTGCACCTCCTGATCCTTTAGGACTATCTCCCTCTGAGGTTTTACTACCCGATGGTAGGAGTCTTGCCGAAGTACAAGAGATCGAACGCTATATTCAAGAAACAAGGGAGAGGGAAATTGAGAACCTACGAAGGCTAGAACAAAGTCGAGCCCTGAAAGCAAAGGCTCCTATGACAACAATCATGCCAGCCGAGCAACCGAGTGCTCCCAAGGTAGCAATCACGGAGGGGCAAGCGACGGGGAGCAATAATGCTTCCACTTCGAGGGAAACCTCCAGCACGCCAGGACTAAATGGGATATTCCTAAACAAAAATTGGGAGTATGACCTACAAGCAGAAGCTTTAACTGAACGGTACACAGGACACACCTATCATGTGGGTTGGTTAGATGTTCTACAATCCACATCGAGTGCTACTAGCATAGATGAGCAACAATAGAAAGTCTGTGATGTCCTCCATAGGATTGTCGAGTTAGAAAGACAGAACACAGGGATCAACATGCCTTCAACAGGCCTAATGAGATTCTTGGATACGGGAAAGGCCAACCAACCAACCCTATCACAAATGGAGACTCCCTTAGTGAGCCCCATTGATCCTCCATATGTTGTTTTGCCAGGAGCCTCAGTACAATCTGAGCCCACAAGTGGCAGCTTTACCTTCCCAGATCTAGCTCATCTTTCTCTTAATGACACTACGGCTACCATGCATATCCCAGTGGTGATCATGACAAAAAGTACACCATAAAGTTCATTTGTTAATACTGCGTCGATGCCTAGTAGCACAGTGCCCCCAACTATACCTACATGTATGTATCAATCATGTGCACCTGTCGTACCTCAGCCTCATGTAGCTCCTACACCTCCAATTATTCCAAGAGCTTACAATCCACAATGGCATTATCCAAGATCTTATACAAGTGGAGCCATGCCATTTAATAATAACATGCCATATCAGGCACCCCCTATGCCTAGGGCCACGCCTGTAAACTTTGGACCACCATCTGGTACACCACCATACGAAATATGGGACCCAAGAGCCGCGCGTATGCCAAGGCCAAGGCCAACTCCCATCTCACATGTGGTTCCAGGAGCACATACACCCATTATACCTGCTCAAATAGGAGATTTGGCAGCATTTGCTCAAACTATCGGTCGCTCTATTGCGGAAAACATGCGTAGTGCACCTGATAGAGAGCCTAGGAGCAAGGCAGTTCAAGTAGCTAAGCTCACACAAAAATTCAGTGGAGACGGAGATGCTAGAAAGCATATGGAAGTCTTTGAACATGTGTGCAATTCCTTGGAAGAGCACAATGAGCTACATAAGTGTAAGGCTTTGAGTTTGACCCTAAGCGGAAAGGCTGGAGATTGGTATAGAACCTTAAGAGTAGAAGAGAAAACGATCTACTCTACTCTTAGGAGATTGTTCTTGAAAGAGCACATATGAGAGGGAGTACTTTGGGGTGTAGCCTCTCAGCTCCAGAAAGCCCAACAAGAAGAAGGTGAATCCATGAGAGACTTTATTAGTCGCCTAAAGAATTTGAATTCTCGATGCAATCCAAACGAGCGGTTCAACAACAACCAATTGCTCGATAGATTCATTAGGGGACTACGACATGAAAGTATCTATAATGGCCTAGTCATTAGAGGTATACTACTTGGGAAGCAATCACTATGAATGCAATCCAATTGGAGGATAATTTAATGATTGCAGGAGAAAGAGTGTCTGCCGAGCCGAAGTCTGAGCCGAAGTCTAGTAGCTCGCAAGCGTCAGGGCATGAGCCAATGAAGATAAAGCCAATAATGAAAGAGCAAATGATATCTGAGATGACTTTGGCAGATCTCACCAAGGCCATCCAAGAAAGCCTTAGGGGTAATCGTGCTCCACAAAACACTCATATGTATCCAAGAAGGGAGCAACAATGGTGCTCAATTTTCTTGGGCCCACATACTACGAGTGAATGCCCTACTTTCAGAGTAAAGTTTAATAGGACTTGTAACGCGTTTGGTAGGAATGGCCATCAAGCGAAGGATTGCCTGATGCTTAAACGCATGATGGAAAATAGACCGCCTATAGCTTGGGCAGACTCACCTCGAGTTCCTACATTGATGCCTACCGCACCCATGGAGCAACAGTTGCCATTACAGCACATGGTCCCTAGAGCCCAAAATGTGGTCCAAACCACACCGTTTCCACCTCCAGTGCTAGGACCGCAACCCCCTCATCCAAGAGTTACACCTATGAACCAAATAGGTTGCAAGTCATCTAGTACTTATGTAGATTGCGAAGAGGACATAGACTCTAGTATCACCTATGGAGTCGACATGCTTGAGGAGTGTCCCATGTACTATATGGAAGACCATTGGGGACAAATCAAACTGGTATATCAAGCTACTGTGCTAGCAGCAAGAGGCCAAAACATTAATAGTTTTGCCAGGAGACCACCTCTTCAGTGCTACGAATGTGGTGGACCACATCGAGTAGCTGAGTGCCCCATTAGAATGCAAAAGAATGCTGCACTAATGCAAACAAGTCAAGGGAGTGCATTGGCAATGCCAATACTCACTTGTAATCGTTGTGGCATAGATCATTTGATCGCACAGTGTCCTAACAATCCAAACGCACCGAAAATCACATCATTGAACTTAATAGAGATTGTTGATGGGACACCACCAACAATAAACATAGCACCAGTGAATGCACTCACACGGTCGATGCTCCAAAAGCAAAATTACATCCTCGAAGAGAGAGATGCTGCATCCATTGGCCGAGCGAGAAAGAAGAAAACACGAAGAAAGAAATCCCTTAATGCTTCTAGCTTAAAACCTAGTTCAAAGACTAACATAGGGACAGGAGAGGATCCCGTGTATATGAATGACCCTGAGGATGACTCAGATTCGATAGAGACCACGGAGACCAAAACTGTTACTACAAAGGAAAAAGCCAGTGAGGAGGATCACGAGAGGGAATTACGACGAACACCAAAAGAGTATTCAAAGTTAAACCACCCAGTTGGGAACCCCCAAGATAAGCCACGAGAGACAAAAAATGAGGATTGCAAGAGAAAGATTGGAACCTATCCAAACCCAACAGTGGAAATTGAACGAGTCCAACAACTGAGGGGTTTGGTGGAAGAAACTCAACGAAAATTAGAACCTGAACCCAAACATATCCAGATGTCGGACACAGTGTTTCCCACACAAGTTCAACCTCACAAGAACTACAGGCCGTTAGCTATACCCAGTATCATTCGGGAAGAGAGTGAGGGTAGGACATCTGAAAGTGGACACACACCTTTCCTACTAGAGAGAATGTTTGGTGAGGGAATGGCCGACCCCCTTGAGGAAGTGGAGATTCCATCTTCACCATTCTCTTGTCAGGGTCCTACGTCCCACAAGATGCCATTAAATGTTGCCAAGCTGATGGATTTCATGTCCTCAAAAATACGTACGACTATCATATCTAAGTTATACGGAGATCCATAATTATTCCTAGCACTGCGAGCGTTTCTCAATGGAGAATTACAGGCTGGATTACCACAATTTGCACATATGAACAAACCTGACTCGGTAATGAATGATGAGGAACATTTAGCACCACCATTTGACCTAGCGGGACATGAATCTGTAATTGAAATACCCGTTAACAAGTTGGGGCAATACTTTGAAGGTGATGAATCTAATGCTACTCTACCAATCACTACTAAAGGATTAACTGTAAAGGGGGTCCTTGACGGTGGTGCGGGAGTCAGCATGGTGACAAAGAGTTGTTGGGAGTCTATGGGGAGACCTCACCTTGAAGCCATAAGCGTAGTGGTAAAAATGGCTAATGGATCTATTGTTACGCCTATTGGAATGCTAAAGGATTTCAGGATCAAGGTCTTGGGACACAAGGTAAGGCAGACTTTCATTGTTATGGATTTTTCCAAGCATCCTATGTCATTTGAGATGATCTTAGGGCGTCCATTCATGAGGGAAGCAAAAATGGTGCATGACTGGTCCAAAAACCACGTCTACTTACAGTTCCAAGACTCTGTCATTCGAGTTGATCTTTTAAGTGGTCGAATGCATCCTCTAGGATATAAATTCATCATTGATAATCGATCAGACATAACAATTCACTCAGCTCCATTACAGTATTGTTACACGTGTAACGAAGACACGGATATTGGGGAGAACTCTCCTTATATGGATATCCTACCCGGAATGGCTGAGTTAGACAATGTCGATTGGGTACACCTAGCAGCAACTATAGATACATGGGGAGCTAGAGGAACAACCTCGGTAACACCTGAGGGGGATGAAATGCATGTACCTTTAAATATGCTACAAGCAATGCATATAGCTTCTGACAAGACTCATCCTAATATAATGAAGAGAACATACAAGTGGGTCCCTAAAGCTTCTTTAGCGACCATAGCTAGTGCTAAAAAACAAAAGCCTTGTAGGAAATGTACCACTCGCTCTAAGAAAAGTAAGAAAACGTGGCGCTGGATCCCTAAACGATTATTGGAAGCCCAAGGCTACTATCGAGAAAATGATCAAATTTGGGTGCCAAAACGTAGATTGTGTTCTTACCTGTCACCTGATCCATATGTACCCACTCCTATAGCTCCAAAACAAATCAACAATCGCGGAAAGAAAAAAATCACTGAATGCTACACACCCGCTCCAGAGCTAGTTTGGGTACCAAAGAAAGAACGATTTGTTCCACCTAGCTCAGGAAGGGGGGAGTCCCATGAAGCTTCTAGCTCCTCATGTAATGCATCCATAGAGGTAAAAGCTTCTCCACAGCCTCAACCTACAATAGTGGACCTCCATAAAGCTACAAAGAAATCCACACCTCCCAGTGTTCAAGAATCACTTGATGAACCACTTCAAGTTCGATCCTAGGAGAGTACCTTACCACCCTTGCAACTCGATGAGGCACCTAAGGTAATAGAAAACTACTGGCAAAAATCCTCACCTATTATCGACTGGAACAATCGGTTTCAAAGGGTGACGAGCACATTTCAAACAGTATGATCTACCCAAGGAAGGGGGGAGTGTTTGCTGACAGTCATCATTCACTCATTCTCCTCTCAACCTTTTTCCCTGACCTCTTAATTTCTGATCTTAGGGAATGTACATATAAAGCCTTATACTCACAAAAAACAAAAAATAAATAAAGAGCAAGAGCAATTAGTAAACGAGTATGCACTATAAAAGTCAAAACATTGACTCAGACCTACACATTCGCATCCGGTACACTGAAACAGAAACTTATGCCATAAAGCACCTTTGATCATCATCACTCGAGCGATGGAGGGTAGGTAAGATTAGTACAATAACAGTGTTTCTGTTTTAGAGTTGAGTGATTAGCAAAGTTCCTTTTTCCCACTGATGTGCCTCCTAGAGGTATTCTTTGTGTTTCTTAGTGTGCACAGGAACGTGTTGCTGTTGTTAGAATTTGGACCTTCATGGGATCTTTCTCTTGTTCACACTTCAAATCAAGCGCGACCATCAACACAAACAGGTGTTTCTTGTCCATTCACATTGCCCCTTATCTTTTTGCATCCATGTTTGTCTACTTTGATTGTGATTGGTAGCATAATATTCATCGCATTTGCTTAGTATCAAACATTTAATTCAATGTAATTTTTTGTCATAATCACTTGTCTAGGTTTAAAAATCAAGTAGTCCGACTAAGCTAGTTTGACCAAGCTAGGTGTTAGAAATCTTCTCTTAATACCATGGGGAATGCCTTCCTAATAAGTAATGGTTACTTCAGTTCTTAATCCGATTTAGGCAGCATTGTGTGAAATGTACTAGGGCTTTCTAGTGGGCTTGACCCTATTGACCTTTAGCTTAAGCATTATAAAGGGAGTTTACTAGTGTGATGAGCCTAGGGAGGTGTATCAGAGTTATATGACCCCCCAAAGCTACAAAATTAAAATGATGAAAACAAACAAAACAAAAAATTCAAAGTGCCACAATGTAAAATTTTAAGCTGGAAGAGAAATCCCTGCTTAAATTGGTACTCCACTCACATGTATCGCCTATGGTACTAGAGCCCTAGAGGTTCCCAGTGTGGGCGCTTTTCCTTGAAAAGCAAAAAACCCAAGGCATACAAAATAAGCACACACATCAAAATTGAATCACTGTGAAAAGACTTTGGGGGGTCAAAGAAAAGGTAATCAGTCAGGCGATGATTTCATGAGAAATTCCTTTTATCGTAGCTTAACTACAAGGTCCTCTAGGTATAGCCTCTAGTCAGCCCTCGAACATGAAATACTTGGCTCTCGCGATTAAACAACTTAATTAACCAGAGAAAATTAAGAAGCTTACCCATGGTATTAATAGTCGATCTCTAGTGCCTTTCGACCGTTAAATTAGCTACCCCATACTTGTTTAATTTTTTACCTTTACATCTGTTTATGCATTTGATTACATTGCAATTTAATGCTTATTACTGACAAATTGTTTAAAATTCTGTTACCAATCAATTGTCTGCCTAAAATTGCATATGCTTTTTAATCGCTTATGAGAATGCAATTACTGTGCAATGTTGTTTGATTTTGCAGTGACTAAAGAAGGCTAAGGACATTCATCTCAAATGCTCTTCCACCTCGACCAACAAGCTTCAACTCAATAGCTTCTGAGGACGGAATCTACATCAGGAAGGGGGGCATGTTAACCCTCACGGCTCACGAACACCCTATCACCTACGAGACGGACGTTGTAACCTACGGTGGACATTGTATTATTTATTTGGTAGAGTCAGGTACCGGGCTTGTCGGTCCAATAGGAAAAGGGTAAGAGTGATCGCCGATGAGAGGCGCACTCTAACTGGGACATTCAAGGGATTAGTTGGCTAAGCATGGGCGCCCAAGTGTGAATGGGGTGAGCTCATATAAAAGCCAACTAAACCTAAAATTCACTCATTCTCTCATTTGTGCAATTGAAGAGTGCTCTTGCTCCATCTCCATATTCTTCTTCTTCATCTCCTTGTGTGTGTGTGAGAGAGAGTGAGAGAGGGAGAGAGAGGGAGTGTGTGTGCGATCGAGCATTACGAAGGCACGACGGCGGTGAAGCGGTTGAGCACGGCGTAGCGGCGTCTCCTTCTTCTTCGCGGCGAGGAATCCTCCACGAAGCAAGCGTAGAGCGGTGAGTGACACACCATCGCCTTCTTTGAGCTTACTAGTTTAGGCTTGTTGTGTGCTTGGAGCCATTTGTGGCTCGCACACGGTGTATCGGCAAGTTTCTTGCATTGACACGTGCGACATACGCGCACACCCACATAAACCAATTGCTCTGAAGTGGTTGCCACCTAGAAGTGTGTGTGTGTGTGTGTGTGTGTGTGTGTGTGTGTGTGTGTGTGTGTGTGTGTGTGTGTGTGTGTGTGTGTGTGAGAGAGAGAGAGAGAGAGAGAGAGAGAGAGAGAGAGAGAGAGAGAGAGAGAGAGAGAGAGATACAGTGTATGCATATGCATAGAGCCAAATACACAGATAAAGACAGCAATCAAAGAAGCTTTGTAGCAAAAAATTGATGAGCATGGGATTACCTCACACAGCTAATCCTTGACAAGGATCCACGAGCAAAAAAGAGAAGAGAAAGGAGCACATCCCGTCCATCAGATGGGCTACCGAGTATGGTCGTCTTTCCGCACAGCCAGCATGTCATCCATTGAGCCAAAGAGACAGAAGAGTTGCCGAAGCCCAATAATGTTGATAAAGCCAGTAAATCAGAGAGCTCCTATCTCGCAAGGTAGAGCGCCATTCCCTTGTGTGTGTGTGTGTGTGTGTGTGTGTGTGTGTGTGTGTGTGTGTGTGTGTGTGTGTGTGTGTGTGTGTGTGTGAGAGAGAGAGAGAGAGAGAGAGAGAGAGAGAGCCTGCGGCACAAGCTTTCCATTATTACTAGAGCAACGGCAGGCAACCATATGGAGGAAATCAATATGCAGATCCCAGGGCGTTGTGAGCGTATGCATACCCGATAGAGAAAGCGAGAGATAGAGACTGCTCGATAGAAACAATATGAGCCACGTTTTATGTGATAAGGGAGTCTTTCGACCTTATCTACATATAAGGGGAGAGAGAGACAAAGAGAGAGAGAGAGAGAGAGAGAGAGAGAGAGAGAGAGAGAGAGAAAGAGAGATCGATCTTGCTTTGCAGTAAAAATATTGCATGTCAGCCAATGCAACACACTTAAGACGCTGCATGTGCAAAACCGGTTATTGTCCATTTGTGTTTGATATGCATTGAAGCCTCCAAGGGACTTAGGAGGTGGGTTGGTAAGAAGCGTGCCACCCGAGAAAGCAATATCCCAATTGGGCCAAGACACTGTCGTCAAGATAAGTGTGTGTGTGTGTGTGTGTGTGTGTGTGTGGCCCTCCCCCATCCCAGAGGAGAGATCCACTTGGTGGAGGATGGTCCACCAAGTGGACCAATCCCCCACTGATTGTAGTATATGCTTCCTAAAAATTTATATAGCTCATTCACTTGTACTGTGTTAAAAGGGTTTAGATGCGCGCATACCCATCAGTAACGTGTTGAACAGGGTGTATATATCACAATACCCAATTGTTGCATGATAAAGGGGTCCTCCATGGAGGAGAGTATGGTTTAGATGCTTGAATACCCATCCGTACTATGTTGAGCAGGGTTTAGGTGTAATAATACACAATTGTTGTTTGATAAAAGGGGTCCTTCAGGGAGGAAAGTATGGTACTATGAAACCTACATACCTGTCATCCCATGCTTTTGGTTGATGTGTCACCTCAATTTTGTGAATTATGTCATCATCGTGGTTGCTATAATATATTCTGATCCTGCAAAATAAAACCCATTTGAAATAACATACTTGCTTAAGGGTGGATAATGATTACATTATATGGATTATATGTAAGCATGCAGGCACTTGATCAATTTAGGAGCTGAGAGCCCCAACCCATCCCTTTGGATTGGATGGATCAAGCTAGTAATAATATAATTTGTATCAACTTGACCAATTAAGGAGCTAAAGAGCCCCAACCCATCCCTTTGGATTAGGTGACTCAAGCTATTACTAATAGACATTAAGTGCTCCAATTCCAAGGAAATAATTATACAAGAGAGCTTCCAAACCAATTCCTAGGGTATGAATACCCATATCCTGACAAAAACCATTTGATTGAATTCAGGACAAATTGGAGTAGCTAAATTATTATTTACTATATTATCTAATTCCAATTGTTAAGTATGGCACTAGTCCGACCAATGACTAGTAGGGAAAAAGGAGTGTGTGCTTAAGTTAAAAAATCCCTTCAGATTTGAACCATACTTAGAAAATTGTATTAAATAATATATTAAATAACAACATTTTAAAACAAAATGTCATACAACTCAATTACCATTTCATATACATCAATACAACATTATGTATCTAATGGATAATATAGTTATTTAGATCAGAAATCCAATCTCTGATCATTACAAATTGATATCTTAATGTTGTATCTCTATGCGTCCACCCTTTGGGCTGAGCTTCCACTACATCTACATAGAGAAGGATCCAGCTATTACATGCATCCATAAAAAAACATTCAGTTAGAACTGGCTATGTTTGTGCGTTTTGCAGGTGTCGACACTGGATCCAGTTGTCATCCATGTCACACCTGTAGACCTACTTTACAGCTTACCCTTAGGATTGACTATTAAGTTCAAATTTCAAGTAAGATAACCTCTGAATGTATATGTATGTCTACCCCAATACTCGTCGAGCTCTCTCAAAAAACCACTAGTGTCGATTACCATATTTGATGCAAATACCTATGTATTTCTGGGTTATCGATCATGTATTTGGAGTAGTATTTCAAAAAACTCAGTTTATGCCATCTCCCCACGAGACCCTCCACAGGAGGTTTATGGCTTCAAGAACTAAAACATATCCCATGTATACAAAACTGGTAGTATATCCCATGTTACTATCTCTAAAATATGGTAGCATCCTCAAAACATATTAGAGATTAACACCCTGTTTGTATTTAAAAAAGGATTTGAAAAAACATATCGCCAATTCCTTATATGTTTATATGCAATGATAACCGACACCAAGAATAAAAAACACCTGTAGTATCATAAATACCCTGTAAGACTATGTCCATTCGCAAAGATAAATACTATCCCTTACCTTGGATAGTAGCTAAAAAAATACGGTATTCTCAACGTTTTCTCTGATGAGCATCAGCTACATTATTCATGAAGTAGAAGCTTGTCAAAACATAATGCAATAAATGAAATATCAATATGTCAATTCTACCCAATTTGAGCATTCTCCTAAAATAATTTTCCGTCAATGTCTACTCCCATGTTATCCGGACTTATGTCATATTAACTATTAATCTTACAAGTTCGTAATTATGAAAATTTGGCAACATCTCCCTTGTATTCCGAATGAAGTTTCAAAAACACTCCAACAAACTATACCATCTCACCAAGAGACCCTCACAGGAGGATTAAGGTCCAAGTTACCTTATTATGATGCTCATAAAAGTCCAAATTACCTTGCCATACAAAGCTCCCAAGTTACTTTTCATACAAAGAAGAAGACTTCAATGTTTTATTCTAAGTAGAAGACTCCAATGTTTTTTTTCAACTCATCATTGGGTTTCATGTAGGCAAATTTCCTTAGTTCTTTGTCTTTAGCTACAATTGTCCATGTAATTCCTGCATGCAATCATTAAAAACGGTATCTATTGATTGAGGCAAGATTTCTTCGATCTTGCTAGGAGTAATAATGTCACTACCAACTTGAATAAAAGGGAAAACAATTTGCTAAGGTTAACTTTACTTGTATGGCCAGAAAATCGGGCAACGTCTTGTTTGTAAATTGAACACATTTTCAAAAATTCCAGTTTGTGCCATCTCCTAGTGAGATCTTCCACAGGAGGTTTATGGCTTACCATTCATGGCATATACTCACTCGCTCTTAGTGTTTGAAAGAGAGAGTCTTTAAACATTAGTTTTCTCAATGCATTGAAACATACAGGCTACTTTACAAAATGTTTAAATAGGCATTCCAAAACATGCTCGTTATGCTTCCAAAACATCCTCGATAAGCAATGCTTTTTAACAGTCTATTAGTATAGTTTGTACCATCATGAATATGCACTAATACCATCCCAACCAGCAATACAATCTCCGAATTTATAATATGGCATTTCAACAATCGCAAAATGTCCTTAAAAGAGATTGAAAATTCTAACACATAAGTTATAGTTTATTTTATTTGTTAAATCAAGCTTGATGTTTCAAAAATAGATTGAAGAAAACCCATAAAAAATATTGATATACTCATGTCCAAATTCTAAGCAGGTGCTAGGGCACCTACCTGTGGTATGCATCCTGCTCCATTAAGTTGACTTTGTATTCTGTAACAAAATTGATTCCCTGATCCGAGTTTCCATTGAGGCCTATTGAGGAAAAGGGCACTATCAATGAACAGACCCGCATAAACCAATTTCTCTTAAGTGGTTGCCACCTAGAAGTGTGTGTGTGTGTGTGTGTGTGTGTGTGTGTGTGTGTGTGTGTGTGTGTGTGTGTGAGAGAGAGAGAGAGAGATAGATACAATGTATGCATACGCATAGAGCCAAATACACAGATAAAGACAGCAATCAAAGAAGCTTCGTAGCAAAAAATTGATGAGCATGGGATTACCTCACACAGCTAATCCTCGACAGGGATCCGAGAGAAAAAAGAGAAGAGAAAGGAGCACATCTCGTCCATCAGATGGGCTGTCGAGTATGGTCGTCTTTCAGCACAGCCAGCATGTCGTGCATTGAGCCAAAGAGACAGAAGAGTTTCTGAAGCCCAATACTGCTGATAAAGCCAATAAATCAGAGGGCTCCAATCTCTCAAGGTAGAGCTCCATTCCCTTGTGTGTGTGTGTGTGTGTGTGTGTGTGTGTGTGTGTGTGTGTGTGTGTGTGTGTGTGTGTGTGTGTGTGTGTGTGTGTGTGTGTGTGTGTGTGTGTGTGTGTGTGTGTGTGAGAGAGAGAGAGAGAGAGAAAGAGAGAGAGAACCTGCGAGCACAAGCTCTCCATTATTACTAGAGCAACGGTAGGCGACCAGATGGAGGAAATCGATATACAGATCCCAGGGTGCTGTGAGCGTATGCGTACCCGATAGAGAAAGCGAGAGATAGAGACTGCTCGATAGAAACAATATGAGCCATGTTTTATGTGATAAGGGAGTCTTTCGACCTTATCTACATATAAGGGGAGAGAGAGACAAAGAGAGAGAGAGAGAGAGAGAGAGAGAGAGAGAGAGAGAGAGAGAGAGAGAGAGAGAGAGAGAGAGAGAGAGAGAGATCTTGCTTTGCAGTAAAAATATTGCATGTCAGCCAATGCAACACACTTAAGACGCTGCATGTGCAAAACCGGTTATTGTCCATTTGTGTTTGATATGCATTGAAGCCTCCAAGGGACTTAGGAGGTGGGTTGGTAAAGAGCGTGCCACCCAAGAAAGTAAGATCCCAATTGGGCCAAGACAGTGTCGTCAATATAAGAGTGTGTGTGTGTGTGTGTGTGTGTGTGTGTGTGTGAGAGAGAGAGAGAGAGAGAGAGAGATGATGATGATGAAGAGTTTATGCGCAATCATGAGAAAATAAAATGTCAACAACGATGTATTGGTTCGATAACAGTAATGAACATGAGCATGGAAATAAAATGCAAATTTGTCCAGAGCAACAATTCCAAGGTCAATTACAATGAAAGATAATGTTTCAAATACTTTATAATCGTGAGGTGTGGCCAAAGGGAAAGAAAACTATGCTTAATTTGTGAATGTTGAAGAAAAAAGTAAATAAACATTTCAAACTTTCAAAGGTAGGTCATAACCCTGCAGCTCATATGAGAGCTCCAACATAAACCTAATTTGTTGTCAGAGCTAAGATTGTGCTTGAGCTTATTATATTTTAGTATCTTGCCCCGTCCTTGTGGTAATGATCCCTTCTATAGTCATCATTACTTTTGCAGTTGTTCGATCATGTCATTTTTTAAAAAAAAAGTTGATCATCAGTTTTGGGATGCGGATTATCATTTCTGGTGGGATTTTGGCCATCGTGTCACCCATTGCATTTGTTTCTGCTATCAAGTCTACCATGACCATTACGTATGTGTTGTTTGCCTTTTTAGTCAAAATTACACATGAAAAGTGCCTTGATAGAGCTATGAGAGAGAGCTATGAGAGAAAGCAAGATAGCCCATCATATGATGATCCTTGAGTTCAATCGACTCTTTGAGGTGCTTGACACAAAATGAGCAGCATGTGAGCCCAGAATTTGACGAATATAATATGAGAGCGTAGGCATTACGGGGTAGGATTTATGTAGCCATTTGGTGATGATAAGTGGAGTCACAGAGAGTGTAACCATGAGTATCATCATTGACATGGACCCATTGTCTTTTGGTACTTTGTTGACATTGATGATGTCATCAATTCTTTTGCATCTTATCATCCAGTTGACCATGGATTATACTTCCATAATGGACGTTTTGGGATGGGCAAGAAATTTGAAAAAAGCTATATTGAGAGTAATTGATCTTGATCGGGCTTTTGGGTGATAAGCAGTGGCATGTGAATATGTCATAGTAGTAGATGAATAAACCTTGTATGGTGGCTCCTTTTATGCAATGGGCGGCACACAAAAAAAAGACGCAGAGGTGCTTGGGGGTAACAAGGATGTAATTGTTGCGCTGAAAGGCATAGTGAATTGCTGAGTGAGATGATGAGCAAAGTAAGGTTGGCTTACACCAGTACCCCCTAAGCTTAGAGTGGGTGAGGAGATAATAGTTGTGTGTGTTGTATGCACACAACACATGGGAGAGATGAGGTTATCAATGGTAGTGGTTCGTTGCATGTGTGGTGAGGTGATTGACCCAAAGGTTAGGAGTGATCAAGGGTGAAAAGGTGGGCCAAAAAGGGATAAATTGTCTGCATGGTGGGTTGCATGAACATTTTGTTGGAATTATGGTTGCAGAGAAATGCATACAGCTTGGAGAAGACGAAGGAAGCTCAAGGCACACAATGGAGAGTGTGTTACTTAAATGTAAAGATTGATAGCCCTAGAGTGATGGGCGTATATACAATGCTCGGGGGAAAAAACCTCCTAAAGAGGGAAAAAATGCCTCGGCAGTCCTAATGTGTTCACACATTAGTGATGTGTTCACACACATCACTACCACATGTATATGGTAACAAATCCCCCCTGGAGTGATGCGATGAACGAGAGCTGGCACATGAGTAAAGGAAAGTGCCATGCCCTGAGGACATGATCAATCCACAAAGGGGAATAAGCCCAAAGCTTTGCGGAAAGCTTCAAGCTTCTCACGAGACAATGCCTTTCTGAAAAGATCTGCAAGGTTGTCCTGTGTTGGCACATAAGCCAAGCTGATCTTTCCTACTGAGAGACTCTCCCTGACATAGTGGTAATGCACCTCAATGTGCTTTGTGCGAGCATGAAAAACTGGGTTCGTCGCAACTGCCAATGCGCTCTAACTGTCAGTGTAGATAGTGTTGGCAGTGTCCTATCCAACACCCAAATCAGCCATAAGGCATCTCAGCCATACACACTCAACCGTAGCTGTGAAGACTGCCCTGTACTCAGCCTCACAACTGGAAGTGGACACAATAGGTTGCTTCTTGCTCAACCATGATATACATGAACTACCAAGCATGAAACAAAAACCACTTGTGGACACTCTCGTGTCAAAACAACCAGCCCAATTTGAGTCCGAAAAAGCATGTCAGTCTAGCGGCAATGATCCCCCCTTGGGATAAAACAATCCAAGATGTAAAGTGCCACTAAGGTAGTGGAAAATCCTCTTGACAGCCTGCTAATGCTTAGACCCTGGGCTATGCATAAATTTGCTGACCTGTGAGACTGCAAACTGAATATCTGGCCTCGTGTTGCATACATAAATGAGGCAGCCAACAGCAGTTTGGTAAAGAGTGACATTAGCAGGATCGCCAACATCATGTAGACTCAACTTCAAACCTGTTTCCATGGGAGTGGCAATAGGTTTGCAATCCTCAAGTCCAAACTTACATAGCAATGTATCTATGTAACTTTTCTGACACAAGGCAATACCACCATCACACTGCTTAAACTGTATACCCAAGTAATGATGCAACAGCCCCAAATCTTTCATCTTGAAAGTAGCATTCAAATCAGCCTTAAATTCAGCAATATGTCTCTCATTTGGTCCAGTGATCAGCAAATCATCGACATAAAGAACCACAATGAGAAGTACATCACCCTCACGCTTTACATACAATGTGCTTTCTGTTGCACTGATACGAAAGCCTTGTTTAACCAAATGAGTGTCAGCTTTCTCATACCAAGCACGGATTGCTTCAACCCATACAAAGCCTTCTTACATCTGCACACTTTGTCCTCTTGTCCTTTTATGACAAAATCGCGAGGCTGCGTTACATAAACTTCCTCAAATATGTCACCATTCAAGAAAGCAGTAACAACGTCTGATTGATGTACATCCCAACCAAAATGAGCTGCCAATGCACATAGAAAATGCACAGTAGTCATACGACAAGTGGGAGCAAAAGTATCTTCATAATCTATGCCTTTTTGCTGTGCATAACCCTTTGCAACAAGTCGAGACTTACGGCGATCGATCTCACCATCCGGCTTGCGTTTCAACTTGTAAACCCACTTTGTACCAATGGCCTTTTTGCCAGGAGGCAACTCACATAAAGTCCATGTGTCATTTTCTATAAGTGCATCATATTCTGATTGCATGGCAGCCATCCAATTTTTTGAATTCTTTGCTTCATCAAAAGACAGAGGCTCCTCAACATCATGTAAGCTAGACACAGCCAAAGCATAACAATCTGCTGATCAAGATGCATGGCGAGAGCCTGAACGAGTACGACTAGACAAAGGTGCATCCAATTTACTGTCACGCAAAGTGTGCACCAGCCATTTTGGCATACCTCTAGCCTGCTCATTTTCATCCCTGTCCTCATCAAATGCATCATGTACATCTGCATAAGTAAAGGCTGATCTGTAACATTTTCAGAAACCCCCATAGGCTGTACATTTGCCTCATTGGAAATTACATTCGTAATTCCACCACTGAGAAGAGGCAACAAAGTGTCATAAATGTCTTGTGAACTTACATTACTGTCTCTAGTAGATGACAGCAAGGGCTGAACAAAATCTTCCACAAACACTACATCCCGTGAAACCAGAATATGCTTTGTTTCCAGATGATATAATTTGTAACCTTTGCTTTCAGCACTATAACCAACAAAAATACATTTGACAGCCTTATCATCCAATTTTCTATGCTATGTTTGTGGCACCAAAGCATATGCCAAACACCCAGAAACACGCATGTGCTCAATAGAAGGCTTTCTATCATGCCATGCTTCATATGGAGTAATAGAATGCAAAGCTTTCGTAGGACACCTGTTATGTACATAAGTGGCACAGATGATGGCTTCAAGCCAAAAAGAATGCCGCAAAGCTTGACTTTTGACCATACATCGTGCCATTTCCGTCTGTGAGCTCTTTATCCTCTCAGCAACACCATTTTGTTGAGGTGTATAAGGCAGTGTACATTGGTGTTTTATCCCACGACTAGCCAGAAATGCATTAAATTCATGAGACATATACTCCCCCCCTCGATCGGAACGGAGGGCGCCCATAGTACATTTCGAGACATTTTCAGCCATAGCCAGAAATTGTTTGAAGCACATAAAAACTTCGGACTTCACTTTAAGCGGAAATACCCATGCATGCTTGGAGTAATCATCAATGAAAGTCATGAAGTAAAGGTAATTGCCCAAGGACGGAGTTTGCATGGGCCCACAAACATCACTATGGACAAGCTGCAACCTGCATGTGGCCCAAACTGAACCATCCTTTGGAAACTTAGAACGCTGCATCTTACCCAAAATACAGCCTTCACAAACATGTTTGACAGGTCCTTCAAGAGGCGGCAAAGAAGCAACCATATCAGATTTCTGCAAACGCAGCAAACTGGCAAAATTCAGATGACCAAAACATGCATGCCAAAGTTTTGCATCTGAAATAGCCCTTGAATCTGCAACATCATTTGCAAAATTTTATCCACACTTGTCATACAAAGTGAGCTTATATAGCCCATGGCACAAAAGGCTAGATGCAACAATTTCATCACCAAAACTGAGATCATGAACTGTACATCTTTCATCCACAAATTTGACTACAAGTCCAAGTCTAGCAAGTGCGGATACAGACAAGAGATTCTTCTTGATCCCAAGTACATAAAGTGCATCAACAAGTGTGAAGTAACTGCCATTTGCAGTAGTAAGAAAAATCTTTCCAACTCCCTGATCCGGATAAGAGGCATTGTTGGCACAAGTGACTGAATTCCCATGAGGGTCAGACTCGAGAGAGGTAAACAATTCATGATGTGAGGTAATGTGCTTTGTAGCACCACTGTCGAAATACCACACATGTGAATCTGCAACAACTAACAAGCATGCATCATGAACAGCAGGATTATATGTGCACTCTGCGCTAAAAGACAACATCAGCATTACAGTCTCCTTTCACAGAAGACTCAACAATGGCTGCATTTCTAGTGGAACGAGCATTTGCAGTGGAACCACCCTCTTTCTTCTTATCCTCTTTGGCCTTCAACCTAGGACACGACTTGATCAAGTGATCATTAGCTTTACAATAATGGCAACACATCTTCTTTTTGCCCTTATCACCAGAATTGCCAGACAAAGTGCTGCCAGCAGCAGAAGCATTGGGAACAGAATTTTTTCTACTCGCAGAAGAACATAAGAAGTGGCTGCATTGTTGTTACCACCATTTCTTTGAGAAGCAATAAAAGCCTGTTCAACTGCACGCTGTCTAGTCCTGTTTTTTCTGTAAAGTGACTCTTGCAACAGCAATGTGCATAATGCATCAAACTTGACAACTTCAGGATTTCCTTGGGTCATCAGTCTCCAAGTACTAGCAAAAGTCTGGTAGGAATCTGGTAAGGCATCAAGAAGAGTCTGCACAAGGGAACGTCTGAAATGACTTCACCTGCAGAAATAAGTTGCTCATTGATATCCTTGACACCAGCAAGGAAAGTGTCCATATCATCTTCCTCATGCATAATCTTCGACTCCAGCTCTTTACGCAGTAAAGCAATTTTAGCCTCATTGCGGCTTGCATAAAGACCAGCCAAAATATCCCAAGCCTGTTTTGCAAATTTCGCTGAACGGATGTGAGGAACAATGGTGCGCTTCACAGACAACGCAATCAATGCATGAGCCTGCGCATCCTTTACATCCCAACGAGCTTGTTCTGTCGTAGGTAAAACAACTCTAATAGCAGCAATCCTTGCAGTAAGACCTGCAACATCCTCAACATCGCCTGCATCCTCAGAACTAGGACGTACATCAATGCCCTGCACAATGTTCCAGACGCCCTTTAACACAAGAACATGTTGCATCATATAAGCCCACATAGGGTAGTTATCCCCATCTAACCTGTCCTCAACAGCAAACATCTTGAACACATCTTTGTTGTTGTCAGCCATGGTAAATGCTGCACCTAATGTGAAAACTGCTCAAAAATAGGAGAAACGGAGCGGGAACAACATGTGCTATATAGCACAAACCATAAAAGACTATGAGGCACCTATTATGAAGAAAACAGAACTGACACAAATTTTGCACAAAATGACAAAATAGCCTATGCAGTACTGCCTGTAGTGGAAACGGAGGCCTAAATGAGCCCGAATCAAAAATTTGAGCAGACCTGCGAACACTTGCCAAAGCTCACTGAAATTGGAGAAAGTGAGTAGGCGTGTGCTGGAGCAGCTGACGACTAAAAGCCCGGGAGGACACAACCTGCTCTAATACCAATTGTTGGAATTAGGGTTGCAGAGAAACACACACAGATTGGAGAAGACGAAGGAAGCTCAAGGCACACAATGGAGAGTGTGTTACTTAGTATGCAATGGAAAGATTGATAGCCCTAGAGTGATGGGCGTATATACAATGCTCGCGGGAAAAAACCTCCTCAAGAGAGAAAAAATGCCCCGGTGGTCCTAATGTGTTCACACACATCACTACCACATGTATATGGTAACACATTTATGCAGTGCGCACTCAAGCAGAAGAGGAGCAAGGCGAGAGAGAGAGAGAGAGAGAGAGAGAGAGAGAGAGAGAGTACTGCCACCCTTTGCATGTGGGCGATTGGTGGGACAAGAACTCGGGCAGTTGGGTGGGAGCAATAGTGAGCAAAGGGGGACGTTGTTTCCAATTTGGGCAGCCCCTTTTAGCCGTTATTGCATGCGAGAGAGGTGATGGGTAGGGGAGAAAGGTCAGCGGCATGGAGGTGCCTCCCAATGTAGGTGTGACAGCTCAAGCCATCGTCATGGAACTATGAGTGTTCTCTGGTGGTGGCTCATGATGTCATTGATACTATGCATGTAGTTTTTGTTTCTCTTGCACTATCGTTTGTCCAAAAGCTAGTGTTGTACATGTTGTTGGTGTGCCCATCAATCTCATGCCATACATGCTTGGCCGAACGATTTTGTGTTGACACGTTGCTAATACCTATCAATCTCATGTTTCCATCATCTAGTGCCTCTGCCATATGCACGTATTGTCTCACTACCACCTCTCAACTGTGTCGGGCCTTGCTAGAGGCTGAATCCATTTTCTAATTTTTGGTGGGGTGCATGCCCACACTACGGAAGCCTCAAGACGAAAGGGAAAAGGGGTTGTTTCCTATGTCACTTCATTGAGTGTGATTACGGCTGTCGCCGATAGTCGTGATGTAAGAACCAGGGGAAACTTGTCTGAAGATCCTCCTCCCAACCTCCCTTTATATAGGCGGGCTCCTAGCCCCTTGCCCTAGACGGATCCCTTGTCCACATTGTCTAGCCCGACCCTTGGCTGTAGTCCATGACCATCCTAGTTCTTAGGTTACAGGACCCTTGTCCTGACATTACTCCCCCCTTAAGAAGAGTTTTCGTCCTCAAAAACAAAAGTGGGAAACTTCTTCTTAAGAACACTAATGTTTTCCCAAGTGGCACCTTCTTCAGGCCAGTCTTTCCACTTGGTTAAGGCTTGTTGTCGTACGTGATGTCTTGTACGCAACTCATGATAATCCATAACACGTTCAGGTCATGCGATAAGGTAGGAGGTTCAATGTAATCAACCAAAACCTGTTGGTCAATGACGTTGTCATCCCCATGTAACCGCTTTCGTAGACAGATTTCATGAAACACCGGATGAATGCGAGAATGTGATGAGAGTAATAGTTTGTAGGCACGATCACCGACTCGCTTGAGTATTTTGAAAGGCCCACAATATCGGGGAGATAATTTAGGTGTTGGTCCAGTTTTCGGACTTTCTGAATGTTCTGGCACACATAAAAATACTTCCTCCCCTTCTTCGAAGGTAACTTGCCGACGTTTCTCATCAACGTATTTCTTATACCGATCCTGTGCTTGTTGCCGAACATTCTGACGAGCAAGTTGCAGCATATCCATGTGGTCTTGAAGAAAATCCTTAACTTGTTGGAGTTATTCGATTGCCAACCCCACCGTAACTGGTGACCTAGGTTGAAACCCGTACATGAGCATGAAAGGACTAAAACCTGTTGTGACATGCTTAGAACTGTTGTAGGCAAACTCGAGAATAGGTAAGTATTCTTCCCAGTCTGACTGTTTTTTGCTGATGTATGCTCTTAGCATATCCTCTAGCACCTGATTAACCCTTTCTGTTTGACCATCCGTTTCTGGATGATCAGTTGTACTGAGGTTGAGTTGTTTACCCAATCATTTAAATACAGCTCTCCAGAAGTGGCTGTTAAACTTGGGATCACGGTCACTAACAATGTTACTTGGCAACCCATACAATTTGTATAGATTGTCCACAAATAACTTTGCTAGTTCCAGTGTCTTAACCGTGGATTTGGTTGGGTTAAACTTGCATAGTTTAGTCAACCTGTCTACGACCACCCATACTGAGTCATGACCTCGTATAGTGGTTGGTAACCTACAATGAAATCCATAGAGATACTTTACCATTTTCCATTGGGAATTTCCAAAGGATGTAAGAGTTCTCCTGCTTTCATGCGCTCTACTTTGTTAACTTGACATTTTTGGCAATGCAAGACATAAGCTTGAACAAAGCCATGTAACCTGGCCAGTAAAATTGCCGTCGTACGAGAGAATAAGTTTTTCTAATCCCCGGGTGCCCTACACTTGGACTATCATGACATTCATAAAGAATTTGGCGCCGAATGTCTGTGTCCGTCGGTACACAAACTCTCCCCTTGTGGAGTAGGTACCCATTGTTGATGGTAAAATGCTTCCATCGCTATAGTTCATCACTTGATAAAGGAGAACAAGGTGTGGAGGTTAACTGTACACTATCTGCTGAGGAAAGCTTTTTCATGCATGGGAACCCGCCCATATATTTTTGCCCTTTTATCAAAATATTTCCCATTATATAAGTTACTTTTTATTTTTTCTTCCTTTTTCACAAACGTTTTAGCCTTTATTAAATAAATAATACTTATGCTAATCAATCACGATGTAGCATAATAAGTAAGCTTTCTTTGTTGATCTCTCTTTTGACCTTAAAAATATTAAATATATATATTCTAGTATTTTCTAATATATTTTTTTCATGTATGTATATTATTTCACTCTACCAAATATTTTATTCACTAGTTTTCATTTTCAAACCTCAACCCCACTTTCAAATTTCAATAATACCTCCATCTAGATGATTGCCAATCTTTTCAACACTCTAGGTCATGTTTTCATACACATGAAGGAGCTTACACTTGAAGGCAAGAGAGAAGTCCACTCAAAGGGGACCACCAAAAGACTTTTGCAGCCACAAATAATACATTATTTGGCTGAATTTTTTAAGTAAATAAGAACCCCGAATCTGAAGGAGCGTTCAACATGAAAGATGTAGCTCGTGATCTCAACTTTTAGCTCAATTTTTTTCAGAACTTTTGGAGTTATGAACACGGAGATATGATTTTTGTAGTGGACCCCAGTTTTCTCGTGTAAAGGTGACACAGGCCATCCCCACTTTTCTTCCTTCTAGAATAGCTATGGTTCCACAAGTCTTCAAGCATGATTACAAGAGACAAGGCTCTTTTAATGAGGTATTGGCTAGTCTAGAGTAATTCTATCACCATTTTTGGAGGATCCATCCTCATCAACAAATATCCACCTTCGACAACCTCTCTTATAATTTTCGTACCTCTCTCTTCTCTCCCTAATAAGCTTATGTCTATCCAAAGCTAGACTATTGTAAATATTTCCTATCCTCTACATCCTACCCACATTCTCTCTTTTTCTCTCTCTATTGACTCTGGTATTTTAAATAATGAGGAGACAAGATGGGAGCCACACTCACATGCACCCCATTTTCCTAGTCACCAAAGTGGGACACTCACCTCAAATAGAAATATTGCTAAATCCTTCCCTCCTTCCCTATATAAGGAGGCCATGAGAGCTCACTTGGGGGGGAGAGAACACACACACACACACACACCTATCCATACACACTCTTGTGCTACATGCTTGTAGCATGAACCCTAATCACATAATCACAACACCATCACCATGCACAAAAGAGGAGCACCACACCTCCACACCACTTGTAATTAAGGGTTGAAGGCACAATTTCAAGAAGAAGAAGGGTGGACACACTCATGATATTCCTCGCCATCAACTCCCATCTCTCCATTATGCCTCCTACGATCTTGTTCCCTTCTCATTTTCCTGCCATACGCTACCTATTGTATTCATCTTTTGCAAGCAATCAACACACTCCATCTTGGTGCCATACTTTGTGTCGCTTTGGATACATCTCATTGTGAGTATGGTGTATGCTTGTTCCTTGCCTTTTTTTTTCTGCTTATGTAAAGGTGTGCGGATTCGCCACCATACACACACACACTCTCTCTCTCTCCCTCTCATATTCCTATCATCTTGCTACTTCCATCTTGCGGTGTGCGGATTCGCCACCTCTTGTATGATAAGTGAGCATACTTGCAAGTTTCCCCTACCTCATTATCTTCCTTACTAACATGCATGAGTAGCAATCCCATTCTCACTCATTCACCACTCCTCTCACCTTATTCTCCGACCACCCCATTCCACATTTGGGCGGGGATCTTGAAATTGTTTTCCATGGCATGCTTCATTGTGTATATGTATGCGTCCTAGCCGCATATCTTGCTAGGTGGTGCCCCTATTGTGTATTCCCCATGATGAGGCCATTGTGCATAGTCTTGGTGTAGAGGCCACCGGGTCTATTTTTTTCACTTCCGCCTCTCACTGCATTGGAGTGAGAAGGATCCCTCTTTTGAACATGGCTCACACTTTGGAATATGTTTCATCATGCTCATATTTGCCCTTGAGAGAATCTAGAAATTCACTACGAAGTTCCGTGAACATGAGCGAATTGATCTTTGGCATTCAACTAGAGCGTCTGCCACTACATTGTATCGGCCTTTGCGATACCTTAATTTGGTGTCATATTCCTGAAGGATCTCGGCCCACCTGGCTTGTCGACCCTTTGAATCTGTTTGTTGTGTAAAGCATTTGATGCTTTCATGGTCAAACACAATCTCAAACTGAGCACCATACAGATAATGCCGCCATGTCTTTAAGGCAGATACTATTGCGTAGAGTTCGCTTTCGTAAGCAGAATAGTTATGCTGAGCTGCATCAATCTTCTTACTTTCAAATGCAATTGGCCGTCCGTCTTGTACAAGACTGCTCCAATAGCACGATCACTGGCATCCGTTTCCAAAACGAATGGTCTCAAAGGATCTACAATAGCCAGTATAGGAGTTGTAGCTAATGCGTCTTTGAGTGTTTCAAAATTGTGCTGTTGAGCGGAACCCTACTGAAAAGCTTTACCTTTGCCTTTTAGTTGGTCCGTCATAGGTACAGTAATGTGAGCATAGTTTTTAACGAATCTTCGGTAAAAACCTACAAAGCCTAAAAAGATCTGTAATTCTTCCAGATTTTTAGGAGGTGGCCATTTTCGGATGGTATCCACTTTGGATTGATCCATGTATAGGCCATCAGCTGAAATAACATGCCCTAAATAATGAATTTCCTCCTTGAGAAAATCACATTTAGATTCCTTGGCATATAACTTGTTTGTGTGTAACAACTCAAACACCTGCCTGAGATGTTGTAAGTGTTCTTCTTCAGAAGCACTATAAACTAGAATGTCATCGAGGAACACAATGACAAATTTGCCCAAATATGGCTTCAAGACACTATCCATAAGTGTCATGAATGTTGCGGGCGCATTGGTTAACCCAAAGGGCATCACCAAAAACTCGTAATGTCCAAACCGTGTTCGAAATGCAGTCTTAGGTATATCGGCAAGCCGAATACGGACTTGGTGATATCCTGACCGCAAGTCGATTTTTGTAAAAATTCGAGCATGAGTTAGCTTATCAAATAACTCATCTACCCTTGGCAATGGGTATTTGTTCTTAACTGTAACCGCATTTAAACCCCGGTAGTCTACACACATGCGCAAATGCCATCCTTTTTCTTCACGAAAAGGATAGGCGAAGCCCATGGTGAAGAACTGGGTTGTATAAACCCTCTGCTAAGGTAGTCAGCAAGCTGACGTTCCACCCAGCAGCCTCTGAGTAACTCATACGGTAAGGTGGTTTACTAATAGTTTTACAGCCTGCAATCACGTCAATACCATGTTGTACTGAGCATGTCGGTGGTAATCTTGATGGCAAATCATTAGGAAAGACATCTTGAAATTCCTTTAATAATTTTTATAATTGATTAGCAATGTTTGCTTGTGTAGAATTAGCAATTGGTTGAATAGAGGAGAGAGAAGCATGCGGCATTGAGGAATGTTCAACAGACTCAATGTTAGAAAGAAAATGAGACAGTGAGTAACACAAGAAAACCTGTTCTATTTCATTATCAGAAACGAGCTGCATAAGCTCAGCAATACAAATCAGTGGTGATGAAGGTATATCCTTTTCTCCTAACAACAACACATGTGTGCCATGGGACTCAAACATCAAGCTGTTGTGCTCATAGCTATGCTTCAGTGATGGTCCTAGGCTATGCAACCACTCCCTACCAAGAACCACATCAGCCCTTTCCATGTTCATAACTTGAAAATCCAAACAAGTAGAGTACCCTTGTACTTCCAATGGGACATCTCGGCATTGAGTATCCCATATTTCAGTATCATGTCCATTCATCATTGCTACCTTGTAGCGGTGGGTACTCGGAGTTTGAAGCAGTTTGATCTTTTTCACCAATCCATAATTGATGAAATTGTGAGGAGCACCGTCATCTACCAAGATGCACACCTTGTGATCTTGCAGATATCCGTGTATACGTACTAACTCATGTGGTCCAAAGGTTTATTGCCACATGGAAGCTGTGAGACAGCATTCATGCACCACCTCAGTGTGTGTTACTTCCACTTTGGAGAATTTTGAGGAAGACTCAAGAGGCAGTAGTTGCACCGTGTGCACTGCTTTCTCCTTCCCCAGAGCACTGAATGTTAGGAAATAAGACGTATCTAAATAGATAATTAAGTAGATTACTTAATGGAGAGAGACATATTTACATACACGAGATTATAGAGTAGAGAGAGAGAGAGAGAGTACACACGATATACGTGGTTCACCCAATGTGGGCTACGTCCACGGGAAAGCAGCCACTCAATGGCTTTAGTACTTCAAAACAAGAAGTAGTTTACAAAGGGATTATACCCTTAATGGAGCTCCCGCCTCGCTTCACTCTCACCACCTCACACTCCCCTTGTTGCATCAACTTCACACTATGTTAGGAAATAAGACGTATCTAAATAGATAATTAAGTAGATTACTTAATGGAGAGAGACATATTTACATACACGAGATTATAGAGTAGAGAGAGAGAGAGAGAGTACACACGATATACGTGGTTCACCCAATGTGGGCTACGTCCACGGGAAAGCAGCCACTCAATGGCTTTAGTACTTCAAAACAAGAAGTAGTTTACAAAGGGATTATACCCTTAATGGAGCTCCCGCCTCGCTTCACTCTCACCACCTCACACTCCCCTTGTTGCATCAACTTCACAAAGGGATTATACCCTTAATGGAGCTCCCGCCTCGCTTCACTCTCACCACCTCACACTCCCCTTGTTGCATCAACTTCACACTATGAAATGTGTGTAGAAATGGCCTCCTTTTATAGGCCAAAAGGGCTGCCCTCTCTTATGAGAGACAGCCATGTGTAGCCGCCCTTGTGCGAATAAGTCCAAATCGGACCCTCCAATCTGCCCATGTGTGGCCGCCCTTGAGAAGACAAGTCCGCTTTTGAATTCGGCCACCGGCCACCGGCCATTGACTTCCGACCACCGGCCACCGGCCATTGACTTCCGACCACCGGCCATCGGCCATTGACTACCGGCCACCGGCCCCAACTGACCGCGGTAGCGGAAAAATTCGAATTTTTAAGTTGATT
Source organism: Adiantum capillus-veneris (assembly GCF_014529385.1). Classification (NCBI taxonomy): domain Eukaryota; kingdom Viridiplantae; phylum Streptophyta; class Polypodiopsida; order Polypodiales; family Pteridaceae; genus Adiantum; species Adiantum capillus-veneris. The sequence continues at coordinate 90,852,412 of NC_140956.1, read as the reverse complement.
CTCATCATTCTGTACACTGTTAACTAGGTTGCTTATCGTTACCTGCTAGTTGCACAGTTCTACAAAGGGTCTTACCAAGGCGTATTGACTACGTAGCTTCTACCCAACGGGTTTGGATTACAAAGGCAACACCCAGGGTTTCTAGTGCAATGTTGCTTGTTTTTTCACACGTGGACGACATGTTCCTCTATATTTGAATACGGGTAAGTGACATTCAGTTCAATCTCCAGGTACGCATCTATTGATTTGGTGTTATTCTAGTTTCAGTATGCATTGCTTGGTTTTTTCAAGTCGTTTAGATACGCTTGAATATTTCAGGGCCATGCCAAGGGCATGTCAAAACAAGTATTTTGGGCCGTAGTGTCCAATGTACATTATGCTGTTACGAATCGGGTACTTAGAATGACTTGTTTAGCTACAAGTATTGCTAAACAACATTACAGATGGTTGTTTATACATAAAGCAAGGCTATAAGTTGTTAATGAAAAAGTTTCATTGTCTGTACCTGAAATTGATCAATGTTTCACCTTCTATTGTGATTCAGACGTTTCAGGAAGGCTTGCAAAAGATTGCAACTAAAAGTATTTAGTTTTTTTTTTCAGAACTATTTACATTCCTTTTTAATGTGTGCTAGGCGCGTCACATTTTCCATAAGTATTGGCAAGGATCACCATGGATATACAGGTTCGGATCTGTTTTTTGCTGAATGCATGCACACTAGGTGTTATGGGCCCTAGTGTTTAGCAAAGGCTGATTTGAAATGGCATGCATATTCCTCAAGTTATTGCTTATGAAGCATTTTTGCACTCTTTGTGCAGTATCTCTATGAGATTACTTTTGGGTCTACTAATCCCCAATAGAGGTCATGGCTTGATTTGGGTGTTGGTGGATTTCTCAAGTTAACCACTATGGTTATTCCAGACATTGTTGATTCCTCAACAATGTTACACTATATTATGATTCCCACTTACCAGTCATTTGGGACGACTGTCTGCAAAGTGTGAGGGAACACACCTCAGTACTGTCAATTATCCAAGGGGATAGGCAGATTACAAAGTGTGAGGGAACACACCTCAATATTGTCCATTATCCAAGGGGATAGGCAGTTTACAAAGTGTAATATGGTGGTGAAGGATATGCAAAGTGCGTACGTTAGCACCAAGTGATCCAATCAGTAAGCATTTATTGCTCTACTTAGAGTTTGCTTACTATAAGTTAATGCATGTTGCGACTTGGTAGTCTCTTCATGTATAGGTCAGGTTCTCAACCTTGACACTCATTAGTTTACTAATAAAATTTGAGAACAAGTCAAGGACTTACACTTGGCTGATGATTTAGGTCAGCAAGTTACTTTCACAGAAAGTGAAAAGCGGTACTCTTTCAGGTATATCTTTGTCGTGATAACTCGTTTAGCATGCTCATGTGTGTTCTAAATGGAGTCTACACACTATGATTGGATAGGAATCGGTAACACAAGATGATTTCATATGGACAACAATGTGAAAAATCAAGATGTTACTTTTGGTTTCATTGAACCTCCTGCTGAACAGTGTTTTGGTGAACCAAACAACTGGATCCATGAAGGATGCCACTTGGGAAAACATTAGTGTTCTTAAGAAGAAGTTTTCCACTTTTGTTTTCGAGGACGAAAACTCTTCTTAAGGGGGGAGTAATGTCACGACACCAGCAATGCCGGACTAGACAAGGGCAGGGCCGGGCTAGGCGGTGTGGAGCAGGGAGTCCAACTAGGGCAAAGGGCCAGGGGCTTGCCTATATAATGGGTGGTTGGGTGGTGGACTCTCATACCCTAGTTTCCCTTGTCTTACATCCGTTTTTCTGCTAATGGACCTGGCTACCAATGGGGCACATTGGATATGTTGCCAAATACTATACATGCTTTTGAAACCCATCCTCCTGCGATGATCATTGCTACCATGGTTGTAGTCACCTTGTGGTGGATGATTTGCAAAGCTAGATGCTTGCATGTTATTGGCTCGTTATTGGGTGCCAACCATCCACTTCCGTACGTACAATTAGTTCACACTCTTTGTATTAGTGAGAAACTTAAGCCAGCTTCTCCAAGGTAGGCGAGTGGTGCCACCATGCTTTCTTGGAATGATAGGGTATGTACAACTACGTTCCTTACTGTGTCATAGGGTGTAACTACTTAGTATTATTCTCCACGGCCATCGTTCATACCTACAAACCACCCTGAGCTTGAAATCTTTTTATATATTTTTTGATTTCTTTGGCCCCTCGAGGGCATGCTCACATTGAGCATCCTGAAGGAACGAGAGTACACATTACTAGAAACTTGTCTTTTTTTGTGTGTGTGTGTGTGTGTGTGTGTGTGTGTGTGTGTGTGTGTGTGTGTGTGTGTGTGAGAGAGAGAGAGAGAGAGAGAGAGAGAGAGAGAGGAAGATGAAGTTGGAATAGCCCTTTTTCACCCGAGAGTGTTACCTCCCTCTCAAGTAGCACATCTTTAGTCAAGACTTAGATCTTTGATCTCTCTTGGGATTGTCCTTATGATGCTAAGATTTCTCCTTGCATTCTTGTTCTCCTCCTCCTCCTCCTCCTCCTCCTCCTCCTCCTCTCTCTCTCTCTCTCTCTCTCTCTCTCTCTCTCTCTCTCTCTCTCTCTCTCTCTCTAGGCCTAAGTAGCTAGCAAACTTGGGCTTTAGTAGCAAACAAAAGAAGCTAAAACATTACACATTAAAAATACCTTTGTTCAAAGAGAAGACACTCAATATTTATCGGAAAGAAGTGGGATGGCACCGAAGGTCCACAATACTTGCAACAAAGGGAGCAACAATGAAATTCCTGATAAGGAAAATGTGAGAATTAAAGGATTTGAATACCTTGATATGGGTAAAATTTATGTTTAGATGTTAGTGGCCACATACTAGGCTATTCAAAAACTATGTTTTGCACAAAAATGCCTTGATTTCTATGTTTTCCAAGATGGTGAAGTACTTTAGTAACCTCAACAATGAGCTTCCTATCTACAATTTTGTCTTATAGTCTTTGAATATCGTGACATGGTAAAATTTATGCTACGATGTTAGTTATGGGCTTTCAAAAAACAATGTTGTGCTCGAGAATCTGCGACATCAAGGAGGTTGCGAATAATAAATGGCTCAAGAATTTTTTTGGAAGGATTTGCAGAGTTTTATTTTTTGCCCACTCTTGAGGACTCAAGTCTTGCCACATAAGAGACACCAAAGATATATGTCCTCTCGCAAGTTATGTGTCCATTCATGATTCGTGATATAATTTATTAAGATTTATTATTATGTGTACAAGGTTATCATGGCATGGGGGAGCTTGGATGGGTCTATTGATTCCGTCGAATATGCATGTCCTTTTGCACGGAGCTATGGTACCATATACATGTGGTAGTGATGTGTGTGAACACACTAGGACCACCGGGGCATTTTTTCCCTCTTTAGGAGCTTTTTTCCCCGTGCATTGTATATACGCCGATCACTCTAGGGCTATCTATCTTTCCATTGCACACTAAGTAGCACACTCTCCATTGTGTGCCTTGAGATTCCTTCGTCTTCTCCAAGCTGTGTGTGTTTCTCTGCAACCCTAATTCCAACAATTAGTATCAGAGCAGGTCACATCCTCCCGTGCTTAGTCGCCAGCTGCTCCAGCACACGCCTGCTCACTTTCTCCGATTTCAGTGAGCTTTGGAGAACGTCTGCTCAGAATTTTGATTTGGGCTCATTTCGGCCTCCGTTTCCACTACAGGCAGTACTGCACAAGCTATTTCGTCATTTTGTGCAGAATTTCTGTCAGTGCCGTTTTCTGCATAACAGGTGCCTTATAGTCTTCTACGGTTTGTGCTATATAGCACAGGTTGTTCCCGCTCCGTTTCTTCTATTTTCAGGCAGTTTTCACATCAGGTGCAGCATTTACCATGGCTGACAACAACAACATAGATGTGTTCAAGATGTTTGCTGCTGAGGACAGGTTGGATGGGGACAACTACCCTATGTGGGCTTATATGATGCAACATGTTCTTGTGTCAAAGGGTGTCTCGAACATTGTGCGGGGCATTGATGTACGTCCTGGTTTTGAGGATGTTGCAGGTCTTGTTGCAAGGATTGCAGATGTTAGAGTTGTTTTGCCTACGGCAGAACAAGCTCGTTGGGATGTTAAGGATGCGTAGGCTCATGCATTGATTGCGTTGTCTGTGAAGCGCACCATTGTTCCTCACATCCGCTTGGGATAGTTTAGCAGGTCTTTATGCAAGCCGCAATGAGGCTAAAATTGCTTTGCTGCGTAAAGAGCTGAAGTCAAAGATTATGCATGAGGAAGATGATATGGACACTTTCCTTGCTAGTGTCAAGGATATCAATGAGCAGCTTATTTCTGCAAGTGAAGTCATTTCAGATAGTTCCCTTGTGCAGACTGTTCTTGATGCCTTACCAGATTCCTACCAGACTTTTGCTAGTACTTGGAGACTTATGACCCAAGGATATCCTGAAGTTGTCAAGTTTGATGCATTATGCACATTGCTGTTGCAAGAGTCACTTTCTAGAAAAAACAGGACTAGGTAGCGTGCAATTGAACAGGATTTTATTGCTTCTCAAAGAAAGGGTGGTAACAGTAATGCAGCCACTTCTTATGGTTCTGCTGCGAGTGGCAAAAATACTGTTCCTAATGTTTCTGTTGGCAGTACTTCGTCTGGCAATTTTGGTGATAAGGGAAAAAAGAATATGCGTTGCCATTATTGTAAAGCCAATGATCACTTGATCAAGTCGTGTCCTAAGTTGAAGGCGTCGTGTCCTAAGTTGAAGGCCAAAGAGGCTAAGAAGAAAGAGGGTGGTTCCACTGCAAATGCTAGTTCCACTACAAATGCAGCCATTGTTGAGTCTTTTGTGAAAGGAGATTGTGTTGCTGATGTTGATGCAGAATGGGCTTTTAGCGTAGAGTGCACTTACAATCCTGCTGTCCATGATGCATGCTTGTCAGTTGCTGCAAATTCACATGTGTGGTATTTCGACAGTGGTGCTACAAAGCACATTACCTCACATCGTGAATTGTTTACCTCTCTTGAGTCTGTCCCTCATGGGAATTCAGTCACTTGTGCCAACAACGTCTCTTATCCAGTTCAGGGAGTTGGAAAGATTGTGCTTACTGCTGCTAATGGCAGTTCTTTCACACTTGTTGATGCACTTTATGTACCTGGGATCAAGAAGAATCTCTTGTCTGTATCCGCACTTGCTAGACTTGGACTTGTAGTCAAATTTGTGGATGACAGATGTACAGTTCATGATCTCAGTTTTGGTGATGAAATTGTTGCATCTGGCCTTTTGTGCCGTGGGCTGTATAAGCTCACTTTGTATGACAAGTGTGGACAAAATTTTGCAACTACTGTTGCAGATTCAAGGGCTATTTCAGATGCAAAACTTTGGCATGCACGTTGTGGTCATCTGAATTTTGTCAATTTGCTCCGTTTGCAGAAATCTGATATGGTTGCTTCTTTGCCGCCTCTTGAAGCACCTATCAAACATGTTTGTGAAGGCTGTATTTTGGGTAAGATGCAGCGTTCTAAATATCCAAAGGATGGTTCAGTTCGGGCCACATGCAGGTTGCAGCTTGTGCATAGTGATGTTTGTGGGCCCATGCAAACTCCGTCCTTGGGCAATTACCTGTACTTCATGACTTTCATTGATGATTACTCCACGCATGCATGGGTATTTCCGCTTAAAGCGAAGTCCGAAGTTTTTATGTGCTTCAAACAATTTCTGGCTATGGCTGAAAATGTCTCGAAATGTACTATGGGCACCCTCCGTTCGGATCGAAGGGGGGAGTATATGTCTCATGAATTTAATGAATTTCTGGCTAGTCGTGGGATAAAACACCAATGTACAGTGCCTTATACACTTCAGCAAAATGGTGTTGCTGAGAGGAAAAACAGGTCACAGACGGAAATGGCACGATGTATGGTCAAAAGTCAAGCTTTGCCGCATTATTTTTGGCTTGAGGCCATTATGTGTGCCACTTATGTACTTAACAGGTGTCCTACGAAAGCTTTGCAGTCTATTACTCCATATGAAGCATGGCATGATAGAAAGCCTTCTATTGAGCACATGCATGTTTTTGGCTGTTTGGCATATGCTTTGGTGCCACAAGTGCAGCGCACAAAATTGGATGATAAGGCTATCAAATGTATTTTTGTTGGTTATAGTGCTGAAAGCAAAGGTTACAGGTTGTATCATCCGCAAACAAAGCGTATTTTGGTTTCTCAGGATGTAGTGTTTGTGGAAGATTCTGTTCAGCCCTTGCTGTCATGTACCAGAGACAATAATGTAAGATCATAGGACATTTATTACACTTTGTTGCCTCTTTTCAGTGGTGGAAATACGAATGTAAGTTCCAATGAGGCAAATGTACAGCCTATGGGGGTTTCTGAAAATGTTTTAGATCAGCCTATTACTGATGTAGATGTACATGATGTACTTGATGAGGAAAGGGCTGAAAATGAGCATGCTAGAGGTATGCCAAAATGGCTCGTGCACACTTTGTGTGACAGTAAATTGGATGCACCTTTGTCTAGTCGTACTCGTTCAGGCTCTCGCCATGCATCTTGATCATCAGATTGTTATGCTTTGGCTGTGTCTAGCTTACATGATGTTGAGGAGCCTCTGTCTTTTGATGAAGCAAAGAATTCAAAAAACTGGATGGCTGCCATGCAATCAGAATATGATACACTTATAGAAAATGACACATGGACTTTATGTGAGTTGCCTCCTGGCAAAAAGGCCATTGGTACAAAGTAGGTTTACAAGTTGAAACGCAAGCCGGATGGTGAGATCGATCGCCGTAAGGCTCGACTTGTTGCAAAGGGTTATGCACAGCAAAAAGGCATAGATTATGAAGAGACTTTTGCTCCCACTTGTCGTATGACTACTGTGCGTTTTCTATGTGCATTGGTAGCTCATTTTGGTTGGGATGTACAGCAATCAGACGTTGTTACTGCTTTCTTGAATGGTGACATATTTGAGGAAGTTTATGTAACGTAGCCTCGCGGTTTTGTCATAAAAGAACAAGAGGACAAAGTGTGCAAATGTAACAAGGCTTTGTATGGGTTGAAGCAATCTCCTCCTGCTTGGTATGAGAAAGCTGACACTCATTTGGTCAAACAAGGCTTTCGTAACAATCCAACAGAAAGCACATTGTATGTAAAGCGTGAGGGTGATGTACTTCTCATTGTGGTTCTTTATGTCGATGATTTGCTGATCACTGGACCAAATGAGAGACATATTGCTGAATTTAAGGCTGATTTGAATGCTACTTTCAAGATGAAATATTTGGGGCTGTTGCATCATTACTTGGGTATACAGTTTAAGCAGTGTGATGGTGGTATTGCCTTGTGTCAGAAAAGTTACATAGAGACATTGCTATGTAAGTTTGGACTTGAGGATTGCAAACCTATTGCCACTCCCATGGAAATAGGTTTGAAGTTGAGTCTACATGATGCTGGAGATCCTGCTGATGTCACTCTTTACCAAACTGTTGTTGGGTGCCTCATTTATGTATGCAACACGAGGCCGGATATTCAGTTTGCAGTCTCACAGGTCAACAGATTTATGCATAGCCCAGGGTCTAAGCATTGGTAGGTTGTCAAGAGGATTTTCCGCTACCTTAGTGGCACTTTACATCTTGGCCTGTTTTATCCCAAGGGGGGATCATTGCCGCCAGACTTACATGCTTTTTCGGACTCAGATTGGGCTGGTTGTTTTGACACGCGAGTGTCCACAAGTGGTTTTTGTTTCATGCTTGGCAGTTCATGTATATCATGGTTGAGCAAGAAGCAACCTACTATGGCCACTTCGAGTTGTGAGGCTGAGTACAAGGCAGTCTTCACAGCTACGATTGAGTGTGTATGGCTCAGACGCCTTATGGTTGATTTGGGTGTTGGACAGGACACTGCCAACACTATCTACACTGACAGTCAGAGCGCATTGGCAGTTGCGAGGAACCCAGTTTTTCATGCTCGCACAAAGCACATTGAGGTGCATTACCACTATGTTAGGGAGAGGCTCTCATCAGGAGAGATCAGCTTGGCTTATGTGCCAACACAGGACAACCTTGCAGATCTTTTCACAAAGGCATTGTCTCGTGAGAAGCTTGAAGCTTTCCGCAAAGCTTTGGATTACTCCCCTTTGTGGACTGATCCTGTCCTCAGGGCATGGCACTTCCCTTTACTCAAGTGCCAGGTGTCGTTCACCGCATCACTCCAGGGGGGATTTGTTACCATATACATGTGGTAGTGATGTGTGTGAACACACTAGGACCGCCGGGGCATTTTTTCCCTCTTTAGGAGGTTTTTCCCCCCGTGCATTGTATATACGCCCATCACTCTAGGGCTATCTATCTTTCCATTGCACACTAAGTAGCACACTCTCCATTGTGTGCCTTGATCTTCCTTCGTCTTCTTCAAGCTGTGTGTGTTTCTCTGCAACCCTAATTCCAACAAGCTAGGAGTACATGCTTTAAGCATGACATGGGAAGATTCATAGAACGCATTTGCACAAAGAGATTCACACATATTATGCTCGAGGACAAGATCCAAAGTAGCTTATATTTTTGCATGCAAAAGAGCATTATTGAATTGATGTGAATAACTGCCCCATGTTGCTAGCAAATCACATTAGAAATTGTAAAAAATAACCCCAGAAATAGTTTTTTTTAAGTAAATTCTACCAAAAGATGCCACTTGAGAAAAGTTATGAATCTGAATTGGGGATTTTTTGACACTCTTACAAGTTTGTTTTGCAGGTCATGAGAGAGAGGTTTAGATCCCTTTCCTTTCGGTGTTCTTATGTGTGATATAGAGGAAGGGCCAGGAAGCACTTTGTCTATTTTATGGGAATCTAGATCTTGGGCATGCAATCACCTATATTGGCATATGACATTATGCAAGAAGCTGATAACGATAAACAAATTTTTGACGAGATTTTCATTCAGGGACTCTTTACAAGTGCAAAAGAGTGTTGGGGAAGGGGAAGCGTCCGGAAGCACTTGAGCTATTTCAGTGAATAAAGGGTGAGTGTTTCTTTGTGGATGGAGTTACGAATGCACACACCTTGTGTGCTGGGTATAATTATTTTTCATTGTGAATTGCTCTAAGGTTACCGAGTCATCACAGGTCCTAGTTTTGGGTTGAACGTGATTCTTAATATGGTAACCACATCTTAAAAAATAATCCTTGGCCTAAGACAAAGGTACGATGCTAAACAAATTGGGTCTCTTTAGGGTTATGCTCATTGCAATGAAGCCACTAGTCTATAAAGGGACTGACCTTGGTTTTAGAAGATGAGCATATATAAATATGAGTCATTAGGGCGTTTTGTACTAGTGTACTGTGGATATAAAGATCCTTGAAGTCTTGAATTTCACACTAGTATAGGTTTTATTTCATGAATGTTGTTTGTCACTGCACAATATGAGAGCTATAATCCCTAATTGGGTAAAAACAACTCTTATATATTTGAATGGGTAAAATTAATTCTCATCTGTATAATTGCATTGAAGATTTCATAGTTTGTTTTATGCATAATATCAGATAGAGAATGCATTGTGTACTATGAAAGATTGTTGCTGCATGAGATTGAGATCATGCATATTGATAATTTTGTTTGTGTTTTGCAATTAAAAATCATCATAACCATGTTTGAAGACTTAGGAGTTGATTATTCTTTGTTGCATGTGAAAAAAATAGAGTAAATAAGAAATTTATTACCACTAAATAAAGACAATGTGGTTTTTACAAATGCGTCTTGTTGTTTACAAATCGCACAATGTGTAAATTTGATTGCTTTCTTAATGAAACTTTTAGCTATAATATATTTTGAAAAATAGAAAATTGTTTTTGCAATTAAATATGTAGTTTTTATGCCTTGTGCTATAACTGCAATCAATGGAAGAAAATATCAGCACAAGCAGTACACAATGAGGAAAGAAAAAAAGGCCCCCGGCAAAGAGTGGGAGTTTGGTGACAACATATGTAGTCGATATATGGAGTGGCAATGTAATCTATGCCTGGTCACAAAATCACACAAGGCTCCATGTATTGGGGACCATTTTTTGGGTGGCTAATCAAAGAATTGTTGCAAATGTACATCCTCAAGCACCTACAGTTGCAAAGTGTTTAAGAGAAGAGCTCGAGAAGAAGGGTGGCAAGAGACACCAGGTAGAGAAATTCGTTTACGAATGCATACCAAGAGTATGCAGAGTTAGACACCAATCATGTCAATCATGTCGTAATGCCAATGAACACACAGAACAACATGCACAAGGAGACACGATACCAAGGAGTGTTTCTTCAAAGCGCGACAACAAGGTTGGGCTTGGGTAAATGTGACAAAGAGAATTGCACCAAATATTTCAAATGCAAATGCTAGAAGAGGCACAAAATACGCTTGGAAAAGTAAATTTTTTCATTGGGAGTGCATTAGTCATGGTTGATAGCCATCATTGAAAATGCGTGCATGAAAGAACATCGATGAGGACGGTCCAGGATTTTCAAGCCCTTCACATCACGATACGAAATGATCTCTTGGACAAATGTTACGTTAAGTAAAAGAGCATGTTTCCAAAATAGTTATTGGGAATATATTGCTTTCAAGATACACAATTATTAGTGATGATTGTAATGAATATTGACGTATTGTTATTTCCAACAGCTGACAGGTGGAAAAGCTGACCAAGCTATAGACTATGCAAATGGATATACATTTTATTATTCATGTGCTCTTTATGAGCTGTGAACATTATTGTGTCCGGTTGGGCAGTCTATACTTTGAGCGTTCAAGAAATCTATAAATAAATATATGCAAGAAGAAAATGCTTAAACTTGCATGGGGGGAGATTGCACCCAACGTCTGTGTCATTCTTCTCCTCTCTCACTTATCCTCTCTCCGTGCCTGTGTAGCACTCCGCTTTAAGAGGTGCACTGACACGTGCTCTTCTTCTCTCTCTTTGGCTCTCTATCTCTCAGATTGTGCAAAGCTTCGCTTATGTGGATATCTCATTCATCAGGTACGTAGATTTGTGGATTTTATGGTCTAGAGTATGGTGTTTTGAGTGTTTTGCAAGGACACCCCACATCCCTTCGTAGCAGTGGTATCAGAGCGCATGTTATGTGCTTGACTAGGACCAACAAACATGGACGTGAAGGATTCACCTCCCGAAAACATAGATCTATGCAATTACGCACCAAAGATAAGTGCACTTATCGAATTCTTTTCTATTTTTATCATGTTTTCTTATCCCTCCTTGATATTACTTGTTACTTGTAAATCGTAGGATATCTTAACGTTAATTCTTCATTAGTCTGTAATTAGTGAAAGTGATCAAAATGGGATATAGGAATCATAATGTTTTTATATTGAGAAAAGTGCTAATTTCTCAAGTAGCACTCAATAAATATTGAAATAACTTGTTAATACAATAGTAGGTTGCACGTAAGATTAGAGATGATTAAAAATCATACTTCATCAAATCAAGGATGTGTATAAGACAAGAAGGGATTCTTTATATCGAAAGAGGCTTTGTTAATTTTTGCAGTAGAAGAATAGGAATCATCACAAATTTAACACTTTTAGAATCACTCCCCAGAGACTTCAAAGGCACTCTCCGACTAGTGCTCATCTCAAGGCCAATTACTCATGAGAGAATGGGGGTAAACATTCTATAGAAGATTACCGCCCACAACATCACGTGTCAGGACAAGGGTCCTGTAACCTAAGAACTAGGATGGTCATGGACTACGGCCAAGGGTTGGGCTAGACAATGTGAAGAGGGGATCCGTCTAGGGCAAGGGGCTAGGAGCCGCCTATATAAAGGGAGTTGGGAGGAGGATCTACAGTGTTAAGTATGGAGCCTGATTTACCCTTGTAATTTTCTGTGGTAAAAGCGCACATTTGTAAGGCCCCCATTATGAGGAGAAGCCATCGTGCGTGAAGGAAAATCACTCACCGGAAACCAAAATTTTCACGGACAAGAATCAGGGGCAACTTTACAGGCCTCGGGGGCGGAGGTCCCCGAGACTTTTTTTTTGTCGGAATATTATGGCCGGACGGCGGCCGGAAAGTGGTCGGAAAACAATCGTGGTAGATTGCGGAATTCTTCCCTTGAAAGTATAATGCCAAAGACCAAACTGTGATCCTCCATGACCATGGGATGATTTAGTAAGCACCCACGGGATTGTGCCCCAAAACTGGGATGCCATAGACACTCGTAGTGCTATAGAGAGAGCAAGAAATCCACACAAGTGAGATGCCTAGCTCGTATCAATAGCCATGCTGTCCCAACTGTTTGCTAACTATAGACCCCATGGTATAGATCAGCTGATGTAAGTGTAAGAGTATCGAGAACTCAACTTGAGCGTTGCACTAGAAACATATAGTGCGAAAATGACACCCTAGACATCCCTACTGACAAGACTCTTACTTGTCCAGTAATATCGATGTGTACTTCCCTGGATAGAGCTGTTCGATCATGAAAACAATCACCCAAAGAATGCCAATAGTTAGGTCTTACCCTTGGCCTGACAATGGCTCTTAGCAATTGTAGCTCATAGCCATGATGCAAATTAGTGCTCAATGGACAAACCGACGAATACTAATTTGAGTAGCATCTTAGTCACGTGTTAGCTGAGAGGTAGAACACCTTGGCTCAGGTTGACTCACGAGCAAAACATGTATCAAAATTTAATGGACAAACCGACGAATACTAATTTGAGTAGCATCTTAGTCACGTGTTAGCTGAGAGGTAGAACACCTTGGCTCAGGTTGACTCACGAGCAAAACATGTATCAAAATGTTTCGTAGACGATTTGCATTGTTCTCGTAAAGAGAGAGAGAACACAAGCATGCTGGGCTGCGGAACTTTCCTTAAGGTTTTAGAGGGTGTACGCAAGCTGTGTGCTCTTATGCATCTTATGTCTATATAAGCAGTCCACAGTTTTCAGGTATGACTCTCTCATCGAGAAAGGTAACAAAAAAACAAAAAACTCGTTCCGACCCACCTACCATGCAGGGGTCGTGATTGTATGAGAACGACTTAGCATTGGCACTTTGCCCGTAAAGTAAGTCTTAGAGGTATGTTCCTTTTAGTGTTGTTGTGTGTTGATAGCAACCAACAATCATATTAAACAATCCCTTTGTTTAGTCTGTCTCACAGAGTTGCAAGTGTGATAGCGGAAGTTTAGTTCATGAGGCGGTAGAATTGAATCCACCTAAGTAGCATGCCTTGCATCCAGTATGGTAAGCCCTTGCCGGGAGTGATGGCCTCAACCGTGAGAACCAAAACCATGAGTGCCTTGCACAGTTTAGACTGGTAGGGATTCTGTGAGTTGATATTCCCTATTTTGCGAGTTCCCCGAAGCCTTGCTTCCTATAAAATTGCCAAAGCACTTTGCTTTGCACAATGACAGTAATTGCCAAGTAAAGTGTAAACAGGAAAAAAAAAACAAGAAAACCTTAAACTTGGCTAACCTGGTTGTTGTTGCTGCAACCAGTTGTCATGAAAGTTGGGAGGAAAACTCATTCCAAAATAGCCCATAGCCATATCTGCACAAACGCCCTCGTATGTCCTATACACCCGTCTGGTACATAAGGCCATAACCTGCAAAATTGAATTCACCTGCAAACACCTTTCCTATTCCTTCCCTATTGTGTATGCTCATAGCATATACCAAACATGACAAGCTTCAATGCAAGATGTAGAAATTGAAGCCTGGCTTCATAGAACTCTGTCTGGCCGCATTGCCAACAAATGCTATACAGATGTCATAGCAAAGAGAGAAAACCTTGTCATTCATGCACAAAAAAGCGTGTCATACAGTAAATGTAAGTGAAAATTAGTATAACACGTACACGTTATGCATCTTAGACCTGCTTGGTTCTATGAATGGTAGCTGTGAGCATTCATTTCGGTGCATACGAGAGTTATCAAGCACATGCTCAATAACTACTCTACTTCATGTTGTCAAGGGCCTTGCCGAAGGACATGATATTGAGAATCGTGCGAGTGCTCAATAGTGAAAAGGATAGCTTAGTTCTCCCGCAGTTTAGCAAGTTGTATAGGCATAGAAGTGACCTTGCACTGATTGCAGATAGAGAGACATGCACTTGTAAGTTGTGCTATTGTGAAGAAAGTCAATGGCCAATGCAAGCTATGGAGATGTGCTCCTCTGTCTCGTGGAAGACCCAATTCGAGCAAAAATCTGGTTGTTGCATCAAAAGATGCTTGCTGAGGATCATAAACCTGGTTGATTACATTGATGGCAGATATCCTGCCGTGAACTTCGATCCGAGTCATGCTGACCAACATCGTGAAAGAATAATTAAAGCTTGTCCTTGCCGAGAACCTTGAGTAGACAAAGCACAAGCCTTGCCTGACTTGAGCACAAGCCTTGCCTGCCGCACAAGGTTAGTTACCCTAGAGGTTGTGGTTTGGGATTGAAACCACCCAACCGTAGGTTTGATCCTCTATCTAAGCTCGGGAATCAAAGTGTTGGCAATCATGTTGTTGAATGGTTCTCGTGTACGGATGCATACTGCTTGCAATACCAATCACAGCTGGACTAGGCAACTAAGCCACCCTGCATAAGCTATAAGGGTAATCAACTGAGAAAAAACAAATATAGAAAGGTTACCTTGAACTTTACCGGAGCCTTGAGTTTTCAAAGCTTTTCCGTATTGAAAATCTTGTACCCCACTACCCGCATGTCCTTTGAACTTCCAAAGGCGTGGCTATGGCGGACTGCCCATGGGATGCTGCATGAGCGCTACTCGACTTCGGAGATGGTGGCTCCCATCGATGTCGTGTGATGTTGCCGTCGATGACCTGAGACGTGGCTTGGTTGTGCCCGGATAACGGAACCGTGGGCCAAAACCCTTAGTAGAGTAGGGCAAATAAGAAAAAAATTTGATTAAAAAAAAAACGCAATTCTGTTGTCGTCGCCATGGCCGACTATTCAGGTAGGGAAGCACTCCTCTACGCCGGAGTGGTCGTCTTGCGGCCATGCAACAGAAGCGAAGGTTGCTGCCGTAACCAGCGCGCATCCGGAGAGCCGCTCCCTGTAGGATTTCATGCAGGTCGAAGGTTCGGCCCTTCCTCCTGCTAAGCAGGCTTGCCCGTGGTGCTTATAGCCTCGGCCTTCTCGCCTAGCAAGGGCATCTGCACACGCAGGGTGCCTCGCCCCGACTATTTGCACAACCACTTTCTTGCATAGCCGTTTGCACCCCAAGGCTTGCAGGCAAGGCCAGGCACGTTTCTTTTGCTGCTGAAAACGAGGAAGAGAGGGATGCCTTCGATCGAGAGAGAGAACACGAGCAGAGAACATGAGCATGCTTTCATGCAACCTTCCCCCCTCTTCCATGGCTCCTTCTCCCCTAGCTCTGATACCAGTGTAAGACAAGGGAAACTAGGGTATGAGAGTCCACCACCCAACCACCCATTATATGGGCAAGCCCCTGGCCCTTTGCCCTAGTTGGACTCCCCGTTCCACACCGCCTAGCCCGGCCCTGCCCTTGTCTAGTCCGGCCTTGCCGGTGTCTTGACAACGGAATCCTCTCCTTCATCGTCAAAAGTAAGGTGGGAACCTGAAAATTGCATGTAACTGCTAGCAAACCAAACCCCAACATATAAAACCTGTGCAAACACCCACTCAGCATAGCATGTCACAAACTTCACGTTAGATCATATGTGCATGCAGGCAAAACCAAATTAGGTGCAGTGGATAATAGTATCATCTACGTAAAGGTGGAACAGTCTGATCATAGCCAACATTGGTAGCTCATGTCCCTACCAACAAACCAACTTGAATTATTGATGGCTGATCCTCAAACCCCAAGGTCAAAATGGAATCTATACATGAAGGCATGAGATCAACAAGCATCCAATCAAGACTCCAAATACTGCAAGCCGACATTTCAAACTCTACTGCCATAACAAAAAATGTTGAACAATGCCACAAAAAGGGAGACCATCTAACATTGATCCACAGCTAAGGGCTAATACTGAACACCACTCTTCCAAAGTCCCATGATAACCATGAGAGAGGCTCCTCTCCCAAGTCCAAAACTGCCATCCTCTCTCTCTCTCTCTCTCCCCAAAGGTGGAACTAGGCCGGTTTGGAAGACTAGTTCATTCTTAAGATTTCAATCTCGCCTCCTTATTGTTCTCTTTTGGATTGCAAGTGGCAGGCCTCTGTCATTTTGTCACTTGTTATACTGCTCTAAGTTTTCAGATCAATGCAAATATAAACCATGCGAAATAACCTATATGCAAATTACGTAGTTCTGGGCGTTTTGCACGTCCTCGCGACTTGCGCCTCCACTTCTCGATCGGCTCCACTTTCAGGTAACCTTATAAGCTACTTTATGCTTTTGGGCATCTCAATTTTACTCTTTCTTCTTTGGATCTGTCAACTCGCTGTAAGTGTACGTTTAGATTTGCTTTTTTGCACAGTGCTGCGTCTATGGGCGCTCTTAAATTGATCCATAGCTGCTTGCATCTGCGCATATTTCTGTTTTCTGCCGACTAGCAGTAAGTCCACTTTTCGATTTCCTTTGTTTTCTTGCATCTGGTGCTCTCACATTCAATTTCCATCCATTGATGCTTACGTTTGTGCATTTTCTCTTATTTTTCACATCTCTGTAGTATTGGGTGCTCTTACATTCATCCAGTGATGCTTACATTTGTGCATTTTCCTCATATGTGATATGCTGTTTTGTTTTCTTTTGAAATATATTGTTCTGTTCTATTTGTGCTTGTCGGAATTCTCTAGTGCTGCCTTGGATCTTTAACTACTGTGATGCATTACATGTTGTCATAACTCAGTCTGTTGTGTGCGTTGGTGCAGGAGGGCCCAGTTTAATTGAGGATTCTGTGAGGAGACATGGCTCTCAAGGATGAGCTTGACATTGTTATCCCCACCATTCGGAATTTAGATTTCTTGGAGATGTGGAGGCCTTTCTTCCAACCATACCATCTCATCATAGTGCAGGATGGTGATCCTACTAAGGTTATCAAGGTGCCTGAAGGATTCAACTATGAGCTTTACAATCGCAACGACATCAATCGCATCCTTGGACCCAAGGCCTCTTGCATATCGTACAAGGACAGTGCATGCAGGTGCTTTGGCTACATGATGTCCAAGAAAAAGTACATTTATACAATCGATGACGATTGCTTTGTGAGTACAGTTTTTTATGGTTATCTTCATATGACTGGATTTTGTCCTTGGATTTTTTTAAACACCTTAGGTCAGCTTTTGGTTCTACCATGTGTCTTCAGAGCTTTCTGATGGTTCTTGAGCAACGGCGAGTTCTCTGAAGGCTGATCTTTTGCTTGTTGTCCAGGTAGCAAAGGATCCCTCTGGCAAGGACATCAATGCTCTGGAGCAGCACATAAAAAATTTGCTCTCACCATCCACGCCCCATTTTTTTAACACCCTCTATGATCCCTACCGGGAAGGTGCCGATTTTGTTCGAGGTTACCCTTTTAGCCTTAGAGAGGGAGTACCTACAGCCATTTCTCATGGTCTTTGGCTTAACATTCCGGATTATGATGCCCCAACACAGCTTGTAAAGCCAGCTGAACGCAACACTAGGTAAAATTTGTGCTTTTGAGGATGGCAGGTGCTCAATTGTTTTCCTTTTGGTCGACTGGTTGTTTTTCACCTTTATTCAACTGCGACTGCCGTCTTGAGACTTTCCATGTGTTGTTGTTTAATTTTTGCCTTCTTTGCGCAGATGATTTCAGGATACGTTGTTCAATGAGCAATTGCCCATGTTTATGTTTCACGTGCATCTGTATGCTTCATATCCATGTAAAAGTCTGCTGCTCAACCTTGTTTTTGTTGGTTTCCTAAATTCACTTTGTAAATCGATGGAAGTGGCAAGATATCTAGAGATGAAGAACATTACTATATTGTCAAGCTCACGTGGTTTATTGCGCAGCTGTGGAATGTGTGTGTGCATGCTTTTCATCTAAAGAAGAGTTCGCAATTTATGCATGGAATTTGGTTGCTTTCTAAGTTTATGTATTGTGAGCACCTATTTTTACATTTCTTTGGATGCAGCGCATGGCTGACTTTTCCTCCTAAAGTTGTTGACATGTCGTATTTTGTTGCACAGATACGTGGATGCAGTTATGACTATTCCCAAGGGTACTTTATTCCCTATGTGTGGAATGAATATGGGCTTTAATAGAGAATTGATAGGCCCAGCTATGTATTTTGGACTCATGGGAGATGGCCAACCTATTGGTCGCTACGATGACATGTGGGCAGGTTGGTGCTGCAAGGTATGGGAGAAAAGCTTTTTGGGCCTGCCCTTTTTGGCTTAAATAAAATTCAAATTCAATTCTTTCATCCTAGATAATTATGCTATCAGTAGATAAATAGACATGTCATTGATAAGTTTCATGACTAGACCTTGAGTTGTTGGGTGATACGAAGGTGCAAATTCTATTGTGGTTATGTATCTCTTGGCAAGCCTCGTGATTTAATCACTTGTTGAATGTGGTATTTTTGTGATACTCGTCTCTGTGTTACGAATGACAATCTGTCTGGTTCAGGTGATATGTGATCATTTGGGGTATGGTGTGAAGACGGGACTACCTTACATTTGGCATAGCAAAGCCAGCAACCCATTTGTGAACCTTAAAAAGGAATACAAGGGCATTTTTTGGCAGGAGGAAATTATTCCGTTCTTCCAATCGGTGAAGCTACCAAAAGACTGCACGACAGTAGAACAATGCTACATCGAGCTTTCCAAGCAGGTCACGGAGAAGCTGAGCGGTGTCGACCCGTATTTTGGCAAATTGGGAGATGCCATGGTCACATGGATCGAAGCATGGGGCGAAGTGAACTCTTCGAAGTGAGAATGATCAGATTTTTAGGTTTTTGCCATTCTTCAAAATGCATTCACATTATGATTGCTTTATGGAGGAAGGCAGGAAATGAGATGGCAATTTTGTTGCTCGAAACACATTTGAGGTTTTCTGGTTTCTTGGTAGATACTTTTCTTCTAGGTGGTCACATTATTTCAGTGTGGAGTAAAGTGGAGATCCTTTCCCAGCGAAGCTCTGCGCTACTTGATTTATGCTTAGCATTGTACTATGCTGACCACAATGGAACTATTATGAGGCTTCTCGGCGCATTCAAATTAATTTTGTATTTGCTCAGTCAGCATTGTTATTTGTGGCATTGTTTGGTCTAGTTTTATGATGACCAGTTGAATCAAATTGTGATTGTGCGGATCTGGAACGGCGTTTGGTATGTGTGTGCACGTTCGCGCGCGCGCGTGTCCTAGTTACCAGGAAATTCCATTTCAGGGCCTACCGGATTGGAAACTCTGTTTCCGAAGTCCCCGTTTCTTGTTTTCGTTCTCTCGTTTCTTGGGGGAGTTCTAAATGTTTAATACACAATATACCTATGAAAAGCCGTTTCTAAACTGTTCCAATAAAATGATCAGGCTGTTTCCATCTTTGATGGCCTTGCCGGTCTCGTTGGTAAGTATGGTGTGCGTGCTTTTGTGTTCATTTCAATTCTGGAACAACAAATTTGGCATTCTTGCTTGTTGATTTTAGAGATTATTTGATAATCTCATCTTATGACTCGGGTTTTTAAGATCAAAACTTGAGCAACTCTGGTTTAGAACATCGGTTTCTTCGTTTGCTTTTTATTCTTCAATATGAACAATCGTCTTCTTCATCTGTACATCGGTTCTTGAAGGTGAACTAAATTTTCACGCTTTCGCACCTCAGTGCCAGTCGTGGGTCACCTTTGTTATGGGGTCACTTTTACGAGGGCTTTAATGGAGACCTTGCCAGAACTCTGTTTAGATGCTTTTGATTCAATTCATTGGTTTGATTGACCATAACCAGTGGTCACTAATAACTGACCTTTTGTGTGTTTTGCTAGATTTTGAGCTTGTCTTGAAAATAACCAGCAAGTGAAAAAAACCAGGAGAATTTTCATGTCTTTTTATTTCTCTCACTGGTTACAAGTGTTGTTTTTGGTGAGCACCGACTGTAATTGACCCCAGCAGTTATTTGTGTCGTGCTCCGAGTCGAAAAGTTCGCTTGTCTTGCAATGTCATTCTCGGTGCTATCCTTGCCATCTTAAATGGCCAAGTTGTTGTAGGCCCTTACAGAGATGAGAACTTATAGTGACTTCTCCATGCCGAAGATGTGTTGAATCTTGAAAGGCACAAGGTTTTTTCTTTTGTTCATAAATGTTGTAATGTGTTTCCTTGTTCTGGGTTGACAACAATTTAAAACTTTGCAAGAAGCCAGTTTTCTGCCATCCCATCTGTATATCACCGACATTGTCTAGAAATATGCTATAGAATAAAACCACTCGGCAATCCATGCAGAGACTTTCCCTCAAGGTGCAATTAGAGCAATTAGACGCTCGTGGAAATTCATAGACCTAGACCACCAAGGGGAGAAGCATGCTAGATGCGTCTATATGCACATGGAAAATTTTCGTCCACTAGGACACTTTTAATATAGGTGCTAAAATAGGTGAGAATGCCGGCTTTCACTACTAAATATGAGTACAAGGATGCCTCTTCCTCATATATATTCTATTTTGCAAACTCCAAAAGATGGGTGGGGGTGTGAGTGCAACAATTAGAGGTGAAGCATGCTAGATAGGGGAAATTTCGTAGTCAGTAGTAATCAGTAGGTTTGATCATTTACTTTCTTTAACCCATAGGTTTGATTATTTAGTTTCTCCGTGACAACAAATGGTCCACAGTACTTCTTACAAAGTGAGTTGTGCTTAGGTTTACTCTCAAAAGTACCATAGCTCCTTCTTCAAACAATCGAGTGGATTGTTTAGGATCTGCATAGCTTTTCTATCTATCTTCAACACTCTTGATATCTTGATGTATAAGATCGGTCTTTTTTTCCAAGCTTGCAATTTCATAAGGCACTCTTGACAATAAAGAGTCTCAAAAGGAGTCATTCCAGTAGTACATTGATATAATGAGTTATACACAAATTCGACCAAATATAAATAACGTGCCCACTTAGTTTGTTGATGAATACAATAAGCTCTGAGCATATCTTGAATGATTTGGTTTGTTCATGATTTGGTCTCTTAAGGGTGATGGGTTGTGCTAAACGCCAATGACAAATAAGGTTTTCCAAGAAATTGAAGTAAACTTTATATCACAATTGAAAACTATAAGATGAGGTAATTAACGATGCATGAAAACACCCTTTATGAATATTTGAGCTATTTATTTGGCTATAAATGTTGTTTTTTTAGGGAATAGGTGAGCTTTTTTCGTAAGCATATTAACCGCCACAAAATTAAAATCATAATCAAATGAAGTAGGAAGTCCAGGGATAACACCCATAGATATGTATTTTCGTTTCATTTGAAGTTCATTGATTGGATGAAGCTTACTAAGGTATTAAGGTAATGAACTCGCTCAACATTAATGCACTAACAAGTCATGCATTTGGTAATATAACTCAATACATCTCTCTTCAATCGTGGCCAAAATAAATTGTGCCTATCATAAGTTTTAATGAAACTAGAATGTTCTGCAATAGGGATACCATGCGGTTCTTGTAGAATTTGAGGTTTGATACTCTCATTGTTAGGAATTGAAAGACAAGTCTTGAAATATTGAAAGCCTTCCACTTGTCCTTTCAACTACCATTCAAGTTAAAAGATTTTGAAGCTTTTTGAATGATTATCTTGCGATATATCCTTACGCAATACAAAAATTCAATCCACTCGCACAAAAATCCTTCACCAAACATTGCAACCACTTTTAGTCAACGTCTTAACTTATTGGTAAACAAAAATGTCATCTTAACTTGTACCAATGCTTCTTGCAAACAATATACTTTCACAAACAATATTCATAAATGCATGACTAGCATGACCTATTATCAGTCCTAAGGGTATCCCTATAGCCTTTGCTTTTGATACCAACTAAGAGATCTCCTCCCCAAGAGTCTATTACAAGAAATAAACAATTTATACATCTTTCAGTAATACAACAATTGATAATATATCGAAGTACGAAAGCAGGAATAGAGTAGAGAGTTTTCACACCCAACACAACATAAAGTTTAAACCATAGGTCAGATTGCATTTAGAAGTATGTAATGACTAGTGCTATATTTGAATGTGTATACGTAAAAGTAGACACATTCATAAGTGGAGGGCGAATAAATGTGTATGTCTTTTCTTACCACAAGAAGAAAAAAATAAAGAGAGAATAGTGGAGGGCAAAGTATAATGAATAAAAAGACACAAGAAAACACATGAGAGAATTTTCAATGCCCCAACTAAAATGAGAAAAAGTATGAACCATGCATTATGCTATAAAAAATAAGTATATCATAATTTAAACTAAGAAAGATATTATGAGAGCACCAACCCCTATATGGGATCAAACGGTCCACCCACTCCCTCTACAAATAGAGAGATTTATCATTGAGAATGATCCAAAATGTTTCCATCCTGTTCCACATTGCAAACGAAACCGCTTAGCCTTCCATTATGAGCCTGAGATCTCAAAGGATTCCAAAATACATATAGATGGTAAGAAAGCAACACCAACCAAACTATCACACCTCTTCGTTGCTACAACAGTTGCTAGATTAGACCCCTTAAAACATTTTTGAGCTATAGGATCTGCTACATATCTCTGAGACCGACTCTGCACAACTCTCTCATCGAGCGTTGGGTCTATCTCTACCGACGAGGCCTAGAGGCAATCATGATGTGTGTGTTCTCCTCAAGCTAACAAAACAAAGAAACACATTAAAAAACAAGGCAAAAGACTCACTTTTTCATTCTAAAACAATAAAATGAAACAGAAGTCAAGTCATGTAAGGCTATGAAATGAAGAAATCCATAGACAAACTAAGAACAAAAGAAGATTTCAATGCTTTCACATGAGAAGGCGAGTATAGGAAATAATAAAATTTTAGCATTGAGTGTTACCAGAGGGGAGATTCAAGGACTCTCTCCACCTAACAACGACCAACTTCTGGCTAAGCTGTTCGTGGATGACTTCTTGCTCTTTCTCAAAGCATGCCCTCAAGTCATTAGGAAGGCCCTTGAAATTGTGCAAACATTTTCCTTAGCATCAAGGTCAAAAAGTAGCATTGAAAAGTTGAGATTGATCTCGCTTTCCAAAAATGACTCATTTGATCCTTTGCTGTGGACATGGGAGATTGTAACTAAAGCGAGCATTTTCAGGCACTGGGGTCCCCCTTTGGGGGATAGATGTAACCCACAAGAAAATATTCTTATGGGGGATGGAGAAAGTGAAGAGCAAGATGCGAAGGTGGAAGTATGTGCTCCCCCCTTTTTCGAGCCAGAGTAAAGGTTATCAACTTCTTCTTACTCCCTTATATAGCCTTCAATGAGTCGTTGCTTAAGCTGGCCAATGCAACTGGAAAGAGTTCTTGAAACCAGTGAAGAGACTCCTGCGGAAGAACAACAATAAAGACTCGACACTGTGGCACTGGGCTAAATGAGAGACCGTGTCGAAACACAAAGATCTCCTAGAGCTCGGGTGGATGCAATCTAGTGCTTGGCATGATGCGTGTGTGAGTTCACATGCATAAACAATGTTACTCAAGAAAATTAGGTCCCAAGGTGGAAGCTTGGGCTCATAAACATGATCTCGAGTATGGAGAAGGTGATCACAAGTTCATAAATTAAAGCATTGTACTTAAGAAACAAACTTGGATGCATTTCCATAGGCTCCTTTTACACTTGGCCTTTCAATTTTACATTGCATGTGGGATTTTTGCCCTTTGATCTCATTTATTCTAGCAACTTTGACCCAAACTACCACAAAGCTTCAACACCACCCCTCAAAGATTCAATCTTTGCATATCCATGTCCTATATGCCTACTTCCCTACTAGCATAGCCCGCACATGGTGCCACAGATACCTTTAGCCCAACAATGGCTAGCCCGAATCTTGACAAATGCTTACTTATTTCCCCAGACTCCTTTAATCTAGCCCGAATCTCCCCATCCCTTTAGATTAGCCCGAGGCTTGACAATATCCCTACATACATGGGGGGTACATCATTTCTAAAACAAGTTTTCAGTTCTCTTGGAGACTTCTGCCCTTGCTGGTGCTTCCTCCTCTTGTTCTTGTTCTTCTTCTCTTCCAATGAAATTTTCCTCCTATTGAGGGAGATCACGAGCAAAATGTCCTGGTTGTCCACATCTATGGTAGGTAAATTTTCCTCTTCCTCCACCGCGCGGCCACTTCCTCTTCCTCTAATCATCCTTCCTCCTCTGAATTCTCCTTGGTTGCAAAATACCCAGTCTCTTTTTGTTGGGGCCACATTTTCTACTGCATTCCTCTGCTTTGAATCAAACTCCATAGTGCAGGGATGACTTAATCAAGCTTCTTCTCCATATTCTGCAAAGTAGACACTAGCATGTCAAATGGTGCCTTGTCGACATTGTTGAGAAAAATTGCAATAGCTTCAACATCCAAAATCTACTTCAGCACTCCTAGCAACTGCTGCTTTAGTGCTTCAAATTTTTTGAGGGCAACCACCAATGACTTGTCATCCTTTTTCTTCAACTTGTAAAATTGCATAAGCAAGTTGGTTTTTGAGCTTTTTGATGCAGTGCCAAATTCTCGGTGGAGAGTGTCCCATGCATCTTTTGGATCCATGATCCCGAAATGTACGAAATGACTTCATCCCCTAATGATTGGGCAAGTAGGCCAAATGCTTTTTGGTTGGGTGCAATCATTGTTGAGCCCGATGCTTCATCATTAGGCTATCTCAAGTGCCATAATCCCTTGCAAATTAACAGATACATGGTTTTACTTTGCCAAGTGAAAATCAAGTGCCATAACCCCATGCAAATAGAGATACATGGTTTTACTTTGCTCTATGAGGTGGTCTTACTTGGTCATGACTCAAGCAGTGTCTTTTGCCCCTTACAATTTTCACACATTCTTTTGCCCCTGAAATTCTCACCAGCGGTGTGCAAGGGAAAGGCTGTAACAACATTGAAGAAGGCTTGTGGCAGCAACGATTGTGCTATCAAGTTTGAAATGTTTAGATGTCAGAAATGTCTTTGAAGCTCAAAAAAAGGGTGTTTACATGCTAGAAACTCACCTAGGTCTCAGGATCGGGATAGTGACATCTCAAAAAACATTTGAAAGAGGGCCACAAAAGTGGTGTGGGGTGCAGTTGCAACTTAGAAGTTCTTTTGGTGCGTTTCGCACACTGTAGGCTGGGGCAGGGTTGACATTGGTTAAGATGGAGGATCAAGTCTTGGTCCCTTTTTGTGTGGGTTGGGGGGGGGGGGGGGGGGGGGGGGGCTTAGGAAAGCAAAGGGGCTAAAGCTCTTTTTAGGTGTGTTGTTTAAGAGTATGCATGTTGAAGAGTGATTAGACCAAAAGAAAAACCTTGTGGCACTCATGGAATCTGGTCTTGAGTTTCTCACCCAAATGTGGTCGATGATTGAATTGTACACAGTTGTTGATTGGTGACTTGTTTGGGTGTAGTTGTTTTTGTGGAAGAATCCATGCAACCTCTTGTACTTTTTGCTTGCATAATCGATGCAAATATTGAAGTCCCCAATTATAATGCTTGGAATGTTCCTATTGATGCCCTCTACTAGTGCATGCAACTATGAAAGAAGTGAATGTGTTGATGCCTTGGGTGACTTGTATATGTTGACAATGTGGATGTTATTGCTGGACGTCAAGGAGAAGAAGGCTTCCATTATCTCAATTCTTGGAGAAGACAAAAGGTTTTTACTGTGCAACTTGATGTTGTGTTTGTGATACATTGATAGACCATATCCATTGTGATGATGTATGTGGTGGAATTTTTGTGCAAGCAAGTTTCTTTCATTTTTTTGTTTTGTTTCTTGCAGACTAAGGATTGTTAATGAGGTGAAGTTGGAATCATTCTTTTATGTGGTCAATGTATTTTTGGATGGATACCACATTTAATGATTGAATTATGTCATGGTTATCCTCTAGCAAATTGAGTGGCTCATTCAAGTGCTCCCATCTTGCACTCGTTTGGAGACGTCCTAGCTCTTTGAGCATTGCATGGTCACTTCGAATGTGGGTGTTGATTATCGGGCTCAAAATGTGTAAATTGATAGGGTCCTTGATGCGTGATAGTGCAATGTAGATCAAACCATGGTCTTGTATGCTGGCAAGGTCAAAGCCACAGAAGTCATTGTCAGACCCAGTGATCTCTGGATTGTGCGTGCATTGACAGGCTGTATTGGTAGCTGCTTCCTAGACACTATGTTGAGTTGATTCCTGCCAACTTAAAACTCTTTTGTTGTCTCGAATATGGGTGTTAGCTCAATGAGGCTATTTCGCATATACTAATTTCGAGTTCTTTGCTTATTCCCTATTGTTTTGTCAAAGAAAGCTATCCATGCCACATGAGAATCCCATCATGATGGGTTTTCAATGCATTGGTGAAAAAAAGATGCGGGGTTGTCACAATGTCGAAGCTCTTGTTTGTGTGCGCGGTGTTGATGAATGACAGTTCGTGCTTGTTTTGCTGCACAACTCGGATTCGATTCAAGATCTCTATGAAAACTCTATTTGATTGACGCATGGGTGTCATGATTTCACAACACTCTATGTGAGAGTTTCAAAATGAAGGTGCGAGGATATCAGATGTGTTGCTTGAGTTATTGAATACACAACGATCTTGCATGGGGCTTGCCTATAGCAAAGGTCTCCACAAAAAATTACATATAGACCACCGAACAGATGAGTGTGGTTATGTTTGATAGCTCGAAGCATTGCGTCTATAATATGAAAGCAACCTATTTCCTACCAAAGAGGCCTCATAAAAAATACCACCTCAAGATTTGCATACGTTTGAAAGAGAGTACTTAGGGTCTCATTGGACAAAGTGATCATGTCATTGAGCATCAAAGGGAGGTGCAAAGCTGAATGGATGGTCATTTCACCAAAATTAAAGGCGGATTTGCCTGTGTAGGCCATTAAGAATGTTGTTGGGAGTTCAATTTTATTTGCAATCAATGTATTGTAGTGTCAAACCAAGCTCTGCAAAATAGCACACAATGTAAATGTCTTGCCAGAACTAGCACCATCAGTCAAGAAAAAGGGGATAGGAATGTTGCAATGTATTCTTTTTCTTGTCATGATATTGAAACATTTGTATTGTGAGGTCTAGTTGAAGGCAAGTTGAGGCCAAGTTCATAAGTAAACACCTCTTCATGAGTTTGTCTCATGGAAGAACTAGTTGACGATTGTTGTTCGGTACTTGCCAAGATCTCAAGTTTGATGAATTCTTCCTTATTTTTAGTTCGACTCAAACCTATCTCTCAATGTCACCATGCTTGCGTCAAAATCAGTTTCATTGTAGTTTCACTACATGTGAAAGGAAGAAAGAGCAAACAAAGCTCATGGTAATGTCTCGCGGCGTCAATCTCCCTGTTGAAATTTGCATGCCTAATCACACGAGATTTTTTTCTCTTGCGTGGCACACCACGCGAATTGCTAAATTGGCTAGCAAATTTGGCCAAGCATAGATGTACTAAATGTGTAGTGCGATTGAAAGTCTACATTGATGAAAACAAAGCCTCTACTAGCACTATGCAATGGCAAGGAGAGTGATATATATGCTGCTTGTTGCCTTGAGATTTTCGAGCTATTGATCAAAGCACTCCCAATATTCTTAAGTCATTCCAATGTGGGAAAGTTGTTTTTTTAATTACAAGTGTCGAAGACATTTTTTATTTCTTTGCTTGTTGTTGAATCGAGTTTGGTCATGTAGGATGTGCAATATGCTACAGCTTCATGAGCATTGAAAATAAACTGGATATCAATATTTCCATCCCATATGGTGCACAATGACTTGTTCAAGTTATTCGTATAGACGCCTTTTGGATGGCTCTTGAGGAGAAGCGTAGGTTTTGTGAGTGTCAATGAAAGTGTCTCAAGGTATGATCCCTCGTCGATTGACAGAGAGTTCAACCATTCATCAAAGGTCAATGGTGATTCACGGCCAAGGCTTGCGAGTGCTCCATCAATTTTTTCCTTGTTTGCAAGAAGTGCATTTTTTCTCGATTCACTTGCTTGGGTTGGATGGAGTATGGTTTTTTGGTTCATAGGTGGGTATGGAAATCCAAATCAACAAGCTTTTGTATGACGTCTACATGTCTTTCGATGTGCATGGGTTTGAACTTTTCTGAGTTCATCCACCAGTTCTTCCTTGTCTGTGGAGATGTACCTATCAACAAAAGAAATGACTTCACAATATGCTGGGTGGCGTTGTAGCACGACCTAATCGCAAGACCTAATCGCAACCCACACAGAATTATCAATCCGTGGATCAGCAACCCGGCTAGGGCATGGAAGCACGAGCATCGAATGAATAGAAATAGAGGATTCAAGAGAATACCTCACCAATGAAAGTAGAGACTAGCCATGGCAAGACTAACTCTAACCATACTCTAATCACTAATCAATCAACTCCTACACACATCAAGTCCACCAAATTCCGACTTGCCAATCTTATGGAGTCACAAAAACACAGTCAACACAAGCATCCATGATCAAAGCATACACTAATTGCATTGAAGTTTCTTTCCCAATCATCACATGCCAACCAAGGTACTCTAATCACATCACACACAAGTGGCATTGAGATCAAGGCTCTTAAACCTTCACACACTTAAGCACACAATCAGGCACAAACTTTAATGACATGACCAAGAGTGCACACACACTACACTAATCAAGAGAATTAGAGAAGTAATCAACTAACTAAAATACTTATGGAAGAAGAGAGTTAAGATCAAAGCAAGAAGTACATACTTCTCTCAAATCTAGAATAATGAGAGTGTAATACTACTTCACGACATAATGAAATGTAGAGAAGATAAGACTAATGAGTAAAATAGAGATTAGATTAATCAAGCTTCTCTAACTACGATGGTTTAGTACTAGCCTCTTAAGCATGAGCATTAAGCTCAAGGCTAGGCCATCCATAGAGTTAACACTCAAGAGAGAGAGAGAGCTCTCAAAAGTAGATCCTCAAGAGTGGATACTCAAGAATGAAGCCTTCTTGCATAAGGCTTCCTTTTAAAGGCTTTCACCACAATCTTTTCTACTATGGGTTTAAGTTTGAGCCCTCTAGCTAGCATATACAACTTTGGAACTCCCAATGAGCCTAAGACTTATACAAAGTGAGTTGGAAATATTATTCACAACCATAGCATATCTCCCGCTTGATGCATAACCGGTGTAGCATGTGTTAGCCACTGCTAACACAATCCTCAACCACACCAAATTGTGGTGAATTCTTAATCCAAAGCATCCCATGGTCATGTTGGCTGCCTCTATGTTGGAATTCATTCATGAAGAAGAACTCAAGGATTTCGTTGAGTATCTTAATGTTGTGTTTGAGCTCTTTCTTCAAAGCTTTGAATTTGTGGACAAAGTAACGAGCTGTTGTGACAGGATCAACTCGCACCAGAACATGGATGTAATCATCACTGCTCTGGAAATCACTTTATTTTATTTGTGGATTGAGCAATGCAAGACATTTGTGTAGATCTTCCCATCTTTGCTCAGGACATAATATTGTAACAAAGAAAGTGGGATGGTCAACTTGTTGAATCATTGCAAAGACATTTTGTTTAAGCTTTGCTTTGTAAGTGTGTGGTCTCGGAGAGCTCGGGAATGAAAAGAGATGGCAAGGCCTTGACTATAGAAAGCTGAGAGCTAAAAAATTTAGCAAAGGGCTCAGCTTTAGCGAAGTCTTGCAAATCTAATTCACTTGGAGAGATGGAAACCTTAAGATTATCTCCACTCTCACAAGACCTTTGAATACTGCTAGCACAACCTTGACCTGCATCCAAATCATAGTTGGACACATCCTTGACAACAAAAAGCAAAAAAACTCAACACAAAACGTTTGCCTTTCTAATAGAGTTTATGGGGGACTATTTTTTGAGCTTAGATTTAGGGCTAAGAAACTTAGACGGTGACTTTGGCAAGACACTCTTGGGAGATGTCTTGATGCTTGCAACAACCTCTGAGCATGCCACCTCCAACTTCTTGTTGGATTCACAAATGTCAAAGACGTTCTCGTTCAGCAACACATCTTTGTCCACATCTAAGAAAAATTGAGAAGTTAATTCAAGAGTTTCAAGATCAAGGAAGCAAGATCAAAAGGAAAAATACAACCATCCATCGCAGTATGCAGTCATCTTAAGTGCATAGGCTCAGCTGGACTCTCTTTATACAAATCCAAGTGCTAATAGAACATTGAGTTGATACAACTAAGAAATATGAGCGTGGTGACAATGATTCACCAAAATCATTTTATTTTATAATGCCCAAATTAAGAGCGCTTTCAACATCTCAAAAGTTGCCTCTTGTTAGAAGCATTTAAAGAGAATTGCTAAAAAAAATGGACATTCTATTCCCAACATAACCTACTTTCGACACCATTCCTTAGATTCTATACACATAAAGAGATCCCTCAAAATCTACCCACAATAAAAGCCCCGTTCATCATAAGGTCATGTCCGCTTTAAACCTTGCTCAGTCTAGTGTGCAAGCAGACTTTTTGATAACGCTCAGGAATAAGTCCTGGCTGCAAACTTATGACCATCATGGAAAGGGCTCCCTTTATGATAAGCGACATAATATTATAGTAGCCAATTCAATAATAAAAGTGCTATACGGATTGCTGCATGGGATCCACAGGCAACAGGTAATTGCAAGATTAAAAAACAAAGAAAAACTTGCAAACAACTCAAATCTTTAAGACAACAATAAGGTGGACCTGCACCATTAGACCAAAGACAATGTATTAAATCTCGAGCAAAAAGCTGAAGTTAAATTTCATTTCTAGAACAACCTCACTATGGATGAAAGATTATAGGGCAGCTATGTCTACACTCAAGGGAAGCGCATAGCAAGGGTGGGAACAAGATAAGGGAGAATCGAAGATATCGGCACAAGAAACTTGAAGTGGGAGTGTGGATCTTTGCTCCCGGCTTGAGCTGCAAACACAAACAGCAAGAAATCAGTACCGAAACTCATTAGCAAAGCAACACTCAAAACCAAATCTTCAAACAAAACTAAACGACTACACCATACCAGTCCAAACTTGCAGACACGAAGAATCCCAATCTCTGAGCGAGCAAATCCGAGCGAGCACTAAACCGAGCAAACAAATACAAAGACATTGAAAACATTTAGACACATATTTGTTGATGACCAATAGTTTCCAAAGAAAACCCAAAGGATTCATATAGCGAGCAAATCCGAGTGAGCACTAAATCGAGCAAAGACATTGAAAATATTTAGACACATATTTGTTGATGACCAATAGTTTCCAAGGAACTAAATTGGTAGTTTACAGTGCCTCTGACGAGGTAAACCCATATGATTTAGAACTATGTTGTCGTATAAGGTAAAGCCAATATATTCAAAACCATGAACTCTCTTACCACTCTCTTACCACGGTTGTTGGTAGTGAATGCAAAGACAGTGTAGACATTCAAACACAGTGCTATTGATGACCTATAATTTTTAAGAAAATATAGTTGAGAGCATACTAAGTAACTGAACTCACGCAATTCCTCACAAGGTAAAGCCAAAAGATGCAAAAATTGTCAACTCCTAGGATAGAAGTTGATAGTAAATCCAAATGCCAACAAAAAACGACCACAATATACTAAATACATGGGAATTTTATGTGTTCGAAGCCTTATATGTTCGACGTATCCCAAAAATTCAAAATTGCAACCTAAAAACTCCTAAGATGGTGATTGATAGTTAACGTAAATGCCCACAAAAAACTACTGCAACGAGCAAATCTGAGTGAGCACTAAATCGAGCAAAGACATTGAAAACATTTAGACACATATTTGTTGATGACCAATAGTTTCCAAGGAAATAAATTAATAGTTTACCGTGCCTCTTACGAGGTAAACCCATATGATTTAGAATTGTGTTGTCGTACAAGGTAAAGCCAATATATTCAAAACCATGAACTCCCTTACCACGATTGTTGGTCAGGAATGCAAAAACAGTGTAGACATATAAACACAATGCTATTGACGACCTATAATTTTTAAGAAAATATAGTCGAGAGCATACTAAGGAACTGAACTCACGCATTCCTTACAAGGCAAAGCCAAAAGATGCAAAAATTATCAACTCCCAGGATAGAAGCTAGTAGTAAATCCAAATGAAAACAAAAAATGACAACAATATATTAAATACATGGAAAGTTTATGTGTTCGAAGCCTTACGTTCGACATTTCCCTAAAATTTCAAAATTGCAACCTAAAAACTCCTAGGATGGTGATTGATAGTTAATGTAAATTCCCACAAAAAACTACTGCAACGGTGTGCAATATATAATTTGAACATCATGTTGTGTAAGTATCCTAAGGACGCACAGTTGCCCTAGTGCCCCCCAGAGCCTGAAAATTTTCTACCTTGGATAAAGCAGCCTGGTGCATGAACTCATGGGCATGTGAGTCTAACCCAAGAATATGAAGAAATACATAGTACATGTGCTTGCACGGCACGTAGGTCTGTTTCTTTTATTCTCTCTTTTGGAAGTCCTCGCATGTGCATCGTGGAAAATCAGAGATTGTCACTGAGTATGTTATCCCCTTTTCCTTGGACCCCTCTGTACTTACATAGAAAACATGTGTTTCATTGCACACAATAATCACTTCTTTCACCAATTTTGCTTCAAGTGTGCTCCCCAAAGCAATCTTTGTATGAGAATCTTTTGTCAGCGTTGATCTCCACTTAACAATCTTCCCATCCCTATACCTAGGACAGAAGGCACTGGGAACACTATTTCTTGATCGCAAACCACTGCCTAAATTGGTAGCTTTTGTTGTCGATTGAAGGACAAATCCATTTGCTTGCAAGTGCTCCACCTCAACTGGCAACAATTGTGTTCCCTGCGCTACAGGCCAAACACCTGGTGCTGGCCCTGGAGCCCCTACAATCATTTCATGTATCCACCATGTATGCATGTTATTGGAGTTGCAAAACCACACAAAACCTTCCACTAAACCACCTGGATTTGAACCAGAGGCAGGATACTTTCTGCGTCCCCAAAAGCATGGAGCAGTAGTTCCACGTGTGACATCGTCATTCCCTTCATTGATGTATCGTGCACATCTAACACTCTGATTATCAACCATCCCAAAGCAAGTCATCTTTCAACCAGGCTCAGTTCTTCTTATAGCCCAAAGTGTCTTTGGAACATTAACCTCGTGCCAATATTTGCCAACTCCACAGCTAGTCTCGGATGCACATCTGGCCCTACAACCGGCTCTGTAGCTGTCACAAATTCTGGTCTATGACTTTCTTCATCAAGCAGCTCATCTGCATCAACAAATGTTGGTCGCTTCTTCTTAACACTCTTCTCTCGCAAGGGAGCTCTATTCATTTCAGGGCTTTGAAAACCGATCTCAGACATTGAAGAGCGTGTCAAGTCAATGAGGGATTTGGAAGCTGACGTTGTTGATGATCGGCCCAAAAGTCGCTTTGCGAGATCATCGATCCCAGGACCAGTATCAGACCTAACACCTTTTAGATAAGCATTGTATTTGACGCTTTGTAGCACTGCCATTGCCATGTCTGCACCAACTGCCTCATACAAGCTAATTTTCTCTTTGTAACCAATAGATGCACGCATGCTTGCATGCTTAACCTCAGACAAGTTTGTTGTGGGCACAAAAATTCCAGACTCATTATGTGTTACAAATATCCCTCCCCACTGTTGTACTCTTACATCCCACCAAGCCATCCAAGTCTCTAAAAAAGCCATCTCTCCATCGACAACATGCCCTGCCTTCCAAAATTGGCGTAGATCTTCTTTACAAATGTCTGCTTGATTCTCAGATGGTGCACTCCGCCATTTTCGGCACAAGATTTTGTGATCCTCTTGTGAAGATGGACGGATACATTTCACTGCATGTCGAATCATGGACTGCTCCTGCTCCCAATGAAAGCCACATGATCGTTCTTTGGAAGGTATTTTTGTTTTTGCCCCACCAAAGTAAACAGTCCGAACAGCAACCCAATTTGCATTTGCTTCATCTGCCATAAACCCTCTGAATTCTGGCTTTTCATACCCTTGATCTTGCACCACTTTAATTAACATTTTCCAAACTCTATTTGAGCAAATTTATTTTCAACAGTGAATTCACGGGTGGCAATTGTCATTAACTCACGCACAAATGGGTCGTAGACATGAGCAGACATTGTTGGCCACCCTTGAACATGATGCACGTGATCAAAGTGAACCCACATTTTCTCTAAATTTCCTCCTGGACGCATTTTATTCACCAAGTCAACTCCACTCCCTGGACCTATGATCGACATTTTGAACACATGTGGCTGCTCTGAACCTCCAAGCTGTCTAGGAAAAAGTACACTATGAATGAAATGATACCTACACCTGCTCTTGAGGTCTAGGACAGCTTCCAAACCTTTTGCACTAAAATGCTTTGACCTCTTGGCAATCTCTAAGCTCCTCTTTATTCTTCGCTTGTTAGATAGAGGAGTAATGGTATCAAGAAATTCTAAAAACTCTCCATCTTCAATAGTGTCATTTTTGCCAGAAGTTTCCATCACTAGCTTATCTATTATCACGTCTTGGGTAGCAACACGTTCTAATTGCTTGGCAGTTGTGAAAGGATCTTGGTTTGATTTAGTTTGCAGAATCGAATCTATCATTTGCTCAGCAGACCTATTCTTTCCCTGAACACAAGGGTGCTTATGCTCTCCCATATGAATAGCACATCGAGTAACTCTTTGCTTATCTTTTGGCAAACAGTAATAAATAACAGCAGGACATGTTGCAACACAAAAAGGCATTTGATTGCAATGGACACAAACCACTGTCCCCAGCTCAGGTGTCAATATTCCAATGGAAATAACTTTAGAGAGACGACCACGCCATTGTGATTCATTATGAACTCTTGCTCGCAAATAGAAAGGACATGCATCATTGACACAATGGAGATGACCTGAACACCTACTGAAGCGAATGGCACTAGGAAAGCAATCACTACTACAAGTGACATATTCTGTCCACAAATGACAATCATGACGCTGCTCCATGCCAACCATTGTATTGTCGTTGCTTGTTGGTGGCAATTCAAATGCAACATATCCATCGTATTGAGCAGGAATCTCCTTACATTGAACAATTTCATTAGTCTTCTTCAAAGCAGAATGAAGATTGTTTTTATTGGGCATTGATCGAATTATATCCATGACACTGGTCTGATTCTTTGTGACATCACTTGAACCAATATCCAGAATTATTGGAGAAGCTTCACTTCCCAGGGAGCCTTGATGTTCATGAGTGTTTGTTATTCGAACTTTAAAAAACTGGCACACTTCATGATCCAATAAAAAGACCTCTTTACCAGAACCTGACCTCGAGGATTCCATTTTTACATGTTCACCATTCAATGTTAATGGGTGCAGAGTAAACGAACGGTAAACAAGCCAAAACTTTCTCTCACTGACTGCAAAGGTAATTCATGGAATCTGTTTTCAAGAAGTAACAAAAGTTTCTGACCACGAACTGGACCATAGATAGTAATCTGACAACCCATTGTAGCTGCAATCCACTAGAATGACACAACAGCTTTCAAATATGACGATTCCCTTTTTAACAAATCTAAATATGTTTTTTAATGTTTATAAAAATAAATAAAAATGATTTAATATAAACTTTAATTTTTTTTGCAACAAAAACGTTTCATGATTCTCATGCAAATGATTATTCCATATCCTGTTGCCATAAATGCAGAATCGCACGTTGCAAATGATTATTCAAATGCATATCCTGCCCGGAATTCAACATTAGTGACGATTTTCTTTTCAACATATTTTCAAAAAGAAATATACAATTAGATTCAATATAAACTTTTTAAAAATTAGCAGCGTGAACATTTAATGATTGAAAATTATTAAAAATTAAAATAATGAATGCACCAAAAAACGTCGTTCAAGACAAATCAAAATCACTACTCCACCAACTCAAAATCACTACTCCACACAAAATTATTCTAACAAGATCTCATGTTAATGTGAGCGCACATTAACATGCAGTTTTGGAAGCAGCAGTTCTAGAAAGCAGTTTTGGAAGCAGCAGTTTTGGAAGCAGCAGTTCTAGAAACAGTTCTGGAGGCACGCACTTTGGGAGCAGGTGTCACAGAAACTCTTAAAGAAACTCTAAACATGCATGTTAACGTGCAGTCTTTGGGAGCAGGTCTTTGGGCGCAAAGTGGTGCAGGTCTCGATCGAGCAGTTTTCAAAAAACAAAAGCTAAGTTGAGCGCAAGTTGACGTGGGGCACAGGTCTTTGGGCTCAAAAAACCAAAGTTTTTTTGGAGCAGGTCTTTGGGCTCAAAAAACCAAAGTCTTTTGAAGTCATTTCCTACCCTGTTTTTGATCTAAGATGCTCGTAGGTGAGCAGTGAGCGCACGTTAAGATCTAAGATGCTCGTAGCTGAGCAGTGAGCGCACGTTAACGTGCGCTCTTTGGGAGCAGTCTCAAATCAGCAGTTCAAGCAAGGTCTCGGAAAATCAGGGCAGGTCTCAAA
The DNA here is from genome assembly GCF_014529385.1 of Adiantum capillus-veneris. Lineage (NCBI taxonomy): Eukaryota > Viridiplantae > Streptophyta > Polypodiopsida > Polypodiales > Pteridaceae > Adiantum > Adiantum capillus-veneris. The sequence continues at coordinate 90,815,751 of NC_140956.1, read as the reverse complement.
TCGGCAGTTCGCGGTAGCAGTTCAAATCGGCAGTTCGCGGCAAATCAGGGCAGTTCTCAAATCGGAAGCATGGAGAGGAGTGGAGAGCAAGATTCGAGCAAGGCGTGCAGTTCGTACTGATGTGTAAGCTCACATTCGTCAGATTCGTCAGCTGAGGGACGCAAGCGTGCAGTTCGTACTGATGAGTAAGCACAGTTTTGTATTGCAACTTAGATTCAATAGACTGCTAAATAGTATGCAATACAGAGCCTCTAAATAAAGTATGCAATATAGATCCTCTAAATAAAGTATGCAATTAGAATATGCAGCGCAGAGCTTGTAAATAGAGTATGCAATATAGAGCTTGTAAATAAAATATGCAAAGTAGAGCTTGTAATTTTGAGTAAAAACCTTTTGTATATGCACAGACAATTTAGTTTTAGAGCTTTTAATTTTTCAAATTTTGTATTTTCTAATCATATACAGTTTGTATTTTCTGAGCATCCATCCTCTCACAACACACAGCCATATCTCCTCTTCTCAACTCTTAGGTAAGCCGACTCGAGCTCCCCATCCTGTCTGTTTCTCTGCCGTGTTCTCATGGATCATTGGTTGGATGATTGGGACAAGATAAGAGAACTCAAACAGCGGTCAAGTCCTGTCGAGAGGTCGGTAGAGGGCAGGCAAGATGCGATCAAGTGTCTTTTGACACATGAGTGCAAGTGCTTGCTCAGTTTTTATTTATTTTTAATGTGAGCCTAGTGGGTTTGTTCCTTTGGCTTGAACCAAGGTATGTCTTTCATCCTTGAAAATTATTTATTCCCATCAGAGGCTCAAGAAGTTTACTTGGCAAAGACACTGAAAAATTCTTCACTTGTGAAAACAACAGCTAGTATTTTACCCAGGTAAAGAATTCTCTTTTACTTTTACTAGGTAGTAGGTCGAAAAGGATTGTTGGCAAATGGCTATGAATTTTTCTCTCTCTCTTGGCTTGGGTATGTAACAAAAGGTAAAAGAATGCTTTTATAGAAGACAGAACTTTACTCTATTTACTGTTTGATGTTGTTGTGGGTTTTATTGTAGGAAATTTGTCAAAATTTTGTGCTGATTGCCATGCTAGTAATAGAGCTATAAATGCTTTCATCATATATAAATGCTATAAATGTTTATGACGACATGCGGATATATTCTGCTACTTGAGTGAGTGTCGTGTAATGGTCCAAGTCATCAGGAAATGGTTTGAGTACAATCCTGAAAATTGAGCCTCGAGTTAACAATGTTTTCATTGTTTCAAGACAATTGAAGCAAAGCTTGTCAGAATTCACAAAAAGAAAGTGCGGACTCTTGAGTGTGCGGTCTCTTGAGGCTTTCAAAATATGGTTATGAGTCTGAGTTGCACATGCAGGTGAGAAAGCACCTGCGAAGTGTGAGCGTTAGAGCATCTGTCATCCGAGTATCTACGCAAAGCTTGCATCTCCATGCCAACATCACCAAAAAATCGGAGAGGAGCAATGGCGGGACGTGAAGGACGCCCTCCTGTTAGGTACATTTTCTCATGTAGAGGTGCCATTATTATACATGTAAAGGTGCCCGCCGATGTGCATGCCTAAAAGCAAATTGTATAAAAAATAATGCATATATTTTTACAAAAGCAAATTGCTTCTAGAACTACCCGTTGACGAGAATGTTTGTAGCTTGCTAAATTTTATTTAGTGTCTAAAGACCTGCATGTTAATGTGAATGCCTAGAGACGATGTTTACATATGAAAAAAAGCTTTCAAATCATCCAAGCTTTCAAGTCAATTAGTGTCTAAAAATCTGCATGTTTAGAGAATAGTGATTAATGTTTCAAAAGAGATTATTTTTGTTTTTTATATTCAATATTAAGAAACCCTCATGTGAGGTGTCCATTGGATTATTATATTTTTTGAAATTTTGTTCCACATTCAAAGGAGGTGCTGTCCAAATATTTTCAAAGATTGATTGTGTATTTTATTGAAGGGCAACTTAAAGACCTGCATGTCAACGTGCATGTTTAAAACCAATGTTTCATTAGAGTAGCAAAATATATTGTTGTATTTCTAGAATTTATTTTTATGCACAAAAAAGGTTCTAGTCATACATGTTACATGTTAGCGTGCATCTTTACAAGCAATGTTTTGTTGGAGATAGTATTTATTTTTTGTCTTCAATCTTTATTTTTTGTCTCCTCCAATGTGAAGGAGTACGAGCGGAAGTGTGACGCGAGAGAGAGTGTGAGAAGAAGAGCACGACGATATGGTGAACTCGCTCTACTGTAATGTGTAGAGCATAGTGAGTTCTTATTAGGTTTTTACAAAAGAATATGTGTACATACCTGGCGGCCCGCCCACTTACCTGGGCGACCACATTGGGCTTTATACCCCAACAACCTCCCACTTAAAGTCCAATGTGGTACTTTAAGTGTGAGAGAAGCTACTATACAAGCTAATATACAAGAGATGTAGAGAAGTGATGTACTACCCTACACCTAACTGCTTGCGAAAATGCGCAAAGCTCTCTGAGGGAAGTCCTTTTGTAAGTAGATCAGCAGGATTTTCTATGGTGTGAACTTTGACAAGCTGAAGTTGCTTATCCTCGAGCATTTCCCTGATGAAATGATACTTCACATCCACATGCTTTGTCTTTGAGTGATAAACTGGATTGCGAGCCAATTGTATAGCACTTTGACTATCACAATATAACACAGGCATCTCTTCTTTGATTCCCAAATCTGCTACTAGTCGATTAAGCCAAATTGATTCTTTGCATGCCTCTGATGCTGCAACATATTCAGCCTCTGTAGTAGACTGAGTAACACAATCTTGTAATCTAGAACACCATGATACTGCTCCACCAGCCAATGTAAAGACATACCCTGACGTAGACCTTCGGTTGTCTAAGTCACCTGCATAATCTGAGTCTGTAAAACCCTTTACACTTAGCTCCTGAATCCCATAGCATATGCACATACTCTTTGTAGCTTTCAGGTATCTCAATATTCCTTTTACTGCCTCCCAATTTTTCTTGCCTGGGTTTGACATGTATCGACTTACTAATCCCACTGCAAATGCAATCAAACTACCCACTGCAGACGCATATGGAATCTTATCCATTTCAGCCTGTTCTTCCTCAGACACAGGACAATCTTGTTTGCTAAGTTTCACATATGGTGGCAATGGAACACTCAGTGCCTTTCCCTTCTCCATATTGAAACGTTCCAAAACCTTGTCAATATACTGATAGCCGTTTTTCGGCTCTTTGTAATTGCCACAGTGAGTTACCTCACCCTACCAAAATCACCCAAACACTGTGGCTATCCCTACCATTTCACTGTACATAGGCGTGCGTGAGTCACGGGACTTTTCCCATATCTTCTTAAAAAACCCTCAATTAGCTAGTCATTGGGCTAGTTGAGCCAAAAAAATTAAAAAAATTAAAAAAAATAAGTATATTATGGCCCATGCGTATGTAAATATTTCTTTGTATATAGGGCCTAAATAAAAGATTTTTTTCATAATTATTTTGATATTTATTTAAATATTTCTACCGAGGTGTGTGTTATTTATGCTCTGTACATTGCCTCACCATTACCACAATTTTTCTTACCATTTTTCATACTCTTTATTCCATATAGAAATATTTTCATGTAAGCTTCTCTTATTTTTGGTGTAACTCCATCCCAACAAAAATCCAAAAAAACTAGTTCTATTTATGTGTATATTTTTTCCACTATTGTGATTTTTTCCTTCCTACATATATTCTCTATTACTCTCATAAATTAGACCACCAAAAATATTCATCTTTTTATGGTAGACTTATAATGAGAGAGATTTATTTTGACCCCTTTATATTTTTCCACCTATATTATTTATATTTGACATGTACATATTTTTTAGACCCCTCAATGTTTGATTTTCTTAGTTGTACTATTCACTTATATCATAATCTCAACAATATCTTCAATTATAGACCTACCAAATAAGGTCAAGGGTAGGTGGCATGCATACATGCACTATGGAGGGCTCACTCTTGGAGGTATTCAAAAGAATCATCCAAAGAAGGACCCCACAAGGACCTTGTGCAGTGGAAAAAAACGGTCAGTTTTGCTGAATTTTTAAAGTTCACTTGCTCTCCGAATTTGAAAAGGTGATACAAACAAAAGTTGTAGCTCGTGGGCTGAACTTTTGCCTCAAATTTTTTCATATTTTTTTGAGCTACGAGCTGTGAGATATGATTTTATTAGTGGACCCCAGTTTTCCTATGCTATGCAGCCACACTCTCTCTTCCACTTTATCATTTTCCTCTTTCACACACACTTCTCCACTCATCATCCCCACCTCTCTCACCACTCCTCTCTGCACCCTACTCACCTTCTCCTCAACCTTGAAGAATAAGAGAAACCATGGTGAACTCATACCTCCCACACACAATTCCATTCCAAAATTGACCACCTAGTCTCATTTTTCCTCCTCCAATTTACCCATATCTATCAAAAAAACCACAAAATTCAGCCTCTTCTCTTAAAAGACAGCATCATGGTGGTTGATTACTCAGCTTCAATTACCTTGTCTCTCAAGGAAGGTCAAGAGTGGAGAAGAAATGTACCGTCAAAGCTAGTGGACCGTCAACAAGCGTCAAAATCGGCCCTACTCAAGACACTTGGAGCATCAACCTTGTAAGAAAGCCACCTTTTCTTACCTCTTAAGAGTTTTTTTCTTCCTTATTTGTATCCTACATGGATACTCCCATTGTAAATATCCAATTCCATTTGTAAATTAATACTAACTCTACTAACACTAACCCACTATGAAAAGTCCTATCACCTCCATTTCTCTCCTCTCTCTTTCCTCACCAACTTCTTGATAATTCCAAGCAAAAGAAATTAGATAAATTGCTGAAAATCTAACCCAACCATGGTTAGAGGAGTAACCCTAGCCTTCAAAATTGCTATAAAAGGAGGGTGTAGCTAGCACAAAGGGAGAGCCATAAGCAAGAGCACTATGCTATAGCTTGAGAAGCCAAGCTCAACCTCTCTAGAAGGAGCTCTTGAGTGGAAGCTCATTGTCTTATGCATGTGCATGTGTTGTAATAGGGGATTAGCAAGGGAACTCTATGCCATTGTAAGAGAGAGAGTGATCATTCAATTGAGAGTAGGAAATCTATCATTTCTCCTACTAGTGTAAGCCCAACATTCGCTGAATCAAGGAGGGTGGATTTGGACTAAGCTTGGATACTTTGTCTCCCTTCCAACGTGAAGTAATGGACAACAATGATGCGTAAGTGTCTTGGTGTTTTTTTGTTAAGTTCTTGATAGCTTGTCTCTGGTGTTGTTATCAATCTAGCCATAAATCCCACATACTGTAAGAGGGCGACAGGGTGGAGAGGACTCCCCTGGCCTTAAGACAGTGATTGGGGTGGCTTTTCTTGTGATGTGTTGTGGTGAAATTTACGCAAGCTATGTTGAACAAGTACTAATCTCACTTTGATTTGTCATGACAGATTTGTAAGAAGGTATTAATGCAACAAGCACCCCCTCCCCCTTTCTCTCTCTTTTTTAAATATATAGTTGTGTTTGCTTGATCATTGCCGATACGTTTCAAAGCAGCCCGAGCACTATCTCTCTCTCTCTCTCTCTCTCTCTCTCTCTCTCTCTCTCTCTCTCTCTCTCTCTCTCTCTCTCTCTCTCTCTCTCTCTCTCTCTCGTGTTTTTGTGTGTGTTTGCTTGATCATTGCCGATACGTTTCAAAGCAGCCCGAGCACTATCTCTTCTCTCTCTCTCTCTCTCTCTCTCTCTCTCTCTCTCTCTCTCTCTCTCTCTCTCTCTCTCTCTCTCTCTCTCTCTCTCTCTCTCTCTCTCGTGTTTTAGTGTGTGTTTGTTTGATCATTGCCGATACGTTTCAAAGCAGCCCGAGCACTCTCTCTCTCTCTCTCTCTCTCTCTCTCTCTCTCTCTCTCTCTCTCTCGTGTTTTAGTGTGTGAGAGTGTTCCATTGGTGTTAGGGTTAGTGTGAATTCCTTGCTTGTTTGTGGGTTGCTCTAACGATTCTCCTCTTTTGCGTCCTAGTTCGCTCTTAAACTAGGTGGTGCCCCTTGTGTAGTTGGGATTTGGCTGTGGGTTTGTTGTTTTGGTTTGTGTTGTGTTGTGCCCCAACCCCATTGAGCAGCACGGGAGCCTTGAAGGGTGTCTAGAGGTTGCTCTTCTTGTTGCCCGCCCCGGACCGCCTCAAATTGGTGCCCCCACGGAGGACAGGCTTGTGTATGTTTTGTGAAGGCTCAACCTTTAGCATAATCAAGTAGCTTGCATGAATCACGAGAATTTGTATGATCCCTTCATTCCCATTGCAAGGCAAAAGGTACACATAATTGTTAGTACTAAGTTGCAATTTCAGCGAGTAATTCGTAGAATTTTAGGTCCTCTTAAGTTAGCCGAGATAAACACTTCGGTAAATCCTTTTATTTTGCCTCTCATTAGGTACGACCTTAGTTTGGACGTCTATATTTTTGTTTTGTTTTAAGCATTAGGTCATGCATAGACCATGGATAATGGCCCAGGAATAGAGGTTTTCCCCTTCCATTTCACTCCACACATTAAAATAAACATTGCATTTAGTAGGAAAATCCATTTTCAACAACGTATGGTGTTCATGTTTGGTGCCCAAAGAGTAGGAGAATTTCTCGCATCACCAAACCCTGTCATCCTACCTCTTATTGATTATCATAGGTCGTTTGATGTGAATATCTTTATTTTGTTGTAGAATAGATTGCAAGCTAGATACATTATTGTGTAAATCTTTTTAAGAAAGAAAAACAAAAACGGGTGTCACTTTGAAATCAATTCAATGGAAAGCCAACGCCAAATGTCTGGGTATCCTCTTTTCTTTGGAGAGCCTGGAGAGGATGCTGAATTATTTTTAGCGAATTTCAAGATGTCTTGCCGTATCAAGAGGATAATAACTGATCAAGAACGTGTAGAAATGTTTGAGGTGGTCCTTAGGAAAGATGCTAGCACTTGGTTTGACTCTTTGCCTGAGGAAGTTAAGGGGAATTACACAGAAGTTTTGAATCATTTTAAGAGTACTTCTTTGATCCCCAAAACACTCAAAAATTATGGCAAGACATTGTTTCTCATAAGCAAAAAGACTTAGATGACTACTACTTGTACAAGCAAGAGTTTCTACGTCTTTGGGCTCTATGGATACGAAATATTGCTAACCCTGGTGATGGTGCAGAATTTCTAAAGAAGGAGAGGTTCATAGCCGGACTCTTTCCTGACCTTAAGGTAAAAGTTGAGGCGGGTGCACCTGCTACCTTTGATGCAGCTGAAACTAGGGCTGCTGAGAAATATAGGAAACTCAAGTGCTTAAGGGGAGAGGTTCCAATAGAAGGTCTTAGACCCAAGGGTAAGTCACAAGCATCAACATCAATAGAGCTTCCTGAGGTAACGACGGAAGTAATTGAGAAGTTAAACGAATCTTTAAGCAGCCTGTTAATTCACCTTGCACAAGCTGTAGGTCCAAAGGGACAAGCAAAGAAGTCTGAAGAGCGAGATCCACGACCTAGGAGAGTCTTGCAATGTTGGAATTGCGGAGAGTCTGGACATGGGATGTATAATTGTCCTTGGCCCCGTGGGGAGCCAGGGAGGCCTAACTTGAATTACCCAGTGATGAATGCAAGTGAAGGAACTGGTCAACAACCAAGGCTTCTACAAAGGCCAAATGGACCAAGACCACCTCCACAAGGGGTAGAAGGAGTTCCACCTTTGCCAGATCCAAATGTGCATGTGGTAGAGGTGACAAATTCAAATGAGTTTGACATGGAAGCCAATGGCATTAAGCGTGGCCGAGGAAAAGGTAAAGAGAAAGAGGGTGTCCCATCACAGAGTGACCATGGACAAGGCAAGAAGGCAAAGGAGACCAAGGAAGCTAAGAGGACTCGACGTCGTATCAATCTCCAAGACTTCCCTCTTGGACATGGTATGGCTCCATACAACCTGTTGGAAGACATGCGAGGTAAGGGTCCTGATATCTCATGGCCTCAGTTTCTTGCATTATGCCCACAAGTTAGGAGGGATTTAACAAAGGCAGTTAGCACTAGGAGAAAGGTAAAAGAGATTCTGGATGGCTGCTCATTATGGCTTCTACTGCAGGTATTTGTGTTGTGTTTGATTACTTGCATTAATATTATTTCATAATATCGGTAGTTTTTTCTTACAAGAACCTATGAATAGGAGAGGTTATTGGATGGGTGTAGAGGTTCTGTCGTGCTTCACAGATGGTGGTACATCGTCGCATTATAGTGCTCCATCATAGTTCATATGGATATGTTGAGAGTTTATCTGGTCGAATTCAAGTATTGTTTTCACTTCAGTATTGTATAGTTTTGTTGAGGCTCTTTCTTCAATGTTTCTTCAATGTTGTGGTTTTGTAATTTGATTTGCAGTGCCAATGCTCTATGCTACTTATGGTACACAGAATTGGGATGCAGTCAGCATGCTTTGTGGATGAGAGCACCACTATGTTCTCTCGCTTGGGTCTCCAGCCTTCAGATTCGTTCATGACACACCATTTTTCGGAGCCTTCCTTAGCTAGATCAGGATCAGGGATGCCTTGGCGGGGTGAGATACAGTGGAGCCAGGCTTTTGTTGCAGCTTTTGTTGAGCTGCTTTGTCGACGTGGAGGTATTCTTTTGGAGCTTGGGTGTGGTACAGGTCCCGTTTTGGCTACATGCTTATCATCTGAACGAGCATGTGCTGCGCTTGACACCGATGAGTCTCTTATTAGAGACTATGTGGTTCCCTTGCTTTGCCCTAAAAAGAGAAGCCGAGAGGAGGCATCTACCTCTCTAGATGTTGAGGATGAGGGTGACATGCCATCGCGTGTCGACCCTTATGATGACCAGTGAGACTTCGCTCCTACTATGACATTGACATTACTTTTGTGTTTTTGATCTTTATGTTGTGTTTCACTTTTTGGCATTTATGTATCTTGCGTAAGAATTACATCTAATGTTATTAGATGTAATTCTTAGATTAAATTATTAGATCCATAGATTAAATTTTGATTACATGCATAATAACTACATGTACTTTTGTTTGTTTGTGGAAGTGCATTGCCGATTTATGGAGAGGCAGCGGCTCAAAGAATGGCGAAGGGATTGAGATACGAATTTCGTATCTGTGAAACGCGTCATAAACGCAATGTTTTCATTGATGACGAATGCGACTCTTCATAGAGTCTAAGAATTATTAGCAAGTGCTTATGATGTAGAGTTTAAGTATTGACAAATGGACATATCATTCCTTCTATGATTTTGAAAGTGAATATTTTGAAATCCTCATGTGAGGTGTCCATTGGACCATGGTTAGTTTGAAATTTTCTTCATCTTACAAAGGAAGCTTTGTCCAATTTTTTTTATGAAAGTCTCTTGTATTAATGATTTGACAACATAATTTGTATTATGTATAATACATAACATTGTGAATTGATGAGACGAATGTGACTCCTTCAAGAATCTAGAGAATTTTTGGCAAGTGTTTGTGATGTAGGGTTTGGTTATTAACAAATAAGATAGTGTTTGTGAAAATGTAACTTATTGAGTTCATTTTCTTGTATTATGATTCACTTCCCTATTTTGTTTGCTCTGTGTTTTGGGTCTTTATGTTATGTTTCACTTTTTGGCATTTATGTATATTGCGAAAGAATTACGTTTAATGTTATTAATGAGATCTATATATTGAATTTTGAGTGTATGCATATTGACTACATTCACTTTTGCTTGTTTGTGGAAGTGCATTGCCAATCTATGTAGAGGCAGCGGCTCAAAGGATGGCGAAGCAATTGCGATACGACTTTCATATCTGTGAAATGCGTCATAAACGCAATGTTTTCATTAATGACGGATGCGGCTCTTCATAGAGTCTAGAATTATTATCGAGTGCTTATGATCTAGAGTTTAAGTATTGACAAATGGACATGTCATTCCTTGTATGATTTTGAAAGTGAATATTTTGAAATCCTCATGTGAGGTGTCCAATGGACCATGGTTAGTTTGAAATTTTTTTCATTTTACAAAGAAAACTTTGTCCATTTTTTATGGAATTCTCTTGTATTAATGATTTGACAACGTAATTTGTGTTATGGATAAACATTAAGTTATTGATGAGACGAAAGAAACTCCTTAAAGAATTTAGAGAATTATTGGCAAGTAATTGTGATGTAGGGTTTAGTTATTAACAAATTGGATAGTGTTTGTAATACTATAACTTGTTGAGTTCATTTTCATGTATTATGATTCACTTTCTTAATTTGTTTTCTCGGATCTGTGTTCGCTCGAAAAATGTCGCTCGGGGTATGGTAAGACTCTGCAAACACCAAGCTTGTGGTTGTGCTCACCAAACAGGACCAGGATTGGGCTGTTATGATTAAGGAGATGATGGATAACTCTAAGGTATGCTTGATATGTGGTCAATGGAAAGGGCTTGAAGTGCAGGACAAGATGATTGCCCCACCTTGGGCGGTCCTTAAACTTGAGGGTTTGACGGGTGAACTTGCACGGAAATGCAACAGGGCAATGGAGTCTGGGGAGAGTTGTTAAATTGGGTACTTTCATAATTCCATAACTCAATGGTCCCCTTGGCTCTCCAAGGCTAGAAGAATATTTTTGATCCCCTTTTTGAAGAGAAGTGGCAAGGAAATTAATAACAAATATATCTATTATCAAATGTCTTAGTCAACTCTAGGATTACAACATTTGTAATTGGAAAGGAACGACGGCAATGATCCCCCCTTGGGATAAAACAAGCAAGATGTAAAGTGCCACTAAGGTAGCGAAATATCCTCTTTACAGCCTGCCAATGCTTAGACCCTAGGGTATGCATAAATTTGCTGACCTGTGAGATTGCAAACTAAATATATGGCCTCGTGTTGCATACATAAATAAGGCAACCAACAGCAGTTTGGTAAAGAGTGACATCAGCAGGATCACCAACATCATGTAGACTTAACTTCAAACCTGTTTCCATGGGAGTGGCAATAGGTTTGCAATCCTCAAGTCCAAACTTACATAGCAATGTCTCTATGTAAGTTTTCTGACGCAAGGCAATACCACCATCAAACTGCTTAAACTGTATGCCAAGTAATGATGCAACAGCCCCAAATCTTTCATCTTGAAAGTAGCATTCAAATCAGCCTTAAATTCAGCAATATGTGCCTCATTGGGACCAATGATCAACAAATCATCCACATAAAGAACAACAATGAAAAGTACATCGCCCTCACGCTTGACATACAATGTGCTTTCTGTTGGACTGTTACAAAAGCCTCGTCAGCTTTCTCATAACAAGCACGAGAGATTGCTTCAACCCATACAAAGCCTTCTTACATCTGCACACTTTGTCCTCTTGTCCTTTCTTGAAAAATCCACGAGGCTGCATTACATAAATTCCTCAAATATGTCACTATTCAAAAAAGCAGTAACAATGTCTGATTGATATACATCCCAACCAAAATGAGCTGCCAATGCACATAGAAAACGCACAGTAGTCATATGACAAGTAGAAGCAAAAGTTTCTTCATAGTCTTTACCTTTTTGTTGTGCATAACCCTTTGCAACAAGTCAAGCCTTATGGTGATCGATCTCACCATCCGGCTTGCATTTCAACTTGTAAAGACACTTTGTAACAATGGCCTTTTTTCCAGGAGGCAAATCACATAAAGTCCATGTGTCATTTTCTATAAGTGCATCATATTCTGATTGCATGGCAGCCATCCAATTTTTTGAATTATGTGCTTCATTAAAAGACAGAGGTTCCTCAACATCACGTAAGCTAGACACAGCCAAAGCACAACAATCTAATGCATAAGATGCATGGCAAGAGCTTGAACAAGTACGACTAGACAAAGGTGCATCCAATTTACTGTCATGCAAAGTGTGCACCAGCCATTTTGGCATACCTCTAGCCTGCTCATTTTCATCCCTTTCCTCATCAAGTACATCATGTACATCTGCATCAATAATAGGATGATCTATAACATTTTTAAAAACCCCATAGGCTGTACATTTGCCTCATTGGAATTTACATTTGAACTTCCACCACTAAAAGGAGGCAACAAAGTATCATAAATGTCCTATGAGCTTACATTATTGTCTCTAGTACATGACAGCAAGGGCTGAACAGAATCTTCCACAAACACTACATCTTGTGAAACAAAAATACGCTTTGTTTGTGGATGATACAACCTGTAACATTTTCTTTCAACACTATAACCAACAGAAATACATTTGACAGCCTTATCATCCAATTCTCTGCGCTGTGTTTGTGGCACCAAAGCATATGCTAAACAGCCAAAAACACGCATGTGCTCAATAGAAGGCTTTCTATCATGCCATGCTTCATATGGAGTAGTAGACTACAAAGCTTTCGTAGGACATGTGTTAAGTACACAAGTGACACACATGATGGCCTCAAGACAAAAAGAAAGCGGAAAAGCTTGACTTTTGACCATACATCGTGCCATTTCCGTAAGTGACCTGTTTTTCCTCTCAGTGACACCAATTTGTTGAGGTGTATAAGGCATTGTACATTGGTGTTTTATCCCACGACCAACCAAAAATGCATTAAATTTATGAGACATATACTCCCCCCCCTTGATCGGAAAGAAGGGTGCCCATAGTACATTTCAATACATTTTCAGCCATAGCGAGAAATTGTTTCAAGCACATAAAGAGTTTGGACTTCACTTTAAGCGAAAATACCCATGCATGCCTGGAGTAATCATCAATGAAAGTCACGAAGTAAAGATAATTTCTCAAGGACAGAGTTTGCATGGGCCCACAAACATCACTATGTACAAGCTGTAGCCTCCATGTGGCTCTAACTGAACCATTCTTTGGAAACTTAGAACGCTGTATTTTACCCAAAATACAGACTTCACAAACATGTTTGACAGGTGCTTCAAGAGGCGGCAAAGAAGCAACCATATCATATTTTTGCAAACGCAGCAAATTAGCAAAATACAGATGCCCAAAACCTGCATGCCACAGTTTTGCATCTGAAATAGCCCTTGAATCTGCAACTGCATTTGCAAAATCTTGTCCACACTTGTCATACAAAGTGAGCTTATACAGCCCATGGCACAAAAGGCCAGATGCAACAATTTCATCACCAAAACTAAGATCATGAACTGTACATTTGTCATCCACAAATTTGACTACAAGTCAAGGTCTAGCAAGTGCAGATACAGACAAAAGATTCTTCTTGATCCCAGGTACATAAAATGCATTAACAAGTGTGAAAGAACTGCCATTTGCAACAGTAAGCACAATCTTTCCAACTCCCTGAACCGGATGAGAGGCATTGTTGGCACAAGTGACTGAATTCCCATGAGGGGTAGACTCCAGAGAGGTGAACAATTCATGATGTGAGGTAATGTACTTTGTAGCACCACGATCGAAATACCACACATGTGAATCTGCAACAACTGACATGCATGCATCATGGAAAACAGGATTGTAAGTGCACTCTGCACTAAAAGCCCATTCTGCATCAACATCAACATCACAGTCTCCTTTCACAGAAAACTTAACAATGGATGCATTTGTAGTGGAACCACCCTCTTTCTTCTTAGCCTCTTTGGCCTTCAACTTTGGGCACTGCTTGATCAAGTGATCATTAGCTTTATAATAATGGCAACGCATCTTCTTTTTGCCATTATCACCAGAAATTCCAGACGAATTGTTGCTAGCACAAGCATTAGGAACAGATGCTTTTCCACTTGTAGAAGAACCATAAAAAGTGGTTGCATTACTGTTACCACCCTTTCTTTGAGAAGCAATAAAAGCATGTTCAACTGCACGTTGTATAGTCCTATTTTTTTTGGAAAGTGACTCTTGTAACAGCAATGGGCATAATACTTCAAACTTGACAACTTCAGGATTTCCTTGGTCATAAGTCTCCAAGTACTAGCAAAAGTCTAGTAAGAATCTAGTAAGGCATCAAGAACGGTCTACACAAGGGAACTGTCTGAAATGACTTCACCTACAAAAATAAGTTGCTCATTGATATCCTTGACACCATCAAGGAATGTGTCCATATCATCTTTCTCATGCATAATCTTCGATTCTAGCTCTTTACGCAGCACAATAATTTTAGCCTCATTGTAGCCTGCATAAAGACCTGCTAGAATATCCCAAGCATGTTTTGCAGATTTCCCTGAACGAATGTGAGGAGTAATGGTGTGCTTCACAGAAAATGCAATCAATGCATGAGCCTGTGCATCCTTTACATCCCTATGAGCTTGTTCTGCCATAGGCAAAACAACTCTAATAGTAGTAATCCTTGCAGCAAGACCTGCAACATCCTCAACATCGCCTACATCCTCACAACCAGGATGTACATCAATGCCCTGCACAATATTCTAGACACCCTTTGACACAAGAACATGTTGCATCATGTAAGCCAACATAGGGTAATTGTCCCCATCCAATTTTTCCTCAGTAGCAAACATCTTGAACACATATGTGTTGTTGTCAGCCATTGGAAATACCTACACTTGATGTGAAAACTGCCCAAAATGAGGAGCAGCTGAGTGAGACCAGCACATGCTATATAGCACAACCCGCAGTAGACTGTATGGGACGTATTATGTAGTAATTGGCGCTGAGAGAAATTCTTCACAAAATGACAAAATTGCATGTGTATACATGGCTGTAGTGGAAACGGAGGTTGAAATGAGCCCGAATCAAAAATCTGAGAAGACTCTCTAAGAGCATGCCCAAAATTTTTGTCGACTGCGAACGCTTGCCAAAGCTCACAAAAATTGGAGAAAGTGAGCAGGCGTGTGTTGGAGCCGCTGGCGACTAAGCTCGAGAGGTCGCAACCTACTCTGATACCAATTGTTGGAATTAGGGTTGCAGAGCGCACACAACTTGGAGAAGACGAAGGAAGCTCAAGGAACACAACTGAGAGTGTGATACTTAGTGTGCAATGGAAAGATAGATAGCCCTAGAGTGATGGGTGTATATACAATGCACGGGGGAAAAGACCTCCTAAAGAGGGAAAAATGCCCCGGCGATCCTAGTGTGTTCACACACATCACTACCACATGTATATGGTAGCACTATAGATGCTATCTCTATCAGTATTGGGCAATCTCATGTGTATCAACAAGTGTACCTGTTTGCTATGAGAATTCAGTATCAGTTCTATCTCACCTTATTGATTGACTTCTAGGAAGCAAGGCTTCAATCTAAGACATACTGCATAGTAGTTTTCGACGTTCGGAATATGCTATCAACATAGGAACTTGGGAGTCTTTGCAACATGTTTGCATGTTTTCTCACTAGATATCATATTAAACCAAACAAAGAAGGCATGTGCGGGACATCAAATAGCTCTCAAGTTATTCCCATGTATGGCTATGAGACTGCTCCGAACGCACTACCAGAAACCTGGCCACAAGTGGGCGACAAGGTTAGTCAATTTCAAGTTATGTTTGTTTTGGTCTATGTTTTACTTTTCATTTTGGAAAAGATCTCTCTGTTCAGCAAAGCAACATGTTTGGGAAGACTCCATAAGAAGCCATTGTACACAGTAAAGTGCTTTGCATGTCTTCGTGTGAAGCACGACTTCTCTTATGTGCCAAGGTATTATCGATTGACTTTAGATCAATGATAATGGCACACATCTTTGGCACTATGTGGTTAAAAGCTTATAGTTTACGCAACGACGCACTGTGATGTATCCTGTCAGTGTATTCGTGCAAGGCACGTATACCAAAGGCTCACATGGTTGAGACTATCATTGAAGCCGATGGCTTAATCTTTTGCTTTTTGCAATGTATGCACGGCATACTAGTATGATGGACGTATGCCACCCATCATTGCAAACGCTTTCACTATAGCACTAGCTACTCTGTCAAGGACGAGAGCTCAATTGTTGACGTTATCAAACATTTTGTTTTTATGTTTATTCACAAGCAAAATGCCATACATATGCACCCTGATACAGTCACAATCACATACACTGTAAGTGGGTCAAGATGTGACTTATGGTACCTCTCTCTACGAGGGCGTGGTACAAGAACAGTGTTGTACACTTATAGGATAAGCTAAGACACAGACATGGTCTGCACTGGATCATATGTACGGGGCATACAACACATTCAAATAAGGATTTTTCCTTAGGCTCGCATTATCTCTCTCTCTCTCTCTCTCTCTCTCTCTCTCTCTCTCTCTCTCTCTCTCTCTCTCTCTCTCTCTCTCTCTCTCTCTCTTCAACTTCTATGCGGGAAAGGTGAAACTAGGCATGATATTATTGACATCTTTCTATGTCAATACGGTAATAGGAAGGGCTAAGAGCCAACAAAAAGAGCTACGTACCATCTATTTCCACTTATTTTGAAATGGCTAAGAGCCATCTGTTTGTAACCCATCAGTGATCAAACAATTCTATTAAGTTGAGTACCCATCAATTCTAATGGACAAGCAAGAGTCTTTCCATTAGCAATTTTTTGGGTATTATTTTAACACTGCAAACTCTAAGTGTGAACATCAAGTTGAGTTTTGGAAGTCTTAAACTCATAAGGGCTTATCTCTACCAAGATGTATAGATGAAGTCAGTGTTTCAGACAACACGGCTATTCACAAAAACCCAAGATTATGGATTTTTGGGTCCACAAAAGATCTAGTTGTGAATACATTCCAACTTCAGTGGTTGTCCTACTTTATCTATAGCACTAAAAGTGTCTATATGAGTACAGTTTTTGGGTAAGACCCAGCTCGTGATTACTAATTCACTTATTAAGTGTTGATGGTAAACTCTTGGATCCTTCACACTTGCGCTTTCAAGGAACAAAGTCCACCAACTGCCAAGAGGTAGTGGATAATTTTAAGCTTTCAAAGTCATACGGGCAAACCCAAGGGGGGTCACAAACACTGGCCAAGGGCCGGCTACTAGTTGAGCAATTTTCTTGCAAAGTTTAACCAAAGGGTTTGATAATGTCCATTTTAACCAAGGGGTTTGGATTGCAACGGCAACACCCAGGATTATTTGTGCCATACTACTTGAATTTCATTGATTTTCAATTAGTGTTCCCTGGCCTTTGTAGGCGGGAAATTTGGGCAAGACAAGTGAACACTACGTTCAAACTCCAGGTACGCATCTGATTTTTGTTTGCTTTTCTCTTTAGTGAACCTATGCCCAATGTTCTTTAGATCTCTTAGCATAGGCTATCAAGAAGCTTTCTCCATTACTCCATCACTTCCTTCTGGCGAAGGTGTAGCCACCAGCCTCACCTTCTTTGCAATAGATTTATATTTGGTCTCCACCTGGACTTCAACTGCTTCACCCAAATCCTCCTTTATATGTGTAAGTGCTTCATATATACCCAGTTTTTCATACATTTCCATTAAATGCACTTTAACAATGTTTGTTCCACTTTGTAACCAGTATTGCTTGATCTCCTCTAGCTCTAGCATAGTATCCACATAGGAGACCTCTTCAAAGATTCTTGAAATAACATCATCCAGTTCAAGTACATCACATCCTTGCTATTCACTTTGAATACTTGAAATAGATTGTTTTTCCATTTAGGTAGCTCATTAAAGTTCATGTATGACACCGAACCCTCAGATGTCAATCCCAAAATCCCCAAAGAGAAAATCTCTCTTTGCAAGAACTTTCCCTCCTCCGTACCACCATAGTACCGCTCTATAATGGCACCCCGAGAAAATCCTCTAAAAATTTGTGTTCTTTGAACTCTTCACGTAGCTATCTTTGTTTTTGGCATGATCTACACACAAAGTCAGAAATTGAGCAGCCCTTTTACTATCCCTGCTTCAGATCATTGCATAGGTTGAGCCATCATTTAACACCTTTTTTTCCATGTGCATAGCCGTAATGTAGGGTTGTCCCAATATGAGTGGATAGGATGAATGCTCCTATATAAAAAAGTTTTGTGCATAAAAAACATCCCCAATAGTTACCTTAACGTTTGCACATGCACCATAAAGATCCCCTGGAAGCATATTGGTAGCTTGAATCTGTTAACCGTGATCCACATCAATAGGTCATTTCCCTTTTTTATGTAAGCTCTTTGCCATAAGATTGATTTTTGACCCATGGTCCATAAGTGCTAAGATCGGCTCTTCAATGTCCCCAAGCTTCACAATGGTTTCTATCATTGCTCTGGCCCAATGAGCCCTAGAAAAGTGACTCCTGTAAAGAATGAGGATGCAAGAGAGCTACACAAGGCAAGCACAAAGCACACAGAGATGGAAAGCTTCTACTTCTTCTTCACAGAAAAGAGAGTACAAAATGACTAAGTGCTAAAGCTGAAAAGTAGCACATATGTACATGCGGTCACTAAGTGTGAACTCGCTAGAAGCGTACTAGGCTGGCACTATAAGTGTAGTCCAGCTGTAGAATCACTGGCAGAGATCTTCCATGTCGGTCACCTAACGCGCCAGTGAGTAAATGCCGTAAGCGGCCAAGACCTGCAGTGGATGCCAGCTCAAGGTGTAGAGCTCGACATCTCAACACTCCCCCTCGAGCTCTGCATGTTGCAGAGTCCAAGCATAGTCCGAAAACGTCGAAGCTTCTCAGCTCCGAGGGCCTTGGTAAAGATATCCGCTATCTGCTCCTCTGTGCTGACATAGACCAAGTCGATGTCGCCCGCCAACACTCGCTCTCGAACGTAGTGGTAATGGACCTCTATGTGTTTGGTCCTGGCATGGAACACTGGGTTCCTAGCCAACTGCATGCTGCTGAGGTTGTCACAATGGATGAAAATCTGCTGGTCCACCTGCACTCCCAAGTCCTCAAGTAATGTGCGTAGCCAAGCTACCTCGCACGCCGCAACTACTGCACCTCTGTACTCGGCCTCTGTGCTCGATAAAGCAATCGTAGGCTGCTTTTTGCTGCTCCAAGTAACAGCAGCACTCCCAAAAGAGAACATGAAGCCACTCGTAGATCTCCTATCAACAATGCTACCTGCCCAATCTGCATCTGTATACCTATACAATGCTAATGGTGCATCTGCTGCATAGAACAATGCGTAGTCAAGAGTACCTTGCACATACCTAAGTGTGCGTCGTACTCCATCCAAATGTGGCTTCCTCGGAAGCTGCATGAACTGACTCTCCAAGCCTACTGTGTAGCTCAAGTCTGGCCTCGTGATAGTCAAGTAGATTATACTTCCCACAATCTTCCTGTACATGTTGACATCCTCAACAACATCACCCTTCTATGCACTCAGCTTTGCATTCACATCCAAGGGAATAGAAATTGGCTTACAATCAGCCATACCATACTTTGACAACATGTCCAAAGCATACTGTCTCTATGATAGCCATACACCCTCTGGAGTCCTGATCACCTCAATGCCAAGAAAGTAGCGCAACTCGCCTAAATCTTTCATTTCAAACTCCTGTTTGAGAAGACCCTTCACATGGTCAATCTCCATAGCATTGTCACCAACAATAATAAGGTCATCTACATATATGGTAATGACCACAATCCCCACATCACTCTCACGTACATAGAGTGAATGATCAGCATGAGATCTCCTAAAACCAATACTGACAAGATACTTGGCAATCCTGTCATACCATGCTCTAGAGCCCTGCTTCAAACCATACAAAGCTTTGAGAAGTCTACATACATAATCTGGGTAACCTGGATCGACATAACCAGGTGGCTGATCCATATACACTTCCTCTTGCAACTCACCATTCAAGAAGGCATTCTTTACATCCATTTGATGCATAATCCATCCTCTAGATACAGCCACTGCTATGACAGCTCTCACAATCGTCATCTTTGCCACTGGAGCAAAGGTCTCCTCATAGTCTATGCCATACGTCTGTGCATAACCCTTTGCGACTAGCCTTGCCTTGTGACGCTCAATGTTACCATCAGCCTTATGCTTGGTTTTATACACCCATTTACATCCAATAGCTTTCTAGCCACTTGGCAATGGCACCAACTCCCATGTGTCGTTTGCTTCCAATGCAGCCATCTCTTCATTCATTGCATCATCCCAATGCACATTTCCAACTGCATCCTCAAAACATGTGGGCTCCACATCCTGTATCACCTTAGCCATGTAGGCTTGGTGATGCGCTAGATACCCATCATAAGTCAATTTCTGAACTAGATTTTTGACTCTATTAGATCTGCGCAGTCCTGGGTCACTCCTTTGCCCTCTAGCATCTTCTTGTACTTTCCTTATTTTTTATGTTCTTGCAATATCTTCATCTCTTTTACGCATCTCTTCTACCATGGATTCATTAGCTTGAGACTTGGCAATAAATGCATATAGTGAAAGAGAATCATCGGATCAGCCCACCCTTTTATTTCTCGAACGCAATTCCCAACCTGGCATAGTTTGCAATGAGCCACCTTGCCTTCTTCTGTTGTCTTCAAAGCATAAGGCCACAAATCACCTGTAGCTCTTGCACCTTCATATCTGCCTTATTGTACACCTGCAAACCATATGTAGCTGCTTCTACCATAGCAACATTATGGTATATTTCCTCCACTAACTTTTTCATACCACCCCTTCCAAAATTCAAGCTGAGCTGCACACCTGTTTCCCTGAGATGAATCTTCTTGTCTTTCCAAAAAATCACATTTTTCTTGTAAGCTTCATCAAAATCCTCACAGTCATTGCATTCATGATATTTACTATCACACCACATGTAGTGGTCATCCCAATCCTTGTATGGAGGTCATTGCATGGGCTCTGAAGTGGAACCATTTGTGCTTACACCTTCAAGCTTAATTGCTTTTAGATTCAAAATTTAATTCTTGTATACCTTTGATCAGCTCATCAAGAATCGGCTCCTCAAATTTTTGCTTCCTAGAGGCTGACTTCTCCTTAATTTCTTCATTGTTGTCTCCATGAGATCATCCACAATCAACTTCTCCACCCTCATCTAACGCTTCACAATCATGTTGACTACTTCAGAAACCAACTTACAATCAGATGTTAAGCCTAATTCGCATGTTGAATCTTCAAGTGTTGCACCAAGCTCTTTTGAAGCCATGGATCTTGGACAAAGAGCTCTACCCGTTCTGGTTTCAATGACCGTTGCTCCCCTATAGATAGCTGCTTAAATTTCTTTTCAAATTCTCATAGCGCTTCTTGTGCAAATAAGTCATTGTTTTTTTGTTGGATCCACTTCATAAAACTTTTCTTAGTTACCCTCTGAGAAACTTCAAGGAAATACTCCTCCTATAATGCCTTTTTAAAATTCTTCCATTTTGGTCCTTGTGTAATCTGTATCTCCCCAATTCGAGCCCTAAGCTTTGGCACGACAATCAAGTGAAACCCTTCAACTGCTTCACGATCATCAATCACATTATCCTCCATGGATTTCTTATAAACTTGGCAAAATTTTGAAACATCTCTAGCTTCAAACCGTTGCAATTTTTCTTATCGAGAATTTTGTATCCGCTCATGCAAATTAAATTGTTGTTGTGCAGTCTGTTACTACTTTTCATGTAGGCAGAAAATTGCTGCATCATTTTCTCCATCACTGCCTTTTTCCATGTAGTCATCTTTCTCTAAAAAAAATTCCCACCCTGGCTCAATTTTGCATCAGGTTCACCAAATATGTTGAGGATAGTGGATTCGGGAGGTGAGCCGAGTTAGCACCGGCGGGCTACTCATTATGGGAAAAGTAATAGACCAGATGCACTACACCGCACAAGAAGCTCCAATGACACTTTGATAACTTAAAATAAACACTTTGAAAGCCTCAAGCTGCTAATGGTTAACCCAAAGTGAAATATGATTACAAAAGTTGCCGTTAACAGAACTGCAAGATCAATTCCCAAGCTGGTGAGAGCTTAATCCTCCCAAACTCCGCCCAAGAAAGTAAAAATTCAACCCTGGTTACACCTTTAAAGCTTAACTGCTTAGTATTCTTGTTATTAAAACTTGGAAACTTGTGCACCTCTGCTTTGGTCAAGTAGGAAGAAAGCCTAAGATTTCCATTACACATGGCCTTCTCCTTTTCCGTGCTATTTTATTCCTTGATCACCTTTCTCTGCTCCCTTATTTCCTTTCTAATTAACTCCCTCCTTTGCTTAGAACTCCTATTTTCTTTCTCCTCTTTAGGTTGACTCACAAACTCAAGAGGGAGATAACCGTTATTGCTTCTCTTTCCTTTGTCGTCTTCCTTTGTACCAATGTCGAGAGCAAGAGAGCCATTGCTTCTTTATCCTAGCCGAACCCCTCCCTTTGTTTCCTTCCCTCTGCTTCTCCAACGCCGGGAGAGAGAGAGAGAGAGAGAGAGAGAGAGATCCATTGATTCTCAAGTCCTCAATTCAATTGCCGAGAGAGGGAGAGATCTTTGTCTCCACAGTTGCACTCCTCCTCTCCCAACCACTTTCGTGACCTCTTTTGTTTCTTCTTATCTCCTTATATGCCTTGAAAAACCCTTCCACTCGCTATGTCCCCCTCCTTTTTTTCTTTGTCCATCAGTGACAACGCCATGATTGACGTGGCATAAGACAAGCCTTGATGATGTGGCAGCCAATGAGTGGAGTAGCATCAAATTCTACAAGAATGGTACCGAACGGTGCACCAAGGGCTGCTATATCTTTTTTGCTTCTAATGCAAGCTCGTTCAAGACCCCTACTGCCCAACGCGAGCCTCTCTTTGTCCCCCTATGCCTCTGCTCGGTACATGCGCCATGCTTCTTTTTTAACTTCCCCTTAGCCCATTCACATTATATAAAAAGTAAAACCTTATTTTCGTTAAATGGTTGATGCCATAGAGCCCCTGGCCTTGGGAGATCCTCCTCCAAGTGGTCATTGGGTGGCCACCTCGTTTGTCATACATATCAACCTAGGTAGTCCCAAGCATAACGTCAATAGCCCTCAACTAACGATATCATTGTGAGATCTTTTGCCCATGTGAGTGTTTCCCAAATAGCCACATGCCTTTAAAATGCCAGCATAAGTGACTGCATCTGGTGAAAAACCATCACTTTACATCCGATGACAATAACCTAGTGCTTCTTTGCCATAGCTAGGTTGGGCATATATTACATTCAATGTGTTCCAATAGACGACATTTGAATTGAAAGTTCATCCGGAACTTTATGTCCTTTCGGTTAGGCACCACATTTGACAAATATCGACCAAGTCAATGCTAAAGCACAACAGTTTGCTCCTACAGCTTGTGCCCTTGCCCTATTTTGCATAATCTCACAATCAATAGCTCCTCAAGCAGTTTTTGCTCTCTTAAGTGCACATTGTTTGGCATACATATAACCTAGGATATTGCCCAACATAGAATTTGCCTTGCATATCGACTAGGGCATTGCCCAATGCACCATATTCGGCACAGATATAAACCAAATTAGTGTTGAGCTTAATTATTGCCAACCACGCATCACCAAATAACCACATTAGGCATTCATATCGACCATGGTAGTATCAAGCACAAGTCTGCCATCATACCCCGCTATCAATGCACTGTAAGAGATGGCATTCTCAACAAGATGTTGCTCAAGCACTTATTACCCTCTAAAGTACACCGTATTTGGCATGAATCCTTAGCATATGACATACATATCAAACATGGTAGCCCAATGACAACTGCCAACAATTTGTATGAAACCTGATAACACCCAGGAAGCGGTATCTTTTTTGAGATTCTCCCTTTGGATGCACAACATCACGACACCGCGGATCAAATGCTCGCCATTGATCCCTTCACTATGACCCCATGTCACTTAAAGAGAGGGAGGGAGGCCTGCAACACAACTTGGAAGGTAAACGAGGAGGGGAGGGCCAGAGGGCACTTGACCTCCACGTGAATACTCTGTAGTAATAGTTTTTGTAAATGTGAAACAAATAAATGAGTAGAGAAAAACACTAGGAATTTAAAGAAAGAAAATATTTACCTTTTTTCGCTTTTTTGACGGCCAAATAATGCTTGGATATACTTCAGGATTTTTAAATGGTCAAAACCTTAAATGTGAATGTGAAACAAATAAATGAGTAGAGAAAAAAACTAGGAATTAAAAGAAGGAAAATATTTACCTTTTTTCGCTTTTTTAACGGCCAAATAATGCTTGGATATACTTTAGCATTTTTAAATGGTCGAAACCTCTCACCCATGGGCAAGGCTCACGATTTTATCACTTTTTTTACCTTCCACTAGTATAGCCGGCGGCTTCGTCGCCTCTCTCTCTCTCTCTCTCTCTCTCTCACTCTCTCTCTCTCTGTGTGTGTGTGTGTGTGTGTGTGTGTGTGTGTGTGTGTGTGTGTGTGTGTGTGCGTGTCACTGTGCTCCTGAAGCTGCAGGGTTCACCCGCCGGTTGAAGCACGTTGGGACGCGTAGCAAGGGGGGAACCGAAATTCCCTCCCCCTTTATCCTTAGTATAGATTGTTGCTCTCAAGAGTAGGCCTCATGATTTGATCTTAAAAAGTAGTTGGAGATTTGTCCATATGGACAAATCTTCAAGGAATTGGTGATTTTCAAATTGGCTCTAAAGTCTGGTACTCTCTAATATGGTGTTACATGTGCTAGATGTGTGTTCCTAGTGTGTCGGTACTAACAATCAGTGTCTGCTAAGATAGTTTATGGCCTCTATCTATTTTGCAGGCGTAATTGAGGGCAATTACAATAATTTCAAAAGGGGGGTATGTCACAAATTGGTGACATTGCATGTTCACAAAAGATACACACCCACACACACTCTCTGACAAGTAGGCCCAAAAAAGTAAAGATACAAGTGAGTTGTCAATTGTTTGTAAATTATACGAGTGAGACTCCCTCTGCCTCCGGTTGATTTTTGACAGGTACTTTTGCCCTTTGAACTTTTGAGTTTTTATGATTTTTTAGCTATTTAGTTGTATTTTTGAAGGTAACTCACATTTTCACCCTTAAAAAGTGAGTAAAATGCCCGGCAAAAAGCAACCTTGGGACTCACGTTGGCATTCTAAAACCCAATAAATGAAAAGGACGCATTTACAAACTAAAACACCAAAAAAAAGATTTCAATTAGTCGATGCTTTATTTCCAAAAGTCAAATGTATGCCTAAATCTCATTTTAAAAAGGCTTGTTTTGGAAAGCCAAAGAGATAGCTCACTCTAGAAGGAATTTATAGAAGGAAGTTTATTGAAGAATGACGTTGGCTTTGTCAAAGCCTAATGCCAAATGCACCACACACAACTTCAATCTCAAGAAAGAAAGTACTTTGAGATAATTTCAAATTTTCTCAATTGAGATCTCGAGATCAGGGTTTAAGGGCATTTTAATTGTTTTTAAGTATTTATCCCATTTTTTATGGGTGAAAATTCAAGTTGCCCTTCGAAAAGCACACTACACTACCCAAAACCATACAAAATATATGAAATTTATAGGGCAAGGTTGCCGATTGAAACGCAACCCTAGCTCTAATCAGCTCAAACCTACAATTTGGCCATGTTGTGTTAAACTAGTGATGACTATGGGAAGTACTTGTATCATTTTTTTAATGATCACAAAGTTATTGGTGGTTAAGTTTTTAGAGTTAGAGTGCGACCAAGCGACACTGGTTGCGCTCACGGACAACAATGGAAACCTCCGATGTCTCCAACGTGTGAAACAGTGTCTCTTCATGTGCTTTGGTCTGCCACACTGTCAGCAAACCACATGTCTGTGTCTCTCATATCTGCTTGATTGCACCAACCTATGTATCCAATGATAAACTATCATTGCAAGATGCCATAAATGAGTATAAAGTGAGTCTACAGAGCAGCTAAATGAAATGTCCACAAGAGTATAATTGCTCAACACAATGCAAAAGAAAACTAGTTGATCAAACACCTGCCACCAAAACTATGACAAACATCGCATAAAGTGCATAACCCTCTAGAAAAATCAAAAATCAATCATGCATATAGTGTGACCATACGTAATGAGAGCGCAAGCGAAATGACCATCCACCCTGACCTTGCATAAATCACATTTCGTATGTAAAAGTTATGCAAAAAATATTGTTTTGGAGCTCAAAAATGACCTACGAAATAGTAAATCTGATGCTTCCTACAAATATGGCTATAAAAAAGCATACACACTTGCAATACACTCTCCTCTCAAGTTTGGGAATGCCCCTCAAGCTTCCATGAGCACATATCTGGTGGTTGTTCACCGAACTCAAGCTCTCACCGAAAGCAAGCTCACCATAGCCGAAAGCTCACTTCTCTGCAACACTCCATCCGTCACGAAGCCAGCTCTCTGATACCAGTTGTGAGTGTGCGAATGCGGTGCGTGTGTAGAGAGCAAGAAGGAGAGAGAGAGAGAGAGAGAGAGAGAGAGAGAGAACATAGGATGTGGGTGGAGCAACTCAATACAATGTGTATGAGGAAACCCCTTCTTCTATTTAGTAAAAAATAAAGTGTGTACAAGTAATGGACGGTCGGACACATCTGACGTATCCGACTAAAGTCAGAAGCACACTGCCTTTACCCCAACATCTCTGAGTGCTACTAGGGTCATTTGATCGCACTCGAACTCGTGACCCAGGTCACGAAGGTCGAGTGCTCAACCAACTTAGATACCCTAAAGTGGACACCTCTTACAACAACATGATGCTACAATCAATGGCTAGATGACAATTTTTTCATCAAGATCGAGCTACAAAGCACCAATTTTCAAACTTATGAGCACAAAGATTACAGGGATACGCATGTAGAATCAAAACAATTTCCTTGTCATAACAAGGCCTTTGTTTTCAAAAAATCTCTTTCTTTGCTAAAAGTGGGCTTATCAAATTATATGTGGCATCGTGAAAAAGGGGTAGAAATATGAAATTTTGCCCACTACCATATGTGTGTATGTGGCAAATGTTTTTGACATGCTTGCATTAGAGGGAATCTCTAGAGATATTATTGTCGATTTGAGGAGAAAAAAGGGGCATATGGCACGTGAAGGAGAGAGAGAGACAAAAAGAGAGAGAAGAGATGCCATGTGTGAGGGCAAAGGTAGAGAGAGAGAGAGAGAGAGAGAGAGAGAGAGAGAGATTCGGTCTGTTGGGGGCCGCAATGGAAAGGTGCAATAGCAGAGCTAATTAAATCATCCTGCCACACGAGAAGTGGCGAATTCAAACCAACTATGTGTGTCCTTGGCCAAAGGTGGATGCCTTTGTGTGGTGACTGCAGTCCCGAGGTGATTGCAAGAGAAAGACAATGAGAGATGGAAAACATAGGTAGGAGCAAGGGAATGGCAGGTGCAGGTGAAGAGAGAGAGCAAAATCCCATTGGGGGAGATAAAGGGGAGAGATGGTAGACACAATTGCAACTCGGAGCGAGCAAAGCGGTTGAAGAGGGGGTGAGGACAAAAGGGAAGGGCCTATGCCAAGAAGAGTTTTCTTTTACATTTGAAGATTCCAACAAAATCTCTCAAACAAATTGATGAGTTTTAGTGAAAGTTGCCCATTAATAAATGGCAAAAGATTGAATCTCATAAATTTGTGTTTTGTGGAAGGTGCTTTGGGGTGCTCTACGAACACGAGTGAAGGTCTTGGCCAGAGATATTGGCTCAGATAGTTTTTCGGGGTATAAAAAGGCAAGTGAGGACCTCTCTCACCTATTAAGAGGTTGCTCGGTAATCTGTGGCCTAGCAGGAAAGTTATGCAAATGGGTCCAAAGGACCTGGAAGATAGTGTTCTACAAAAATGATTTGTTTTTTGGAGGGATGGTGATGAAAAGTCAAACGATGCTAATTTGTGCACAAACAATTAGATTTTGCTACTTTCAACACGTTTGAAAGGCTAGAATCGTCCAAAGGGACTCCTCAATAGCGAGCTTCATGGAGATTATCTAGGAAATTACGGAAATGACGTTGTCATTGGAAAAAGGAGGAACTTGGATGAGTGGAATCGGCCTATTTCCCCCGATTTGATGGGTAGGTGATCTTGGATGTTGGCTATCCTAGGCCTGCCCTTTGTAATTTGAATTGGTCAATAGATGCCTCAAGGCTCGCTTACGAGCTTGAGGATATTCACAATTGTGAATTTGGCCAAAAATAAATAATTTATGTTTTGTTATAGCCTTCCTTTCTTTTCTTTTCTTTTCTTTTTGCAAAACTCACAATTGTGAGTGAATTATATTAATCAACCCATAGAATTACTATGTATTGTCATGCTCGTGTTGAGCCATGACATCATCCAAGGACCATAATTACATCGGCTATCAGGGCAACCATCCCAACCAACTCGCCCCCTTATCTTTGATACATAAGGTCCATTATCATGTTCTTTTGAGAACTTAATTACAGATAGCCAAAATTTTCCCCCATCCTAGGCATACCCTCTGTTATAGCCTTCCTTTTTGTGAAATTCAACTATTCTCCATCCTTGACTTATACAAGATCAGGGCTCACACATTCAAATCTATGTTGTGAATCTCTCCGTTGCAAATGAATATTACAATTATAATCTCATTGGGCTTTGTCAAATTTTGTGCATCGTAGATATAAATCTTGATACATAACGTAGACATTTTTATACATCTTGGTTCTGTAACATGTTTGCTTGAAAAATTAAGGCCATGATTTTTTTTTTCGAGAGAGAGATGTAGAGGCCTTTCAAAATTCATTTTTGCATTTTGACTTTTACGTCCTTATCATGTGGATCGGTTGAGCTCTCCCTTGATTCTTGTGATCTCCAACTTCTTTTCAAATTACGAAATCTTTCTTTGAGGGTTACTTTGAACCTTGTACTATCTTTTATTATCATTTTTGTACCAGCCTTCTTGGTAACATTCGAAACGTTTGTGTCTTGATAGTATTGCATGTAGCCCCTCATGTAATTGTTGATACCAACAAGCCTTGGAGGAGAAGAGAGTTAAGCGTAGAGTGGATCCCCCACTCCCTTGATGTATTCCAAGATATGTGTCTGATACGGGTAGAATTTGTCAACCTCTCGATGTGGCTGAGAAGCAACTTGAGAGACCTGGTAGCAACCCTTAGTACCCCTCTGTTTGTAGCATCAAGCAGAGCAACATGTACCACCACCAATAAGGGAACTTTGGCACCTTCTTTGGTGCTTGCTTTAAGTGTAACAAATCTAGGCACTTTGCTAGGTCATGTCCATCTGCCTTGGCCATGGCCCTAGCTCTAATAGCTGGTGAAAAAGTTG
This sequence comes from Adiantum capillus-veneris, assembly GCF_014529385.1. Lineage (NCBI taxonomy): Eukaryota > Viridiplantae > Streptophyta > Polypodiopsida > Polypodiales > Pteridaceae > Adiantum > Adiantum capillus-veneris. Next base: position 90,786,612 of record NC_140956.1, on the reverse strand, counting down.
TGTTTGAAACGCTCAAGATGGATATTGAAAGAGCGACTCCTCCACCGAAGAGTAATGAAAAGACAGGAGAAGATGGACAGCCTAATATAAGCAAGGAAACTCTAAATAATTTGAAGGCATGTCAAAGCCCGTCATAGCAATGGTAAAGCCACTCCTAGATACCGCTTCACGACCGTCGCCCAGAAAAAAATGGCATCCCTAGTGTTTCAAAATATTATGTCATCACCCATATATAAAAGGATGGCATCAAATCTCCAATATCTCATGCAAGCGGTTCAAAACCCGGGCGTGGACGGCTGAGTGGATGACAAAAGCCCCGCTAGATACTCTTGAAACCCACTTCCTCTATAATAATATCTTTGAGGCTCTTCCGAATGCCAATCCAAAAAAGATTAAAGTAAGTGAGGAGAATGGGAAAGGACCAATGAAGAAGGACAACAGGAAAGACAACATGGAAGAAGAGTTCCTAGAAATGTAGAAGGTTGTACCCCTCTCTCAGTGATGGAAGAGTTTGTTCAATTTATGATAATATTTTCGCAGTAATGGTCAGCCATAGAGTATGCAACATTCACTAAGCAAGAATGTCCTCTACTATAGTTGAATTTGGATAAAGCTTATGACATGATTACATGGTCATTCATCAAAGATATCATGAAATAGTTGGGGCTTTGGGCTACGGATGTGTTGATTGGTCAACACCCTTGGGATTGGTAGCCAATCCGAGCTCTTGTTCTCAATGAGAGGATTATGGGTGCATTCGAAGGCAAAAGATCAATCAAGCAAGGCTGGCCACTAGCCCCTTTAATGTTTGCCATTGGATATCATCCATTGGTGACATCACTCAAAGACAGTGCCGCAAGAGGGAAGATTCAAGGGTTGTCTCTACCTAACAACGACCAATTCCTTTCGAAGCTATTTGCAAATGATTGCCTTCTCTTCCTCAAAGCTTGCCCTCAAGTGATTAAGAAGGCTCTAGAGATCGTGCAGTCGTATGCCGATGCATCAGGGTCCAAGTATAGTATTGAAAAATTAAGATTGGTTTCTCTTTCAAAAAACGACTCGTTTGTGTTGGGGTAAAGGGGTATGTGCCTTGCTCCATTGCCCAGGCTTTGGGCACCTGTCCACTAACCATGTTATTAGTTGTACATATATACAACAATAAGGAGTAGCTCATTTGAGCTCTACTCCACCCACCCAGTAGTCTACTATCTCCTTTTGTTATAAAATCTAATCTCTAGCTAACCCAAATGGTTTTCTCATATTGAAATGATCATCTAATGTGGGAAAATAAATGGGAACAAGAGTTAGAATATAGACATGTGCGTTTAGATCTATCTCGGCACGAGACCAAAGGGACATAAGGTAACGTGTCCAAAATGGAGATGGTCTATCAAAGGGCAATGGCCAAATAATGGAGCTTAGAAGACCTCATGGTTAGCTTCATTAAAGGCCTCCAAAGGTTAGTGTTAAAAATCCTTAGACCTAGGACCTTAAGCAAGTTGGGGCTGACCTTAGAGGACAAGTTAGAGGGCGAGTTGGGAAGACGACAAAGCTTGAGAAGTGACTAGACACACACACGCGCACACACACACACACACACTATACACCTAAGCTTACCCTTTCCACAAAGTAAAGAGGACACATGTCAGGCATGCAAAGAAACCCCCAATTCTTGCCTAAATCCTATTGGATGGGCACAGAGGTGGACCAATGAGAAGTTAGCTAGTGTAAACTAAATTTCTATTTTTATAAATGCTCAAAAAAATAACCAATAAGAAATAATCTCCCTAAAAGACTATTGGACAGTCAAAAGGTCCAACGATAATTAAGCAGTTCCTAACATTGCTTAATTCCTATTGGCCAAAGGACTAAAAGGTCCAATAGCAAAGCAAATAATTAAATTAATTATTTGGCATTTACAAAATGGAAAAAAGGATGGACACTTGTCACAAGGCTCTTGACTGGGCCTCTCAAAGGCTATTGGCCAAATTATTTACGGGCCAATAGGAAGCCAGCAAGAGTAAAACTCATACTCAAATACTATTGGCTAGGCTTTTCAAGGGCCAATAGGAATGCAACATGAGTAATTGGCAAGGGGGGTCAACCAAGAGGAGAGAGGGGGTTGTTTTGAAGGGCATTATTCCACACACACTCATACAACTCATGTGTAGAGCAAGAAAATCATCTCCTTCTCCAAACTTGGGAATGGAGGCCTACACCAACAACTCTTGGATATGGAGTGCAAATCAAACCAAGAGCTAAGCTTCAATGCCATGCTTCTCTCCTCTATTATCTAATTACTAAGCTAAGCTAAGCTACAAGAGTAATTAAGTGAGGAAATACTTCTTTCTCGTAAGAATACTCCTTCTTCCTCTAGATCTTTTCTCATACCCCCCTAGCTCTCACCATCTTCGAAGGTGTGTGAGGTCTTGGGTCTGAGACCAACGAGTAATTGATGTTATGTGTTATCACGTGTAATTTTGGTGCATGAAGCTTCCATCTTCATGGCACCGACGAGTTTTTACCAAGGAACACAAAGAACTGTATTGTACAAAGTCTCTCTTAATGGGAGAGGTTATAATACAAATGCCTAATGGAGGGGGGACCGGTCCATGTAAATCTGGTCCTCAATAGTTGTCAATTGTTCTATTTCTCTCCCTCTTTCAAGTATTGTTATGCCAAACTAATTAGGTGTTATGCTAATGTTGTTATCTCCAACCAAGCACTCTTGTATGCTCATTAGGAATTTGCTCTTAATGGAATGCTCACTCTGTTAAGTTATTTTCCGTTATTTACAAGCTTTATAGACCAATAATTGTTACATTGGTATCATAGCTATCGGTTTCTCTTTTCTTGCTCAAGAAGAGGGGTCCTCAAGCTTGCTACAAACGGTTGGTATTATTAATTGCATGAGGGTAAGTAGAACAGGGATTTATTGTCCTTGAGGTGCGCCTGCTTTGTGCAGCTAACGGGGTATCACCGTTGAGAGATATGGTCTTAATAATGGAGTCCTAAGGGGCTTCCCTACGGCTTAACCATTATTGAGCTATTTGAAGCTTGACAGGAACCGGTGCCGACTGGGCTATGATAAACCCTCTCTTCTATTCCTTGCAATTAATGATATTCCGAGCCATGGGTATAGATTCTTGAGTGCTTATCTTTGAAAGTAAAGAGGAGTAGCAACTAGGGCTTGAAGTGCCAAAGTACAAGTAAAAATTTACACCTAAAACTTAGTTATAATGGCTGACAATAGTAGAGAGAGTGAAATTAATGTTGATGGCTTTGATTTTGCTAATGGTCAAGCTACTAATGATGCCCCTATGCTTGTGAACTATCTTGTTACTAGGCTTCAACAACTTCAGTAGGATTGACCTAAAAAGTGGCTATCACCAACTAAGGATTGTTGATCAAGACATTGTAAAGACCGCATTTTGCACTACGTTTGGTCTCTACGAATTCATTGTCATGCCTTTTGGCTTGACCAATGCACCAGCTACATTCAACCGCATGATGGAGAAGCTCTTTAGGCCTCACCGCACTTACACTGGAGTGTTCTTTGATGATATAATCATCTACTCCAATTCCTTGGACGAACACAAACAGCACCTCCAAGTAATTTTTCAAGTTTTGCGAGAGAATAAGCTTTACATAAATCAAAAGAAAAGTGAATTTTTCTTACAACAGATTCAGTATTTAGGTCATATTATCTCTAAAGATGGCATCCAAATGGATCCATCAAAATTAGAAGTAATAAAAGCATGGCCTAACCCAAAGAATCTACATGAATTAAGAAGCTTTATAGGTATGTGTGCATACTATAGACACTTCATAGAAAAATTCTCACTCATAGCAGGACCATTGCATGACCTAACAAAAAAGAACGTTAAGTATGCATGGACTACCAAGGAGAACACTGCTTTTGAAAAGCTTAAAGAGAAGCTTATCTCTCAACCTATGCTTACACTACCGGATCTCTCAAAGCCATTTGAGGTCCAATTCGACGCTTGTGGTGATTACCTTGGAGCCGTGCTACTCCAAGAAGGGCACACCATAGCATATGAAAGTCGAAGGCTCGACCCAGTTGAGCAAAGTCTAGCATATATGAAAAGGAACTCCTCGCAGTTCTACATGCCTTAGACACGTGGAAGCACTACTTATTGGGGACTCCTTTCATTCTACGGACGGATCACCAAAGCCTCAAGTACTTCATGACGCAGACCAAGCTCTCCGACAAACGAATGAGGTGGGCAAATTTCCTTTCGCAATTTCATTTTCATATTGCTCACATTGCTGGCAAGCATAATCAAGTAGTTGATGCACTCTCAAGACGACCGAGAGTGATTGCGGTTTCCATAGCAACTCACAATGATCTATCTTCTATGATAGATGAGTACGCTATCGATTCCGATTTTAAAGATGTGATGTCAGCCCGCACTAGGGAAGAAAGAGGAACCATTTACCTTACAAGATGGTTATCTTCTCTATGGTAATAGGCTATGTGTTACTAACTCACTACATGAGAAAGTAATGTATGAATCTCATGCTCTTCCATATGCGGGGCATAGAGGGATTCAAGCTACCCTAAGAGCGATAGGAATGTACTTCTATTGGCCTACCATCAAAGCGAACATACAAGAGTATGTTTCAAAATGTGTGGTTTGCCAAAAGACAAAGTTTGATAGAGGGAAGCAACCTTGTTTGTTTCAACCTTTGCCAATCCCTAATTCACCCTGGGAGAGCATATCCATGGATTTTATCTTTGGATTGCCTAAGTCTATCCATGGGAATACGGGAATATGGACAATAGTAGACAGGTTCAGCAAACAAGCGCATTT